>NC_027751.1:28028061-28029845 GCF_000695525.1 Brassica oleracea var. oleracea
TTCCGGCGATGATGCATGATTCGAGCTCCGGTGATGATGATTCGAGCTCCGGCGATGACGACTCCAGCTCCAGCGATGACGATTCGAGCTCTGGTGGTGTTTTGATTTGGTTTTCTCTTTTTATTACACACAACTATGAATTGCTTTATTACAATGTAATATTTCTTGTTTAAGTTGATTGGTTTTGTTTTCAGTACTGTGAAGTGGTGTTTTTCTTAAATTAAATTTCGTTACAATGGTGTTGTTTAAAAAAAAATTTGTTGTATATCACATCATTTGTATAATTTGGTAAAGTGATTCACGAATTTTTTTGCAATCCAAATAATTAAAAAGAGAGAGAGTTGTATATCACATCATTTGTATAATTTGGTAAAGTGATTCACGAATTTTTTTGCAATCCAAATAATTAAAAAGAGAGAGAGTTGTATATCACATCATTTGTATAATTTGGTAAAGTGATTCACGAATTTTTTTGCAATCCAAATAATTAAAAAGAGAGAGAGTTGTATATCACATCATTTGTATAATTTGGTAAAGTGATTCACGAATTTTTTTGCAATCCAAATAATTAAAAAGAGAGAGAGTTGTATATCACATCATTTGTATAATTTGTAAAGTGGTTCAATGTCTGGAATGGTTTCCTTTAGTAAAACTCGGATTTTATCTCATGCACCTTTCTTTTTTTCCGAGGTTCCTTAGAATTTATGGAACGTTATTTGGAACATTTATTTGGTCTATCTTATATAGACTTTGTAGCAACTTGGTTGTGTCTTTAAGACATCAAAACCGTGTGGTGCTAAGCTGGGATGACATAGTCATTCTTTCTCTTGGGTCAATGTGTGGCATTTTATTTTGCTATCATTGTAGCATCTGGACGTCTATAAATTATTTTCTAGTCCGAGGATCTTTGCCAAGACATTGATGGTTGATACCAGATGGTAGATACCATTCTTTATCATTCTTTATACCAGCTTATTACTTTTCTCCTTTCATTGTTGGATATTCGGATTCATAAACCTTATGTAATCCTTGTTCCTTGGTCTATAATTAGATCACCCATTTTGGCTAAAGGATTCTTTTAAACTTATGGAGAAAGTATATTCATAATATATATCCAACATATATTCTCAATCCTCTTTATGAGATTCTAAGATCACATGATCTTAGATGGCACATATATTTGTGGTGGATTCTTTCATAATATCTTAAGATGATATATGTCTGGACTCATGACCCGTATCAGTCTGAGGTGGGAATATCTATGATCACTTATATGGCCTGATATAATTACTATGGCCTGATGCAGGTTCATTCTTTTATAACTCATGGTGTCCCCAAGCATATGGACTTTTAGAATTTGAACCTTATAGGTAATGGTCTTTATATCAAATTCAACCAATATGTAATATGGTTGTGGACCATGTTTCATGGATTTTAGTATGGTCATGTATCATGGGATTTGTCCTCACTCCCCCTCATGAACATACTCAAATTCGTGGTGCTTGGAACAATAAATTCTCTTGTGCCTAGATATATTGCACACACGTGAGATCTTATGGGATAACATTTGTGCCCTTTTAAATATTTGCATCATAATCCGAATGGCTAAGTATGGTAATGCCATCTAAGTGATAAATTTTGTGGGTTAATCAAACATGATTGCCTTGGCTATTTGCCTAATATCATATTGATCACTAGATCAATAGAGAATGTAGTCTCGACCACTTAGGCGATTTTAATTTAGGTACTCTTATTCCCTTTTGTCCATTGTTGGAAACCATTTT
>NC_027751.1:28030825-28031151 GCF_000695525.1 Brassica oleracea var. oleracea
TATCTTTGATTTTCTGCTTTCTTTGTTCAGAAGCCAAAAGATATGACAAAAGGTCATTATAAGTGGTGAACTTCTTAGCCGTGTGTAGCAACAGCACATCCTTTGGATGGAATGTGGAGTAGGTCTTATATAATAAAGAATAATATGTTATCCTTTCACCACATAGTTCAAGACTATAAGCAATATCCATCAGAGCAGAATTATATTTGTCTACAGATTCAAAATCCTGGAATCTAAGGATCTCCCATTCATGGTTGGCCTTTTGTCACGATACCGGTTTGAACCTTTTCCATAAATGTAACCAAAGGACACAAGGATCCTCAACA
>NC_027751.1:28031218-28031434 GCF_000695525.1 Brassica oleracea var. oleracea
TGATATCATTGTACTCATTGATGCATTGTCCGAGTCCTCTGGATCTCAGGGCAACAAGAGTATTCTTTACCCATTCTAGGTAATTATCTCCAGAGAGATTAAGGGCAGAGTAATCGGAGGGTTCAAATCTCGACATCTGAATATTTAACGAGTAATTCAAGCACTCAGAATTCTATGTAAGCAATAGAATAAATCAATGTATATGATTTCAATAAG
>NC_027751.1:28031565-28050013 GCF_000695525.1 Brassica oleracea var. oleracea
ATTTTATTAAATGAGATCAAGCAAGATGGATGAAATCAAGCAAATGCATGGATCAAGAAATAGCTGAATGCATGTTCAGAATTAAGCATTGGACTTATACAATCTATATGTGATTCCTAGTGCATGAGGATATTTGGTTTTCAAAGATCATAAAGCAAAAACCGATTCCTTCCCCCTTTTACAGGGTAAACCAAGAAGGATATGTCTAGAACAAATTCAATTAGATTTTCAATCAATTGGTTTCAAAGCTGGTTTATGTTTTCAAATTAAACAAACATGCTTAACTTTAAAAATAACCGATTTAATCTAATTAGATGCAAGCAATATGAACCAATTTAGATTTTATTTTAAATGCTCCATGATTAGAATGATCTATTATATGTATGCATGTTCAGTTTTAATAAAACTATATGACAAGCGGATGCATGGAAATGATCATTTCATGATATGTGTATGACCTAACAATTTACTAATCCATGTTTGATCTAATAGATGCTATCATGTATGTATATATGATCAGTATATAATTCAATCATCACAAATTCATTTTTCAAGGTTGGTTTTTAGATCAAGATAAATTTATATCATTTGTTCAAACTATAATGAACCGATTTCAAGGCCGGTTTAGATTTAGATAAATTTTGACAAACAACTACGTGATCAAATGATTTCAACTTAGTATTTATTTTAGCCTATGTCATAACTATTTAAATCAAGACTATATGTTATAATATTTTGATAAATACTACCTAGTGAAAGATATGCATTTAAAACAATCACAAAAGTTTTAAATTTTGATCAGTAGATTAGTTTACCTTTTAGAAAACACCAAATTGATCTGAATGGACCACCGTGAGAGAGAGCTGATCCGCGGATGAGCTGGTTGAGAGAGAGGTGGAGGAGCTGGCCGGAAAACCGTGAGAGTATAGACTTGGCCGGCGGAGCAAGGCTGAGGGCCGGAAGAGATGGGCGGAAAAGAGATGATCGCCGGCGGATGGGATTGCTCAGGTGGAGAGAGTCTCGTGTTGATAACGTGTTAAGATTTGAGAGAAGATTTGTGAGAGATGTGTTGTATATTTCTTATTGCTTACACCACTATATATATAGTGGTTCATACAAGGTAGAGTCAAAGGTAGAATTGATTACAAAGATACTCTACATAATGACATGGTCAAACTCATAAAGACTAAAGTTGAATGGGTCTTCCATGTGGCTGGATGTAAACCTATAATGGACTCTAGTCTTGAACTTGTATGGTCTAGGTTATGGACTATCCACTTCATGATTCATAATACAAATAAATATATTGAAAGTTTAAAATGAAACAAATTTTAACCTAAAATGGATGGAGTAAAATTTAAAATATATAACAGTGTACGTATGTGTGTGCCCAAAACAAAAATAAACCCGCGCTTTCAAAGCGCGGGTCAAAATCTAGTATTACATTAAATTTGGAAGGCAGAGATTTGAGTCACGGCAGACCAAGCTGTCTCCGTCAGACCAGCCTTGGAATATGAACAGTAAAAATACATAACTAAATTTCGAGTTACTAATTTAAACATTTGCATTTCTCGACATGATCATAGGAAATTGTAAAGTAATTAAAATCTCGTTTAATGAATTTAGTATAGCTTCGGGATTATAAAATGCGCAGGATTTAAGGCTTTTATTGAAGTTTATTTCAGACAATGAAAATGCCTACGTCTGATCGTGTTACTTATAGACACCCAAAACTCCTTGTTCATTCCTTTATTAGGCGTGATATAAGGGACTAGGATACTAATCTTTTATTAGAATATTTTCACCCCGAAGATATCCTGCTTATCCTAAAAATGCGACCGAGTAACACGTGGTCCATGGACGGGTATGCATGGAACTACACAAAATCGGGCGTCTACTCAGTTAAATCAGGATATAACCGGCTACAAAAGACCAAAGCGTGTGGCGCTGAGGTTCAGGTTGTACAACCTAGTATCACTGGTTTACAGAGCCATCTGTGGAGCATCCATGCTCCTGGGAAGATGAAGCACTTTATGTGGCAAGCTTTGACAGGATGCATTGCGACGACGGAAAGACTTGCTTATAGACACCTGGGCACTGATAGGAGCTGTCCTAGATGTGGTGATCCTAAGGAAACCATTAACCATCTTCTTTTTGAATGCCCCCCGCCCTTCAGGTGTGGGCTTTATCGGACTACCCGTCCCTTCCGGGTTACTTCCCGAGTACCTCTATTTATCAAAACATGAACTTCCTTTTTTGGAAGAAGAAAAACGTGGCCTATATGGAACCACTTATCGAAACATTCCCATGGATCTTATGGTACATTTGGAAGGCACGCAATGACAAGTTTTTTAATGGAAAGGAGATATCACCAGTGGATACTCTCCAGCTAGCTTCCATTGAAGCGAAATGCTGGAGAAAAGCCAACCTTCTTGAGGAGAGCGAGGAAGAGGAGCCACAGACTGTCCCTTCGTCTAGCTCGACTCTCCCTACGGACCCTCAACGCCCGACCTGTCAAATCGATGCATCATGGACTGAGAATGGAACGGTTAGTGGTTTAGGGTGGTTTTACAAGGATCAAATGGGAGTCCAGAGATTTGGCCTCCAAGGATGCCGGAAAAACCTATCGCCTCTCCATGCTGAGATGGAAGGACTCATATGGGCGATGACATGTTTGCGAGACCTACCTTGCACCTTGATTCATATAGAGACGGACTGTTCCGACTTGGTAGACATGATTGTAAATCCTACCGACTGGCCAGCGTTTGCCTCCGAGCTAGTCTCCTTTAAACGACTACAGGCCGAATTCTCAGTTTTTAGAATTGACCACATATCCAGATCCAGGAACTTGTGTGCGGATTCTCTTGCGAAAGAGGCAAGAAATAGTGGTGTACTCTTTTCCCATATAGATCAGACCCAGCCGGACAGAGCGTCTCTTCGGAACGACTCGTGCCCGACTACCACTTGATTTTAGAAGATGGGCGTCGCAAAAAAAAAAAAAAAAACAACCAATGTGAAGTCCAATGTTCGGATTCTTGCCGGCAACAGTAAAAGTCAAATACTGGAGTACGCTATATATTGCTCGGATTTGAAAATGTCTTTTACGTATATACTCATTCATAGAGAACAATTCAGTTACGAGACTCGAAAACTCTTAACTAGTACTCGTTCTGTCTACAAACATACATGTTCTAGTTTTAATTAATACAATTTATTTGAAAACTAAAACACAAATTAAATCTGAAAATATAAATATCAAAAGTTTATTGGAAAGCAAATAAAACTAACAAAAATTAATAAATCAAAATATGTATTTATTATAAATATGCATGCAAATTCTGAAACATCAATCTTTTTAATCTAGAGGAGTGCTAACATTTCACTACTTTCCATTTAATTTTATGTTTATGTGTTGTATTTATCTATTAAATATCTCTTATATATTAATTGAGTAACATTACAAAATTGGTTTATACCCACATGTCATTATTAAAATGATTTTTAGAAACCTTAGAAAAATTAGTTGGTTCATCTAAGCATATATTATACTTTTTACTAGACTAAATATCAAATTGATTAGTAGTATACAAAAGAATATTTTTTTCATTTCCTTAAATAAATGTTACAAAATTACCTAATCTGATTAACATATATATGACAATTAATGATTTTTAATTATAAATATATGATAATAATTTTGTATCTTCAATCATTCTTTTTTAATTTTATATTCTTAAGAGAAATTAAACAATCACACTAATCATCTAAGAAAAAAATATATTTTTTCTTATATAATATATTTTAAATTTTTTAAAACGGCTATTAGTTACTCATACTGTTAAAAGTCTCACATTAAAAAAATTAGAATTAAAGGTTTAACTTTTTTGTTATAACAGACACAAATGATCATAAAATCATGTGAATAAAAAGTTTTATTTGATAGATATTCAGGTTAAATATATATATATTAAAATTAAACTATATACCATATAGAAATACATAAATCTGCTAATTTCAAATTTAGCATTGAAAACGAATTGTGACCTTAATATTCTAATTTTGAAATTTGCATTTAAATTTTAAAATAATTTATAAATAGATAAAATTATTAAAATCTCACATTGAAATTTTTGCGATTAATGGTTTAATTTTTTGGTATAACAAATATACAATGTTAATAAAATTATATGAGTAGGAAGTCTCAATTAATAAATATTCATATTAAAATATACTATATATCTATATCAATATCATTTAAATTTAATTATATAACATATAAAATAAATAATTTTTTTTATTTATTTACCAATAAAAATTATTGTAAATAAACAAAAACATTGTTTTGATTTATTTGCTTACTCCAATTTAATTATATATATAATAGTTATTCGCTTTTCAATTATTCAATATATTTATTATTTTATAATACGAAAATGAACACAAAATAAATAATAGTATTTTTTTTTTGTTCAAAATAATAGTATTTAAAAGTAATTTTTATATAAAATATTCATTTTACACTTTCATTCCAAGCAAGGCACGGGTCTTCACCTAGTAGTATATAATATGTATGTAAACCTTTAACTGGATATATGTTTCTAAGAATTCTAAAATTTTAAAATTTAAATTCAAAGTCTTAATTTTTTTATTTTTCAAATGTCGTTACTAATATATGGCTTATTTTTAAATAAAAACATTTTTTGGTCTAGAAAATATTTTTTTGGTTTTAATCAATTTTAATTTTTGTTCAACGAAGTTGTTTACAAACTATAGTACTTATTTTAGTATGAAACTATAGTAATACACAGACTCCGAAAAACTCTAAAGTGACAAAGTTTAATTTAGAGGTATAGGTTTTCTACTGATCGTACATTAAAATCTTAGGTCAACATTTTTCCGAAACTTGATTTATTTTAAGCGACTAAAAACTTTTTTTTTGATATTTGGGAAATATTTGGCGGAGCCAGTGCCGGTCCTGAGATATTTATGGTCCAATACGAAATATAAAAATGAGGCCTTTAGATAATACATAAAAAAATTTGTCGATAAAAAAAGTCAAATTTATGATTAAAAATTACAATATCTTTAAAACTAGTAAATTTTTTTATCAATTCTTAAATATTGGTTTTTTACATTTTTTCTTACAAAATCATCTATCAAACTTTCATAATCAAATGCTTTGATCTTTGATCTATCTTTTTTAATCGATAACAATGAAGACAATTATGTTAAATTATTATATTCCTTTTAATCCACTCATATTAAATAACACGAAAGACTATATAAAACTTAGTTGTCTTTTATTTAGAGCTGGTTCATCACCTTATTAACTTATCGAACACATTAACACATAACATATTGATATGTTAACAAATAACAACATTGAATAATTAGGCCCTAAAATGTTTAAATAAATAATAGGCCCCATACTAATGTATCACATGTATGGGGTTAAACCCGGGCCTGTGCGGATCTAATCCGAACCGATTAATTCCATAGACGTCTATCAATCGGCATCAGACAGATATGGTTGTTCATAATGGAAGTTAAAAATCCATGTAATCTGATCACATATGTTTAATATTGTGGGGTTGCTTCCAACCCAAGTTATTTAGCTCACTGAAGTTCGCCTCCCATTAAATCACATATGTGTGGTTAACAACTAAGACTTCTACTCCTCGACTAAATGTTATTTTTTATACATCTCATTGCATTATTTAAGAGCAGCTTTAAAACCTCAAATATAAAATTTTATGTATTTCAACTTCTAAACTTCAAATTATAAGGTTTTAAACAGTAAAACTTTATATTTGAGGTTTCACTGTTCAAAACCTTATATTGAGGTTTCGTGTATTTTGGTATTTGTATTTATTTATCTTTTAAAAAATCTTGATAATTTTCTTATTTATCATTTTAGTTTTTACAGTTTTATATTTCTTATATATTTTACATATGTTCTTATAAATTTTACTTTTACATATTTAAATAAATATATAAATTTTCAAACAAAAAATAAAGCAATAGTGTATTTTAATAATATTAATGTTTAAATGAAAAATGGCAGAGAAAGGACATCTTGCATTATAATATATAACATGATAATTGAAAATAAACGAGGTATAAATGCACCGATTAAGGATGCATAAGTAGTGCCAGTACTACAAGTTGAAATGAAAGTAAACGAAAATACTCAGGATTCTACAAATAAAAAGAAAGAAGTTCATTCATCATTTCTAAATGCACTAACTGATCATATATGAGAGCATTATGAAAATAATAATAATAATCAATATTTTTTAAAATATGATTTTGTTTGTAAATTTTTATCTATATGTAATCTACTATTAGAATGTAGCATTTTATTAATAAATATTCTTTATAATGTTTTATTGTATGTTTTTAGTTGTTATAAAAGTTATATGTTTTTTTTGATTTTTTTGTCTAAAGTAAGAGTTATAATGTAAAAATATAAAACTTTTAAGGTGAACTTTAAGGTTTACCATTGGAGAAAAATAGTTTCAAATTTCAGATATAAGGTTCAGCAAATTTTAAATACAATGTTCAGTAAACTTTAAATATATGGTTGATCTTGAAAATACTCTAAATCCAAGTATTTAATGGGAGCCACTTAAGTTTTTATTTATACACCAATATAAATTTATATCGGTGGGGAAATGTGGAGAAGTATTGAGAAGATGAGAGGCGCCACAGGAGGGAGAGATACGGATGGCATTTTTCGCCCAACAAATGAGTATGTAATTGATTGATAATAAATTTTGTCTGAGTCCTACATAATTTAAAGATGTGCATGTGTTTATAACTTTTTCAGTTTTTCAACTGTTTAATTGCAGCTTGTGACCAAAGTAACAACAATACATAGACTATATTTATATATGCATATCACTCACTACAAATCAGGCTTTGTGAGATATTTTCGTAGTGGGCATCTTATTATATAATATGTATGTTCTTAAAGGTTTTCTAGCCCAAATATGTTCTTAAATATTTGATGAAATAAAATTTATCCTTAACAAATCCTCCCACCGGAATAAAACAGCCTCCTCTGCCCTCTCCGATTCCATCAGATGCAGTGGTGATTCGTGAAGAATCATTGTTGACTGAGTTTGAGAACCTGTGGGAACAAGATAGATTAGAGCTTAAGTGAGCAATGAACTCAAGATACATGGACATCATGAATGTAATGATACAACTTACGAGAAGTGGTATGTTGTGGGAATTAGGAAGTGGACATGTAATTATGAATTGATCAGAACTCATAAGGCAGGAGATGAGACTTGCTGAGATGGGAAGATGCATGAAGCACGAGCTCATACACGAGCTAAGATACAACAAGAATGTTGTGCAGTCGTCTCGTGTGCTGGTTTCGCTTGGGATGTTTATTAAGATAAAAGAGTTACGTGGACTTCAGGAACAAGTAGAACCACATGGACTTTGGTTTCTTAATGTAAGCCCAACTAATAAGAAGACTTGAAGATTAGTGGGCTTGGAGATCTAGGGTTTACTCGGTTGGAGTATAAAGAAAACGAGACAGTGACAGGAAAAGGTGACGTTTAAGGTTTATTGAAGATGCACATGGATGTGTGTGACGTCGTCCTTCCAGTTAAGAGATCTGGTAGTTTTGTTATAGAAAACTATACTCATCAGAAAAGACAATGAGTAGTAGTTTCTCTTCATTGCAAATCTAATTAAGAATGGTTGGCACGGTGTGTGCTGGTACCATAGAGCAACATTGTTTGTGTTCTTTACTCTATGCTCATATATACTTGCATATGAACACACTTGAACACACTCACATACGAACGTTTAGATCTGGACACATATATTGTTTTAACTTGGAGATCAAGCAACGTGTGTGTTGGCTTGAGTCTGATGATATGACACACTCATGTTTTGGGTATGTTCCTGGATATGTGTCTGATGATATGATTATGCCAAGACTGAAGTTTACTTGGTTATTTAAGAAACGTTAATGCAAAGGTGATTGGAAATTTTGCGAGCGCATACGGTTTATGTCATGGTTGAGTGTCAATGGCGTAAGAGATGAAAGTTGATAGAATGTGACATATTTTGGTTTCGTGTTCTTTTTGGCTTATACTATGCTCATGGGCTCCTGATTTAATTGCGATTGGAGTGCTCTAGAGGGAACAATTATGAGTCTTAGAGTCAAAGATGGTATTCTCAGGATCATGGGTGATTATTGTTCACGTGTTATGACTTTTCTCAGTTCTATAGAAGTTGTTCTTGACAATATTATATATCTGGTGTTTCTGGTTGCTATGGAGATTTCTTTTATCGAAGAGTTTTGCGATGACTTTCTGCTTCTGTGAATCAAAAGAAATCATCGAAGAAGAAGTTGGGATGACATGTTGTTGACATGAGGCAAGGTTTTCTAAGCAAGAAAAGGCTAGCCGTCAAAAGTTGAAAAAGGGTTTTTGGGTGGTTACAAGTGTGTAACTTGAAGATCAAGCAATGTGTGTGTTGGCTTGAGTCTTAACGATGGTTAGAAATTGGTCAGTTGAGATATACGGGTGGTTGCAGTCTCATAAACCTGATTGAACAACTTATAGAGTGTGTTCAAATGATTTATAATACAACTTCATGCTCTGATCTACCAAAGACCATTGAAACGACTCGTAGGAAAGCCTCAAAGTTAGTTGCATAGAAGATGAAGACGTTTGTTTCTCAAGGCAGATCATTCATAAGAGTATTTCCGAGATTAAGATAAGGCTTCTGGTGTTAATTCAGAGTTGACTCAACAATCTCATTATGCGAAGTTGGCAATGTTTTTGGATTCATCTTATAGAAAGATGTGGAAATTTTTTGGAGTGCATGTGGGTATTTCAGAGGCCAGAGAAAATGTTTACCGGAAAATGCAGAGATGTCATCAAAGATTGATTAAAGAGAAAAAGACAATCTAGCTTGAGCTTGGGGTCAATTTAAAAGCTAGAAAGAGAAGGAGAGATCCAAATATGTGTGATGTTGTTCCGGCTTCACTGAGGCTTGATTTCCGTGGTCATAAGTCTACAAGTCCTCGATGTTTGATCAAATATTTAAGGCTAACAGTAGTAGAGACTGTTGGGATAAAAGAAGACGTTGTTGTTCTCGAAGTGAGAAGATCGAGTCAAGGCTTGAAGATGGTTTCAAGGGTGAATACTCTTGGCCTATGTGAGTACAGGTCATAGATGAAAATGAAAATCAGAATTTGGATGCTACAGTAGTGTGTTCTAAATCAGGAGTTATTATCTGTCATGTTTCTTTTCAGCTAATTCTGGTTAAAGATCAATGGTATTGTAAAACTGAGAAGGCACAGAGGTATGCCGCCGAGAGCTTTCCAAGGAAGATATTTATGCTTTCTAGTAACAGAGATTTGAAAGTTGGGTGTCAGAATCCTGCATAACAGAAATCAATCTGAAGAATGCATGCTGTCCAAGGGAGCTATGAGAAGAAGTCTATGATGTGGTTATTGATGTTGAAACTTGAGGTGTAGTGCTCCAGAAGTTTAATAAAGTGATTGCAGTGGAACCCCTAAATGGTTTCATGAAAATAAATGGAAGACAGAGACTCAGTGAATAATCAGTGGGAACCTATGCAGACGTTCGAGACATTACATTGAGAAAAATCCAGAGAGATCTTTGCTCATGGGGATATTATTTTTGTTGACACCTTCACCTTTAATAATAATGATCAAGCTAAGAGGTCTAAGACAAAGAAGAACTGGACAGGGCTGCCGTTAGAGCTTGGTTTATCTTGTGGAGTTAGTGTGGAAGCATGTGCGTGCAATGACCTCAAGAATTATTGATATAATATTAGTTGCATGGTTCTTAAAATTCAGAAGGTAAGATCTATTTGAGTTTGTGATGTTATTGCATTCTGGTGGCTAAGTTGAAGAAACGCACATGACACTGATCAGCCAGAGATTTTCTAGAAGATGGAATTGTTTACATGCAGCATGGAAACTTGTTGGCAAAGAGATGGCTCAAGGATTTATTTTGTGGAATTTATTCTTACATGAAGTGAGATCATACAAAAAATCAAAGGACAGTTCAGAAGTTTTTGGTTGTGCTGGTGTTGTTCTCATAGTGGAAAAGACCCAACTCTTAAACTATGATGGTAGTGAAACATAATCTTGTGAGTTAAGGTCCTCCAGTCTGGCCTTGAGTTTCGTGTTTGATACATATCATCACAAAAGTAGCATTTCTATAAGTGTTACAGGAATTAACCAGAAGTTTTCACGCTTTATTCAAGGAGGGTATTAAAAGTTTCTGCTGCAAAATCTGAAAGGACAAAGATGTTTTGCTCAGAACTGCTACATCATCAGAAAGAGGCTGTTATGTGCGTACGACATACTTAGATCATGTTCTATTGGTGACAGCGATGTCTATTTGATGTTAGGACAGCTGATTCTAGGTGATTGACATCTAAGATTTCATGTTATCGCATATTTCGTGGTGGATAAAGCTGTTCAGCCTAGGTTTTCTACTTGGTATGGTTTTTGAAGAGATGGCGTCGGAGAAATTCAGATGTCACAGAGATTTTGAAATGAGGCAGAAGTGTTTCTACAAGGAGTTTGTGGTTTTTATGTGAGAGTGAACTCAAGCAGGGGGAGAATGGGATTCAACGAAGCAGGGGGAGCGCTAATTATAATCCAAGGATGAGCTTGAGTTGACCCACTCAAATAAAAAGGGGGAGAATAAAGTAACTCAAGAGTTGACATGAAGCTAAAGAGTGTTCTCGGATTCTAACACTCGATCATCAAGGAGGAGAATGAAGAAGCATTGTTGACTGAGTATGAGAACATGCTGGAAGAAGATGGATTAGAACATGCTGGAACAAGATGGATTAGAGCTCAAGTGATCAATGAACTCAAGATACATGGACATCATGAACGTAATGATACAAATTACGAGAAGTGGTATGTTGTGGGAATTAAGAAGTGGACGTGTAATTATGAATTGATCAGAATTCATAAGACAAGAGATGAGACTTTCTGAGATGGGAAGATTCATGGAGCACGAGCTCAGACATGAGCTAAGATACAACAAGAAATGTTATTGGAGTATAAAGAGAACGAGACGGTGACAGGAAAAGGTGACGCGTCTAGGGTTTATTGAAGATGCACATGGATGTGTGTGACATCGTCCTACCAGTTAAGAGATCTGGTAGTTTTGTTATAGAGAACTATACTCGTCAGAGAAGACAATGGGTAGTAGTTTCTCTTCATTGTAAATCTAGTTAAGAATGGCTGGCACGGGTGTGTGCTTGTACCATATAGAGCAATGTTGTTTGTGTTTTTTTCTAGTAAATGAGTTCTGGACGTGGTCCCGGGAATGTAGGAAACAAACCCCGTTAACAAATGTCTATGCGTTCTTTACTTTATGCTCATATATACTTGCATATGAACACACTCGAACACACTTTCGTACGAACGTTTAGATCTAGACACATATATTGTTTTAACAATTCGATCTGATTCTGCATGGTCTTCAGTTTGAAATGGTGCGGGATTGGGATGGTTCATCCTCTCGAATCCCTGCAACCTCTCCTTCAAAAAGCCAACCAGCTGTGTTGCCTCGCCATTAATAGCAGAAGGGCTTGCTCTTCGTAAAGCGGTCCTTTCAGGTGTAAACATGGGCCTCCGTGCGGTGTCCTTCGAATCTGACTCTGTACAGCTCGTTAAGGCAGCAAACTTTGAAACCTGCATTATGGAGCTCTATTGTGTGATCGCTGATATTCTATCTTATGTCTCAGCTTTTGATTATCTTTCATTTTCTTGGATTTCTCGTGAGAAGAATGTAATTGTAGATAGGTTGGCAAAAGATGCATTGGTTGTATCTGGGATCCTGGTTGTTGGTGATGCTTTCATTGCTTCCAACTAGCTCCCTCTTTATCTAATCGAAATGTGTTTCAAAAAAAGAGGTGTAACCTTGAATATTAATGAATACAAAAGAAGCAAGGATGTGGGTTTTAATTAGAGTACTTATGAAAGTTATGTCATCTGCGTGAGAGAGATAGTGTGTGTGTATAGATTCATGTTCGGAAACTCGCTAGATGTTCCTCGTACGCTTGGGTTACGCCTAGCGCCGAATGTAAAAATCAGAGATTTTACAGGGATTAATCGGCGATTTTTTTTGGTTATATATAATACATTTGTAAAAAAATACAACCACGATTATATAGTTTAGCGGTTTGGAGTTCCCCTATCTTGATAACAACCCGAGTTCGAAATAAGGAGAAGGGATTTTTGGATGTTTTTTAATGTTTAACTTAAATGAAGGGTAATTTGGTCATTTACTCGTTGTCTTCCTCTTTACAGTTTTAGGTTTTCTGCAAATTTACATTGGACGGCTCCTCTTTTTTGTTGAGTTTTAGACCAAGTTTCTTTATTTTTCTGATGTTTTCTTGCAAATATCATAAATCTTATGAATATTAGTCGATTGATTGGGAAAAACAAGCAATAACTTAAGATTTTTTTAGAGATCTGATTTTCCACCGATTTTCTTCAACTCACCACGGTTGATGGCCGGTTAACGTTTTTCCGGCGACTTTACGGCCCTCAGCGGCGCGTTTTAGAACAGAGGTATAGATAGAGAGATATGGCCAAAGAAAAAATGAGATATCAAATCAAATAACAGTGAGTGAGAGAGAGGAAAAAAAAAACTGTTGATATACCATCAATCTTTGCTCCCAAATCTCCCCAACCCATCACACCCTCCACTCTCTTCTCCTTTGTTTTATCAACTCTCATTCACATTACTTTTTGCCTCTTCTTCACCTATTTATACATTCGTACATACATGACTGCTTGCACACGTATGCATATACAGCACTAAAGAGATATTCACTGTTTTTCTTTGTTGAGATATTTACTGTTTACGCATTCCTTTATACTTTTTCAAAAAAAAAAAAAATGCTTACCTTTTTTTTTATAACGCTGATTTATTATGACATTACATTTATGAGAAATATTACATAGACGATTCAACAACCGACAATACGACCTGCCTTACGAAGATCTACGCCAAACTGCATCATCTGAACCGTCCTATGAAGATCCACTCCTGACCAGATTTACTTGCACCATGTTGAAGATCTCTTGTAAGTTTTTCGTTTGTAGTCTTCATTAATAAATCGCTCTCTCCGGGACTTGAAACTTGGATTTCCTGTAATCTCCGAAAAAATGCATGGTCTGGAATTCGAACCCCAGACCTGGATGTAGAAACCTTTAAACCTTAACGAGTAGGCTACCGTGATTCCACAAATACGCGTACCTTTCTACGTAATGAAAATTAGATTATTATCTATGTGTGTATCTACAAGCCACAATCGAGAGATAATCATGTATAGATAAAGAGGTGTAATGTTACTTCAACGAGCAAATATGACTCTCCACTAACAAAAAAGGAAAAGAAAAAAAAAAAAAGAGCTTGTTGAAAATTAAAAGCTCTTTGCAGGAAGAAAACCAAATTGAATCTTTAATTCTATTACCAACCATTTCAACCATATGATATACGTACGTATTGCATCATTACATCATTTTTAAATAAATGAAGTATGATAACGTATAACTTGATGATCATCCTAAGAAAGTTCAGCACTTGAGTAGTCATATTCTCTAGTGTCCATTCTCTCATTATTCTCCATGATGTCACTAGACAATCAAGTAGCATTATTTGAGTACTATTATAAAATAATATCAAAGATAACTCCACCAGAAAACAACTATCTTTGAAAAAGCAAAAAAAAATATAGAATCTATCATATATTTGCTCGAATTAAATTCTGGAAATATTCATTATGCTCTAGAATATAGTATATTTAGTGAAAATTACTAACAATGCATGCACGCACGAATATATAGTATCTTCTTTTCTGGTATTTTACTATTCTGTAGCAAATATGACAAACATTTATTATTTATTTCGTTAGAAACAAAAGTAAATTAACACAAAAATTATATAAACAAATAGATATCGTGAAGAAACCTCATTAGTTAATTTATACATTGCCTTGTAATAAATTTAAGTAGGAAACTAGAGATACTATTTAAAAAAATTCCAAGTGATATAACGCTTTATTTATTTTTATCTATGATCAATTAGATGATACAGCTCTTACTCAGAGAAGCCCTACCTCCAGCAAAACTTGGTCCATAAATTTAAGTATTCTTGGGATTTATATATATATACTAATTTACTACGTAGTACGTACTTATACTAATGTATATAAGCTATTTTGACTCATTGATCATTGTCTAATTGTTCTACCTCAGAGGCAGGCTCATCTTCTTCATCAAATCCATCAATACCATAAGCTCCGTGGCCATTTCCAAAAGCCTTGATGTGATCTTTCAGAGATCGCTTGTGCTTGAAATCAGATCCACAAATGCAATACCAAAGCTTGCCACAGTTCTTCTCATGTGTTCTCCAGTCCCCTCGGACAGCGAAAGCCTTTCCACATTTCCTACACATGAAGGGTTTGATTCCATGCTTCCTCTTGTAATGTGTTTGAAGTGTTCTGAAGTCTTTGAGAGGCTTTGCCCTTGGATGGTCAATGTTGTTGCGACAGCCAGGTGAGCAGCAGTAGCAGGGAAGCCTCAGCATTCCAGTTGGCTGCGTTCCCCTTAGAGATTCGGGTCCTTTTCTGTATTGTGATCCATGCCCCCACATATGCATCTGCAAACAAAATCGTGTATATGTAGTAGGGTTTGAATAAACTCATATAGTAAAGAAAAAAAAAATCATAAAGTATGAGTTTTGAAACTTCAGTTGACGAATGAGTTAAGTAGCCATTTTCGTTATATGTATCAAATATAAGATTTTACAATTACCCTAACCAGCATATATAGATTCACTGGCATATCAACCTTGAAGCATATACATGTTAAGAGATAAGAAAAGAATTTATCCAACAAAGATGTTACACAAATGCTGAAATGTAAGAAACTATAGAAATATATTTCATAAACTAAAAAGAATCAATAACAAGATGTATAATTGCATGCTTAGGGTAAACAAAATAATTCAAGGTAGACTAAGAAGCAAGATGATTAGTTCATATGTTCAATACAAGATCTTATGCTTTTTTTTTAATCAAATCTTATGAAGCTTATATGAGCAAATAAAGCCTTGCGTATGTTATTGATACAGTATGTCAAATTATATGCGTACTGTTATTTTACACGTTAGACATTAGCAGACTCTCATACAAAATGAGGATGACACACTTGCCAATACTGTAGAGAGAAGCAGTAAAGCCACAGAGACTCTGAAAGTACTAAAGACATAAAGAACATTTACTGTATTGTTAAATCTCAGTCTCAGTTTTCACAGTCTCAAGCTTCTCGGTTCTTCGTAATGCAATGAATTCTTTTAAACTTTTTTTTAAAAAAAGAAGTAATGCAATGAATTATTCATGCATATAAAACATTATGTATATACATCTACCGATTAAAGGTGTCAACTGTTTTTTTTCCCGAGAAAACTGGTAAGCAAACGAATTATTTTGTTTTAATTTTTGGTTTTAGTCGAAATGAAGAAATAAAATTGATTTACAAATGGAAAAGAAAACGATTTTTTCAAAACATACGCATACATAAATAGACAACGATATATTAGAGTGAGCTTTTATTTTAAGAACCTGCATGTTGTTGTATCTGTTGAAAGTTTTGAAGCAAACAGGACAAGAGAACTGAGTAGGGCCAATGAGAATCTGAGAAGGTGTAGGTATCCAATATTGACCCTTGTTGAGTCTACTGATTCTACATCCGCCGTCTCCGCCGGCTGAATCTTCATCGTCATCTTCTCCTCCTCCGGCGCTTCCGTGATAGTAGTCGTTGTCAGGATCTTTCTTGTCGTTAATGTTCTCATGATGATTAGTGGTCCTGGAGGAAGAGGAGGAAGAAGACAACATGAGCAAAGAGGCCATATCTCGAGTACTAGGGCTTGGAAGGCCTATGCTAAGAGAAACGGTGACGTCATGATCATCTTCATCGAGATTATGATCAACTTGATGGTGCTGATGACCGTAGTCAACATCCATGGAGGTTGAAGGTGGTTCTTGAATTAGGTCATGGTGGTAATTTTGTTGTTTGTTGACGGGGCTGAGGCTGAGGAGAGGGAGGGCTTCACGGAGAGGAGGGGAAGGAGGACGAGTTGGTGGTGGACGGCGAAGGTCTCCGGGGTGAGGGATCAAGAAGAATGAAGAAGGAGGAGGAGGAGGAGGAGGAGAAGAAGGGTTACTGGATGAATTAAGATAATTGTGAAACGGGTTGGGCTTGAACCAGCCATTGAAGAAATTGGAATAAGGATCAGCCATGGTGAAGAGAGAAAGGAATAGTTTTTACTCTTGTGGGATTATCTTTATACAATAAGACACAGGGGTGGAGATGAAGATGGAGATTGTGATGGGATGGGGAGAGAGAGTATTAATTATGGAGTGAATTTATTTGTTCAACCTGGAGTGGAACTAAAACAGACTTCAACCCAAAAAAATATATGAGCAAGTCAAATACGAATGTATATTAATTAGTCTTCGCAAAGTAATTATATGTAGGTCCTTATTCTTTGTTCAACTTACAATTATTAAGTGGAACTTCTGTTTACCATTTGATTTCATTTTTTCCGTTAAACTGTAAAAATTAATTCGAACTTTTGATCCTTAACCAATCTAATTATACATTGATCATAACAGAGGCAATGCAATACCATTTAATGATAGTAATAAAGTTTTGCTCATATGCCATATTCAAATCTAAAGTCACGTACTTTAATGTGGAATTATGATTTACAAAAAAAAACTATGTTTGGATATGAAAATTTGTTGACGTAATCTTTTAGACTAAAACGAAGCAAAATTATAAAATTTTAATTATTTATTTCTAATTACAAATCTAGCTAGTTTGATTAATAATTAATTAATTATAGATATGGTTACGTCAGGTCTATAGAACAGGTGCCAATATTATGTCCATTGTGTTATAGGGGTTTTGAATTACTAATTTACCATATTAAAATCATGCAAGTATACGTACTTCACTTCTATGGGTTATATATATACTTAAAACAATGGATTAACACCATACAACTAGGTTAAAATGTATTAGTAAGAAAAACTAGGTTAAAATGTAAGTGAAGATTAAATGAATACCCATTGAGATTAGGGCTAGCTAGGTTGAAGAGTATATATTATTATCACGCGAAAGAAAATCAAGCACCCAAGACACTAAGTTTTAGCCAGTATGACATAAAAAAGATACTCCATCTTAATACATTGGCTGTATGAAATAATTGGAATTAATTATATCTAATATGAGTGAAACAGAATTGTTTATATATAAAAAGAAACATAAAGTACGTATTTGGAAAAAATGAAAAAAAAATGATAATAAAGCATCTGAGGTGCAGATACATCACACAAAGATAGTGCCACTGCTTTCTGGAGATTGGCTCTCATCCCAAACAAAATTTCTTATCTTAAACACCTTTCCTCCGAGCAAAAAAAAAAAAAAAAAAAACAGAAGGCCATTTTAATCACATTGATACTTTTTTTTTTTTTTGACGTCTAATCACATTGATACTTATTTATAGATAAACGAATATATTACATCAAAGTTTAAGATAAAATCTTGTTTTACCCCCAACATTTAGTTTAAGAGGACATATATATATATATATCACTATAATGAACAGTTTTACAAAAGAAACAAAAATAAAAGGCATACAAAATATCAAATTGTTTATTTTTATTATTTAGTATTCAGTAATGACTTATCTCAACAAATTGATTCTTAAAATGATTTAGAAATCTAAACCAAGGGTACAATCGATTTTAATATTTGAATTGTATAAAATACAAGAAAAGAAATGATAAAAGATACTGATGAGAAATATTTGCATTTTAATTGCCTAATACGATACTAATACGATAGATTTTTAAGTGTTTATGATTTTGTGCTAAAATGGAGCTATTATCCCACATTTTTGCTAGTTTTGAGATCTGTTTTAGCCTATACATTTTCACAAATGGCTGTCCTCATCATAGATCTCATAATCATAATATAAAAAGGGAAACAAAGACCAACGTTGAGTTGGCCTAGTGGTAAAGGGATTGCGGCTGTAACTTCCGCCACTTGGGTTCAACTCACGGTGGGAGAGACTATTTACAATGTTTGGGTTCCCGGCAAAGAGGTGAAAACACCTTTTTGTTTACCAAAAAAAAAAAGGAAACAAAATCGAAAACACACTTGGGAATTCGACAAAAAAAATTAAAAATTGCTAATCAATTAAGTACGAGGACCCTAGAGAAACTCAAATTTAATTGTAGTAATTAAGCTTTTGGGGTTGTGATTGTCTACTGTTATTCTATGTACATGCATGCTTAATCTGATAAAACCATATATATATATATATATATATATATATATATATAT
>NC_027751.1:28050494-28057534 GCF_000695525.1 Brassica oleracea var. oleracea
ATATATATATATATATATATATATATATATATATATGTATATATATATTTGCTTGTGTTATTACTAATACAATTTTATTTTGGGAGATATGATCTGATAAAACCAAAAAGAACAAAATACCTTCAGAAAGAAGGGGGAGGCAATTGCAGTGGTGTGTGCATCAATGGTCGGCTTCCCCTCAAAACGGTGAATGTCCGCAGATCCTGTCTCACTGTTCCTTTCTTCTCCAATAACTTTACCCAATATCCATCTATAATTCTATATTAGACACACACCAACGCAATTAAAATATTGGCAAATCGATTAACAATGGAAGAATCAAATATTGGTTGAAGAAACGCTGAAGATAACTATTTCTATAGTCGGTGAAATAAAAACGAATGATTGTTTGTTTGTTTTTCTTTTTAGGTTATGTAGAACTGTGTGTATTTTAATTACTAAATGCGTTTCGTATATTGAGAGTCGCAAGCAATTTGTATCTACAAGAGACTGGCCCCTCCAATCCAGACCTTGAGACTATTTGTATCTATGTGTGTCTATAACTATATATATAGCAGAGAAGGAGAGAAAAGCCATCACCATGCATGATGGTACTATGCGGGTCTACCCTCTTTGTGCTATTAGGTTTTATTTTGGATGTGACGTTTTCTGTATTTATGATAAAATTAAGATTTATGTGTGATCATGAAATTATTAATCTATATAGAACATATTTTCATGTGATATTTCTTATTTTGAACAGTTTGATGGATACTACAACTAAAGGTTTAAATAGTGATTCTGTTTGCTGAGGTTAAAATGGTAGAACCGCAATAAATACACATATATATCTATATTATTAAAACTGAATTAATTTTTAGTACTGTTTAAAAACACGGATAACATTATAAATGAGAATTGATTAGAAACATGAATAACAGTATAAAAAATAAGTATAGTGTTATTTTAGTAATTTCATTAATATAGTTACATTAATTTTCTTTCCATGTTTCACTCAATTTAACAATTTCATTAATTATATTGTCTTACCAATACATGACATCATAAATTATAATACTGCAGATTTTTATTTATTAGTTAATCAACATTAACTTTCTGCTAATTAAAAAATCAAAAATGTAAAATAACTGGGTTTTGCATATGGTTAAACGTTCCGTTTAGTGTGTTTTACGAAAAAAAATTTATATATATTTTAGTTTCAATCGGTGAAAAATTACGTAGCCAAAAACATAATTCAAAAACATATTTTTGTAAATAAAATAATAACTTAAATCAAAATAATAAAAATGTATTAATTTATTGTCACTTAATTTTTCACTCCATATAATAATTTTACTAAATAAAAAAAACTATTTCTATTTCACTTAATTTAGCCAAACACTTAGAAAGCGTCTTTTTATTAGTTTATAAAATTAGTTAGACTTGAACATTGGCTATCCATTTAGGTACGAGTTGTTGTTTTCGGGTATCGTTATTTTTATTTTTTTTGAAATTAGGCTTCACTTGAATATTATAAATTTATAGTTTTGAGTTGGATCCTTTTGGGTCTGGATGAGTTCGGTTCTAGTGTATAGGTACCTAAAAATATCTAAATAACAAATGTATCTGAAATGAGCTCGGATATTTGTACTAAAAATAATCGTATTACCCGATTCGGTCCATATCTTTTGAATACAATTAGTTATATTACTACTTATTTACATCTAAATATATAACACTAATTATAAAAACCAAATATCAATGTATAAAAGTGTAAGAACCAATCTCTAAATTAAATGATATATTACGGTGCCTTTTTTGGTGTTATGGAGCTTAATTCTTGGGTCCGCCGTGAAGACACGAATGAGGGTAATGGATGCCGATCGGCATGTGTCATGTGTGTATAAGGGCATTCATTGAATATATTTTGGGTATTTTCACTTAATTAACTTGTACTCGTTTAGCTTACAGCTTCTCCTTTGTTTACTTTTTTTCTTTTTCGCCACTTTTTATTTGTTAGAGGTTATAACTCTTAAATTTTGTCTGTTATAGTGATATATGCTGCGGTGGAAATTGGATATAGCTCTTATATTTAAGGTGAATATTAATTACTATATATAGATTATCCATGTCATTTTATATTCTTTCTCAAATTGTGTTATGTGAGGTTTAAGATCCAAAACTTATCATTCAAAATTTGATTGATATGATCAAGGGCTCTAATCTATTCACTACAAGAAAACACATGCTTAACGACGAAAATTAACGAGGAAAAACAATCCTCGTAAATTTGCGTCGAGTTTACGACGAATTTACGTGAAAAACTAAAGTCATCGTTATTTCCTCGTAACGTAACGACAAAACTGTTTCGTCGTAAAGTGGATGTAATTTTACGAGAATTTTACGAGGAAAAACTATTTCCTCGTAAATACGACGTAAACTTTGCGTGGTATTTACGAGGGAATAGTTTACGTGTATTTAGCGAGGAAATTTTTGAATCCACCAACTTTATAGGTGTTACACGTTTTTTTTGCCCACCTAATTAATTTTCGTCGTAAATTCATAGCAAAATTACAACTACCATATTCGAATTTTCCTATAAATATGGATGTTTGAACATCATTTTAAACACACCAACAACAAAAAACGTGAAAGAAAAAAAAATGGCTGGCTCCGGGAATATTTACGAGTTGCGGAAGTGGATGTATATGCATAGAGATGCTAACGGGAGAGTGACGAAAGAATACCTTGCGGGTCTGGAGACATTTATGCATCAAGCAGATTCAACACCGCTCGCCCAAGAAAGTGGTAAGATGTTCTGTCCTTGCCGGAAATGCAACAATTAGAAACTGGCAAACCGTGAAAATGTTTGGAAGCATTTAATAAATAGAGGTTTAACGCCAAATTACTATATCTGGTTTCAACATGGAGAAGGTTTTAATTATGATCAGAATGAAGCTAGTAGTAGTAATAGCAATTTTCAGGAAAAAGAACCGGTTGATCATCATTTGCATAATGAACATAGTTACCAGCAAGAGGAGATGGTAGATTATGATAGGGTTCATGATATGGTAGCTGATGCATTCGTAGCTCATGATGAAGATGAAGAACCTAATATAGATGCAAAAAAGTTTTACGAAATGTTAAACGCGGCGAATCAACCACTTTACAGTGGTTGTAGAGAAGGTCTCTCTAAATTGTCGTTAGCTGCTAGAATGATGAATATTAAAACTGATCACAATCTACATGAAAGTTGCATGAACGAATGGGCGGACTTGTTTAAAGAGTACTTGCCGGAAGACAATGTGTCTGCTGATTCTTATTATGAGATTCAGAAACTGGTTTATAGTCTTGGGTTGCCTTCGGAGATGATAGATGTTTGCATCGACAACTGCATGATCTATTGGGGAGATGATGAGAAGCTAGAAGAATGTCGATTCTGCAAGAAGCCACGATTCAAGCCGCAAGGACGAGGACGTAATAGGGTACCGTACCAAAGGATGTGGTACCTACCAATTACAGACAGATTGAAAAGATTGTATCAATCAGAGCACACTGCTGGAAAGATGAGATGGCATGCCGAGCATACTCAGACGGATGGTGAGATGACTCATCCATCAGATGCAAGAGCCTGGAAACATTTCAACAAAGTACATCCAGATTTCGCTAGCAATATCCGGAATGTGTATCTCGGATTATGCACAGATGGATTTAGTCCGTTCGGAATGTCAGGGAGACAATATTCATTGTGGCCAGTCTTTCTTACTCCATACAACCTGCCACCGGAGATGTGCATGCAACGGGAGTTACTATTCTTGACCATATTAATACCTGGTCCGAACCATCCAAAAAGGTCCCTGGATGTTTTCCTACAACCACTGATAAAAGAGTTGAAGGATTTGTGGTCAACAGGGGTGAGGACGTATGACTGTTCAACGAAGACGAATTTTACGATGCGAGCGATGCTTTTGTGGACCATAAGTGATTTCCCTGCCTATGGGATGTTGTCTGGATGGACTACACATGGGAGATTAGCTTGTCCATATTGTAATGGAACGACAGATGCGTTTCAACTGAAGAATGGTAGGAAGACAAGTTGGTTTGATTGTCACCGTCGATTTCTTCACATTGGCCATCCTTACCGAAGAAACAAGAATTTGTTTAGGCACAAAAGGGTTGTGAGAGACACTCCTCCTCCATATCTAACTGGAGAACAAATTGAAGCGCAAATCGACTACTACGGAGCTAACGAAACAGTTCGTTGGGGTGGTAATTGGCATGTCCCTCGTAATATGCCAGATTCTTACGGTGTTCATCACAACTGGCACAAGAAGAGTATATTTTGGGAGTTGCCATATTGGAAGGATCTTCTTCTGCGCCACAACCTCGATGTGATGCATATAGAGAAGAATTTCTTTGAGAACATCATGAATACAATATTGAATGTCCCAGGGAAGACAAAAGACAACATAAAATCGAGGTTGGACTTGCCGGATATTTGCTCAAGAAGCGAGTTACATATTAAAAGCAATGGACAAGTTCCCGTTCCGATATTCAGATTATCTTCAGAAAAAAAGTCGGTGTTGTTCAACTGGGTGGCATCAGAAGTGAAGTTCCCCGATGGGTATGTTTCGAATCTCTCTAGATGTGTTGAAAAGGGTCAAAAGTTCTCCGGGATGAAGAGTCATGATTGTCATGTATTTATGCAACGACTACTGCCCTTTGCATTTGCGGAGCTACTTCCAACAAACGTACATGAAGCACTTGCAGGTACGTAGTGTATTATATCACAATAATTTACAAAATAATATATGACTAACAATGTGTTTAATTTTTTTTCGAATATAAAAGGCATTGGAACATTTTTCAGGGATCTGAGCGCACACACTCTTAAAGAAGAAGTCGTGGAACAGCTTCAGGAGAACATTCCCATCTTATTGTGCAACTTGGAGAAGATATTTCCTCCCGGATTTTTTGACGTCATGGAGCATCTAGCTGTCCACCTCCCATATGAGGCATTGCTTCGTGCACCTGTACATTACGGATGGATGTATCAGTATGAGCGAGCCATGAAATATTTGAAGGGAAAAGCAAAGAACCTCGCCAAAGTTGAAGGTTCTATAATTGCTGGAAGTTTGACGGAAGAAGTTTCTCACTTCACATCGTACTACTTTGCGTCAAAAGTACGTACACGGAGAAGAGCTCCAAGAAGATATGATGATGGTGGTGTTGCGCCAACATATGCAGTTGCTGGTGTTCCAGACATCTTTAGCCAGATTGGGCGACTCGGTGGAAAGTCTAAAGAGGTTTGGTGGTCGAGTGAACAAGACGCTCATAGTGCACACACCTATATTCTACTCAATTGCGAAGATCCATTGATGCGTTATTTTGAAAGGTAACATATATTGACACTTCGAAACACATATAAGTATAATTAATTGTATAATTGCGAGAGATTCATTCCTATAAAATGTGATTTTACAGCCTATTTGTTTCTCAAGTCGAAGAAACATTTCCTGGTATATCCACAAGTGACGTAGACAAAAGGAAAGATCAACACTTCATTAAGTGGTTGCGGAATCAGGTATTAACTAAAAAAAATTTCATACATTATCTGTATTTCATTAACATTCTCTTTATTTTTGCAGGTTGATTATGACGACGACGATGCAGATTATCCTAAGTGGTTACACGAAGTAATTCAATCTCCACTTGTAAAGGTCACCACATCACAGATGTATTTCACACGAGACTATACTTTTCATACATATGACTATGGTAGACAGCGGGCGACCAGTAACTATGGAATATGTGTGAAAGGGGAAACAGATTTCTACGGGATCTTGACGGAGATTATTGAAGTCGAATTTCCAGGGATACTGAAGCTGAAATGCGTCCTCTTCAAATGTGAATGGTTCGACCCCGTCGTCAACAGAGGTGTTCGGTCTAACAAATTCGGTGTAGTTGATGTCAACGGTGGAAGAAGGTACAACAAATTCGAGCCTTTCATCTTAGCTTCACAAGCAGACCAAGTTAGCTTCCTTCCATACCCTCGGATGAGAGATTCAGGTATAAATTGGTTAGCAGTGATCAAAGTTACACCTCGAGGACGAATCATCAGTGGAGAAGAACCACCATTGCAAGAAGAACAGATAAATGAAGTCGAGGAACCTGAACAAGAAATTGATGACATCCTTCTCATTGATCCGCATAATCACGAGTACGAAGATCTTACCGATGATGCCACAGACGAAGCTGTTGAAGACGAGTTTAATGAAAATGATGATGTTTCTAGTGATGACGAGAATGTCGATGTATCCGATTGATGTATTTGTTTTATGAATAAGATGAGGGAGTTTGTTTTATGAATAAGATAATGTGAGGTTTGTTTTATGAATAAGGGAATGCTGGGAGTTTGTTTTATGAATAAGCAAATGTGGGAATTGTGGTTTGGAATAGAAATAAAGATGAGGTTTGGAATATATGAAGTAGAAAATAAGGAATATGGGGTTTGGGGGTTTCGGATTCTAGGGATTTAAACATAACACTCGTTAATTCCACAAACAAAAAATCGTCGTAAAGGACTCGTAGGTCAACGAGGAAATAACGACGAAATATAAAAAAAAAGAACGCGGGACTCGTTAATTCCACGTAGGACAAAATCGTCGTAAATACCAAGTACGATGAATTCGTCGTAAAAACCACGTAGGATGAAATCGTCGTAAATACCACGTAGGATGAATTCGTCGTAAAAACCACGTAGGATGAAATCGTCGTAAATACCACGTAGGATGAATTCGTCGTAAAAACCACGTAGGATGAAATCGTCGTAAATACCACGTAGGATGAATTCGTCGTAAAAACCACGTAGGATGAAATCGTCGTAAATACCACGTAGGATGAATTCGTCGTAAAAACCACGTAGGATGAAATCGTCGTAAATACCACGTAGGATGAATTCGTCGTAAAAACCACGTAGGATGAAATCGTCGTAAATACCACGTAGGATGAATTCGTCGTAAAAACCACGTAGGATGAAATCGTCGTAAATACCACGTAGG
>NC_027751.1:28057746-28061964 GCF_000695525.1 Brassica oleracea var. oleracea
TCTGTAAAATAATAAAAACGAAGTAAATTCGTAGCCAATGTACGACCTCTTTACGTGGAAACCTTACGAGGAAATGACGAGAAACATTTAACGAGTATTTTACGAGGAACCATTTACGAGGAAATAACGAGGAAAAGTTTACGACCATTTTACGAGGAAATTATTTCGTGGTTGTTACGTGTATTTTGCGAGGAAACTCTTTCAAGGTATTTACGTGTAGATTACGAGGAACTATTTTCGAGGTATTTACGAGGAATTATAGCGACGTCCTTACGTGGAATATTGACGTGGTCTTTACGACGAATCGCCCTACTGCGTCTTTACGACGAAATATATTCTTCGCTAAGTTACGACGAATTAGCGAGGAAATATGTGTTACGACAGACGTGTAACGAGCAAACGCGTTTCCTCGCTAATTCATCGTAAAGCCTCTTTTACGACGAAATAACGAGGAAAACCGCCCTCGTTAAGATTATGTTTTCTTGTAGTGATTTCTGAAGCTTGCTTTCCAAAAAAATGCAAAACAGAATCACCATATATCTATTATAAAAATATACTACTATAAAATTTCAACTAATTTTTGAATTTTTTTGACTATTTTAGAATATATATTTGTGGAAATTATTATTTGAACTTTTGCAGTTAGTCTCTTTTTATTCATTGTTTACTTCATCAGCTTCATTTGTTTTCTGCATTGACCATATTTGTGAAATAATAAAAAAAAATAGTTTTAAGAGAGAGAATAGAGAAAGATAGGATGAGAGAAATAGAATGAGAATTTGGTTAGTTTGTGAATTTTGGTTTTTTTCTTAGCTATTGGGTGCAATTTCTCTATTAATTATACTCGATCTATCTGTTTTTTTAATGTTCTGCACGACTCTTTCCATTATAAACTCGGACCCTAATACAACTAGGCAGATTAATATATAATATGTTAATTGGTGGGGACATTACAGCACCTTTATCGCGGAATCCAAAATGGGTTTCTACATCAAGTAAGGGTGTTGGCTCTACGTTTTTTTGAAAAAACGGTTCCCAAAGTTCTCAGTTACGAATCACTTTTGGCCAGTTTGTTACACTGTTTTGCAGGTCCCATGACACGTGGTGGCCCGCGATTGGTTCCGTTTTAATTTTTTTCTTTTTTAAAAAAATCAGAAAAAAAACCAAAAAAAAAAAAAAAAAAAATTAAAAACCCTCACCCGATAATCATGCTTAAAGGAAGTGTACCACAAACTCTAGGATTCACCTAATGTGTATATTACCAATTCTTTTGATTACATTTACACGATCGCATACATACAACACTCAAGACAATCTAGTACTAATATACATAATTTGGTATGATAGATAGGAGCGTATTTTATCGTTTAAGCTATCATTTTAGTATTTAATATAATCATATTTCGGTATATATAAGAACATCACCGCGATGTTGTTCAATTCCTATTTTTCTATCTTTTCATCTAAAGCAAAAGGGTGAATATGTAATAAAAGGAGGAAAGATGAGTGCAGCATTCAAATAAAGTTTAAATAAAATCTTTAGACCACCTTTTGTTGTTTGGTGGGTACACATACGAGAAAATTACTGAAATTAAGCAAGAAAGAATTGCTCCAATGATCTAAACTTTAACAAAAAGAAACAATTGCTAATAGATAAATCTAAACTACCCAACTTCAATGATTCAAGTAGAAATTTATATATATTTTATATGCTTTTTATGTTTTCATATTTTATTCATAAATATAAAATTTATATATTTTATATTTTATTACATTCCCTATTAAAACGTCATTCTAAGACATGATATCATATAAAATTTTACGTCATTGATTGTAATTATCTTTTAGAATAGTTTGGATTGTTATGGTATTCATAGTTAATGGAAAGTCCATAATCTAATAAATTTGTTTTACTGATTAAAAACGTCGATTTTTTTTTTTGTTAAATATGTGATTTCATTTCAATGAAATAGCAAAGAGATACACGCAAAAAGATCGATTTTGCTGGATACACAATTTTTTCGGTACATAGACTTGGTCATGTCAGAATATGTTTTACAACAACAGACACTCATACTGTCCTTGAGTTCTTTAGTTTGATTCTAGCTCGAAGGAGGATAAGTTGGAGACGAGGCCAAATACATGAGGTTATATTACAATCTATAATCTTGATTGTCCAGATTTTTTATTTATTTTGGGGGTTACTTTTTCTAACATCACTTTCACGAACTGAGGTTGACTTGGAACTAGATTTTAGTTTTAACAACTAAAACCGAAATAGATGAGTGCATTTCAATTTCTAGAATCGAGTCCACAAAGAAATCCAATAAAAACATATATACCATATTCATAATTGTGCAAATCTTAAACGTTCCAGTACACCGTTCATTCTCTTACTCGCGATCATCCGTGACTGTCTGCAGGGAAAATTGCATGTACAGTCGTACAGATGACGTAGCCTATCGCGTTATTTTTAGTGACAAGGAAACTTCGTATCTATACTATTTAAAAAGGGAAGGAGCCCTAAAAATCTAATTAAACAAGTTTGTTGGACCATTTCATTACATTTTAACTATTTATTCGGTTTTACCTTATGTTCTCTAACTATATAAATACTTTACATAATATAAATGAACTAATTTATTATTCTTCCATAATCTATTATATAATTACTCTAACAATAAATCTCCATGAATATATGACAGATTATTCAAACATGTTTACACATGACATGATCATTACCACATATAGTTCCATTAATAGTATAAATTTTTTAATGGTTTAGTTATGTTTAATATGTATATAATTTGTATTTTAAAAATTTAAGTACTCATTTGGCCTTTAGTTCGGTTTCTATTTTTCGGTTCTAAAGATATAGGATATGCTGGTTATTTATGAAATTTAGTTTAATTTTAGGTTTTTTTTTCAGTTTAGTACGGTTCAGTGCACCCAGATAAATGTACCCAAACCTATACATTATCTTATATAGAAATTATATAAGAAGAATTTATTTAATTTCAAAAATAAACTCACGCTTTCTAAGCGCGGATCAAAATCTAGTATATATTAAAAGACTTATCATATATATATTTATCATACAAAATAATTCCCTTAATTTTTTTGAACAAAAATTTGATTTTATTTTTCAAACTATAAACAAATAGAAACTATTTGGTCTCCAAGACTTTACTTTGTAATACACAACACTTGTTCAGAATTCATATTTCAATAACTACCTATGCACAGTTACCATCAATATTCAATTATATCACTGCTTTGAGAATCCACTTTACTAAACTAAACGAGGGTTACTCAAAATCAAAGGAACTCTGTTATGGAAAACCTCGATATGGGTCTACTCATCCTAGCTTAGTAATAAAAAATAACGAAGCGAACATATAGTCTATATAAGCCTTGGGGCTGGGGAAGAAAGAGTTAATGTTAGTGAAACATTTCTAGCAATTTTGCAGCGATGGAGGCCATCGATCTGAGTGGAATGAAACCAGAAATATAATACTAGATCAACTCAATAATATATATTTATAATTAATTTGTGAAAAAAGGAAAAAAGTAGTAACAATCATTTAGTAAAAAAAAGTAGTAACAACCAGTAAATAAAATATTTTTAAAAAGGAGTTATTTACGCTTAAAAGCAGTTTCTGAGTTTTTATTTCACTCAAAAACACTTTCAGCTACTGAGTTAGTTTATCTCAACTAAAATAAAACCAGAAATGGAGGACCTATCATTATCTCTTTCCTTTTTAATCTTCTTTTTCTATCGTTGTTTCTTTTTCTTTTATAGCTAAAAATTAAATTTATAAATTTTATTATCTGTCAATCTTCCCAAACAAGAAGAAGAAAAGACACGAAGATCTTCATTATAATCTACACTGTCAAAAGTCCCAAATTCCTGCGTTATTCCGTTTCAATCAAGTTATGCCATGAATTTCATCCATCGTCAATCTTCGCACCAGAGACTCTTTTGAAGTTTTGACCAAAGCTCTAGTCTTTTTGGGCCAACGAAACTAGCATCGCATCAGACTCTTTCATACCCTTTTCCGACGTCATGGCCTCACATCTCGCCGTCAGGGCTCCGCCAGAACAAGTTCGAGAGTACCAATGGCTATTTTATGTTTTTTGCGTGTTTGGTCCTTTAGGATTCACATAATTGCGTTTTGACCCCAAACTTTTAATTGTGCGGATGTCTACTCGAATTAA
>NC_027751.1:28065565-28076339 GCF_000695525.1 Brassica oleracea var. oleracea
TTTTTTTGTTTTAAACGATTAATTATAAAAATTGATTTTCAGCAATTGTTTAATCATAAACACAAAAAAAAAAACTCTGTAACCGTAAAACCTTTTCCATTTTTAATTTTTTGAAACTATAAAATTTGAAAATCCCTGGATTTTCTCAAATCACCACGTTCAAAAGTGAACATATCTTCTACAACTCCTAAATCATGGCACGTTTCAAACTGTTTCTTACTTATATATATAACTTTCAATCAAAAATTCGTTTTTTTTAATTTGCTCTCCTTTTCCACAGTTTCATCTTCTTCGTCGATTTGTTTTTTTTTTCTTTTGGGTTCTGAACCTCGCAAAAGAAAATTTATGTTTTGATCCAGAATTCTATTCTTCCCAACGTAATACTCTCTTTTTTATTTTTGCATGATTCACATTAAAACATACCAGTCGAGTTTTATCCTGGTTCAGAGCTTTAGTTCTTCCAAAAAAAAGGGAAATCAAAAACATTGTCAAGGTATAGTAAGTATATATGACTGTATTAATTATATAACTTATATTTGAGATAGATTACTCTTTTCTCTTTCTTTGACAAAAAAAATTCAACTATTTACAAACAGGTGTTTCTTTCGTTAATGATTTGGATGCGTATATAGAATCTCCAACCACCAGACCTTAACTGGATTTGAAATACTAACACTACAAGAATTTATTAAAATAACTACGGATTGGCGAAGATATTTCCGTAGCAAAAATTATTAGCTACAAAAATGGCGATGGATAGCGAGAAAACACATAATTTTATTTTGGTAGCTAAATCCATTGCAAGCTGTAGCAATCTGTTGCTATATAGCTAGAGACGGATTCCGTTGATGGTCTGCAGCTAAATAGCCACACTTTGGCTGGAGATAAATTGTTGGTAGAGTTTTATTTACCAATAGATAGGTACAAATATTTATCTTGCTAAATAGCAACGAGGTTTAAATCCTTACTAATCCATCACATTGAATATATATATATATATATACATACTAACAAAACAACCACAAAACAACTCTATAGTCTATACCCTAAACACTAAACCTATATGTATTAAATGTGGTGAAACATGAAAGCTGGCAATCTGATGGAATTAGACAACCCATCGCTAGTTGAAAAATCTACGATAGAAAATCACTATGAAAACGTTAATTGATGGTTCTTACGTTGGATGAGAATAATTATATGTTGCTCAATCAAATATCATATATGTATTAAAACTATACAATTCTAATCTTTTCCTAGTTTAACTTGAAATCTTATATTTAAAGTCAAAATTTAATTACTGTCAAAATTTAACTTCAAATCATGAATCCAAACCCTAAATATTGTACTCCAAACCCTAAACTCTACATTTAAACCTTAAACCCTTAACATAAACTTCAACTCAAAATTTAATATTTTTCAAAATTGATCTCATATCTCAATACTATATATACTATATATAACTTCAAAACTATCTTTCAAATCTCAAATCTTAAATCCCAAACCCTTATACTCTAAACTCTAAAACTTAGTATATCATAAACATTAAACATTAAAGTCTACACTTTTAATCATACAACTAAATTATAAACCATAAACTAAAAACAATCAACTTTACTAAACATATCAATTAGATAAAACTATAAATTAACTTTCATTTTATAAAGCTGATATTACAGAGAAACAATAAAATTTTAATAAAAAATCTCATTGGCTGATCCATTTATACAAGGATTAATTTGTGTCCATTGATTAAGCTCAATCCAGTGGACCATATCTCTTCCTTCTCATTTTACCTATCCTATCTCTCATTGGTTGAAAAATAGTGGCGAGGATAACCAGTTTCTAACCTCAACCATTGATATCTGATCTAAAGGACAAGAACATTTTACTTTTATTTCTTTTCCTTTATTTACTCAACTTCTCTCAATCTCTCGATCTCTCACTGATAATCTTCTTTTCTTCTTTTGTTTTCACAGACAACAACCACAACAACTAAGATGGCAACAACGACGACGGCAGTCACAATCTCTCACGAGCTTCGATGCGGACAACGACGACGACAGTGGACAGCTTCTACGGTGTGGTGACTGTGAGAAGAAGCTTCAGTGCGAAAAGATTGACAGCTTCTCCTCAATCGACAACGACAATTTCTCTGGTGTGGCCAGCCGCCTAAGAAGAAGATCCGGTGTGGCAAGATTGATGGCGGAAAAGGCCAGTTGAGCTTGAAGGTGGAGGAGGCATGCTGAGACTAACAGTGGATAGGAAGCATTGACGGCAAAGAGGATTAGGCTTAGGCTTTTGGTTTACTCTTGGTTTAGTCTAGGTTTCCTTTTCTAATTATTAGTTAGGTTTGGTTAGGGTAAATGACTTTCTATAATGAATGTTTGTGGAATTTAAGATGTCTTTTTATAATAAGTTTAGTGACTTTCTAAACAAATCATTCTTTTGCTTCAACATTAGTCAAAAACGTTGTTGTTGCAAATTTGATCCAACATTTTAGATACAAAACATTTGTAGCCAGATCCTTTGCTACATTTGTTACGACTTTGCTAAGAAAAATCTGTAGGTATATTCTATAGCTATTTAGTGACGCCATATCTTTCGCTAAGGTTGTTGCTAATGAGCAATAGACCACTCTGTAGCCATGTTGTCGCTAATAGTTACAGCCGGATCTCTTGCAAAATCCGTTGCAAGCAAGCTACGGTTTGGCGACGAATCAGAGTTAGCGTCGGTGCTGACGCCACGGTTCTCATCCGTAGCCATCCGCCGCCTTATGTATCCTAGCTACAGATTTTTCACTCTAGCTATGAAAAAATCGGCAGCTATTTGACTAATTTCTTGTAGTGAACACTTGTTCAGAATTCATATTTCAATAACTATCTATGCACAGTTACCATCAATATTCAATTATATCACTGCTTTGAGAATCCACTTTACTAAACTAAACGAGGGTTACTCAAAATCAAAGGAACTCTGTTATGGAAAACCTCGATATGGGTCTACTCATCCTAGCTTAGTAATAAAAAATAACGAAGCGAACATATAGTCTATATAAGCCTTGGGGCTGGGGAAGAAAGAGTTAATGTTAGTGAAACATTTCTAGCAATTTTGCAGCGATGGAGGCCATCGATCTGAGTGGAATGAAACCAGAAATATAATACTAGATCAACTCAATAATATATATTTATAATTAATTTGTGAAAAAAGGAAAAAAGTAGTAACAATCATTTAGTAAAAAAAAGTAGTAACAACCAGTAAATAAAATATTTTTAAAAATGAGTTATTTATGCTTAAAAGCAGTTTCTGAGTTTTTATTTCACTCAAAAACACTTTCAGCTACTGAGTTAGTTTATCTCAACTAAAATAAAACCAGAAATGGATTTTTCAACTAGTGGGACCCATCATTATCTCTTTCCTTTTTAATCTTCTTCTTCTATGGTTGTTTCTTTTTCTTTTCTAGCTAAAAATTAAATTTATAAATTTTATTATCTGTCAATCTTCCCAAACAAGAAGAAGAAAAGACACGAAGATCTTAAAATACTTCAGATCCGTTATAATCTACACCGTCAAAAGTCCTAAATTCTTGCGTTCTTCCGTTTCAATCAAGCTATACCATGAATTTCATCCATCGCCAATCTTCGCACAGGGACTCTTTTGAAGTTTCGACCAAAGCTCTAGTCTTTTTGGGCCAACGAAACTAGCATCGCATCAGACTCTTTCATACCCTTTTCCGACGTCATGGCCTCACATCTCGCCGTCAGGGCTCCGCCAGAACAAGTTCGAGAGTACCAATGGCTATTTTATGTTTTTTGCGTGTTTGGTCCTTTAGGATTCACATAATTGCGTTTTGACCCCAAACTTTTAATTGTGCGGATGTCTACTCGAATTAACTCTCTAACTTCTTGATTGTTCATTTCAGCCCTTCATCATAACTACATGAATGGTCTTTTATCTTTTGCTTGCTTTCATTTTTTCTCCATATTGTCAAAATAAACAATTGTGTTTTGTGCTTTGCTTATGTACGTCATTCATGTACACAAGTACATAATGTCAGCGTACATGTGTACATGTGAAAGAGATAATTTTATCTTTGTAAGTGTAAAGATGAGGAAGTGTGGTTTACGTGAATAGAAATAGTTCTCATTTTTTGAGTGAAGCTTAGTTTAGATCTTGATACCATATGCGTTGATATTTATATTTCTTACCTTCTCTATGTAACATGTGTGGTGTACACGTGTACAAGCGTTTTTGTGTACAATAAATAAGGAGATGGACATGTGTACGCTAAATATGATGGTGTACATATGTAAAACAACCAGAAATTAATCAAGCTAAGACCTACCATGAAGCTAGCATGAAAACACACACTGATCAGAAGCTCTGAAACATGATGAGAGCATGATTTGGATAACTCACAACCAGCATCAGTACTATCTGTGATACTCTCTATCACTTTCTATTAATTTGGTAGCTCAGTCTCTTACCGGATTTAGGTGTACATATGGTTTTTCGTGCACATGGATATTGAAAATTCAGGGTACATGTGGACATACATAACCAATAGAAAAATCCAGGCAATACGTACACAAATTTTGTTATATCCACATGTACAATAATTCACATGTTCATCAATTAATTTGTACAATAATATATGGACACCAGAAAATATTTTAGATTTATTTGCAAGGATTCAAATGTACACCTGATAAATTTGTTTGGTACATTTGCAAATTACAATATTTATATGGTAAAAAATTGTAACTTTAAAAGCTATTTTATGTGTACACTATACTATGTACACAAATATTTTTCATCCATGTGTACAATAGTTCGCATGTAGATTAATCGATTTGTAGAATAATACATGAACTCCAGATCATTTTTGTACACATATTGCAAGTTTCGTTATTTGTATTGTCAATATGATACAAAAACTGAGTCAATATGACCTACTCAACTTATGTAAATATGTTGTTCATTGATAACTCATAATTTTAGTAGGTTTTAACATTTGCATTTACCTTATTTAAATAATTTTGGGATGTATTTAGAGGTATTTTGTACATATATTTGTTTATTTTTGTTTATTTGCATTTGGCAAAGTCTAAAGTTCACATTTGAAAGTTTTGGGTTAATTAAACATGACTTATATGCAAATCTGGATGTTTTGAGACAACAATGGAAACATTTAAAATTACAAGGACCAAAAGTGAAAATTAAAAAAACTTCATCTCAAAGTTCAACAATGGCGATCAACATCTCGATGCAACAGCGGCTTCGCTTTATAATCCACCGGAGGCCACGTATAAACTACCTCAGTAGCTGAAAGTGTTTTTGAGTGAAATAAAAACTCAGAAACTGCTTTTAAGCGTAAATAACTCCTTTTTAAAAATATTTTATTTACTGGTTGTTACTACTTTTTTTTACTAAATGATTGTTACTACTTTTTTCCTTTTTTCACAAATTAATTATAAATATATATTATTGAGTTGATCTAGTATTATATTTCTGGTTTCATTCCACTCAGATCGATGGCCTCCATCGCTGCAAAATTGCTAGAAATGTTTCACTAACATTAACTCTTTCTTCCCCAGCCCCAAGGCTTATATAGACTATATGTTCGCTTCGTTATTTTTTATTACTAAGCTAGGATGAGTAGACCCATATCGAGGTTTTCCATAACAGAGTTCCTTTGATTTTGAGTAACCCTCGTTTAGTTTAGTAAAGTGGATTCTCAAAGCAGTGATATAATTGAATATTGATGGTAACTGTGCATAGATAGTTATTGAAATATGAATTCTGAACAAGTGTTCACTACAAGAAATTAGTCAAATAGCTGCCGATTTTTTCATAGCTAGAGTGAAAAATCTGTAGCTAGGATACATAAGGCGGCGGATGGCTACGGATGAGAACCGTGGCGTCAGCACCGACGCTAACTCTGATTCGTCGCCAAACCGTAGCTTGCTTGCAACGGATTTTGCAAGAGATCCGGCTGTAACTATTAGCGACAACATGGCTACAGAGTGGTCTATTGCTCATTAGCAACAACCTTAGCGAAAGATATGGCGTCACTAAATAGCTATAGAATATACCTACAGATTTTTCTTAGCAAAGTCGTAACAAATGTAGCAAAGGATCTGGCTACAAATGTTTTGTATCTAAAATGTTGGATCAAATTTGCAACAACAACGTTTTTGACTAATGTTGAAGCAAAAGAATGATTTGTTTAGAAAGTCACTAAACTTATTATAAAAAGACATCTTAAATTCCACAAACATTCATTATAGAAAGTCATTTACCCTAACCAAACCTAACTAATAATTAGAAAAGGAAACCTAGACTAAACCAAGAGTAAACCAAAAGCCTAAGCCTAATCCTCTTTGCCGTCAATGCTTCCTATCCACTGTTAGTCTCAGCATGCCTCCTCCACCTTCAAGCTCAACTGGCCTTTTCCGCCATCAATCTTGCCACACCGGATCTTCTTCTTAGGCGGCTGGCCACACCAGAGAAATTGTCGTTGTCGATTGAGGAGAAGCTGTCAATCTTTTCGCACTGAAGCTTCTTCTCACAGTCACCACACCGTAGAAGCTGTCCACTGTCGTCGTCGTTGTCCGCATCGAAGCTCGTGAGAGATTGTGACTGCCGTCGTCGTTGTTGCCATCTTAGTTGTTGTGGTTGTTGTCTGTGAAAACAAAAGAAGAAAAGAAGATTATCAGTGAGAGATCGAGAGATTGAGAGAAGTTGAGTAAATAAAGGAAAAGAAATAAAAGTAAAATGTTCTTGTCCTTTAGATCAGATATCAATGGTTGAGGTTAGAAACTGGTTATCCTCGCCACTATTTTTCAACCAATGAGAGATAGGATAGGTAAAATGAGAAGGAAGAGATATGGTCCACTGGATTGAGCTTAATCAATGGACACAAATTAATCCTTGTATAAATGGATCAGCCAATGAGATTTTTTATTAAAATTTTATTGTTTCTCTGTAATATCAGCTTTATAAAATGAAAGTTAATTTATAGTTTTATCTAATTGATATGTTTAGTAAAGTTGATTGTTTTTAGTTTATGGTTTATAATTTAGTTGTATGATTAAAAGTGTAGACTTTAATGTTTAATGTTTATGATATACTAAGTTTTAGAGTTTAGAGTATAAGGGTTTGGGATTTAAGATTTGAGATTTGAAAGATAGTTTTGAAGTTATATATAGTATATATAGTATTGAGATATGAGATCAATTTTGAAAAATATTAAATTTTGAGTTGAAGTTTATGTTAAGGGTTTAAGGTTTAAATGTAGAGTTTAGGGTTTGGAGTACAATATTTAGGGTTTGGATTCATGATTTGAAGTTAAATTTTGACAGTAATTAAATTTTGACTTTAAATATAAGATTTCAAGTTAAACTAGGAAAAGATTAGAATTGTATAGTTTTAATACATATATGATATTTGATTGAGCAACATATAATTATTCTCATCCAACGTAAGAACCATCAATTAACGTTTTCATAGTGATTTTCTATCGTAGATTTTTCAACTAGCGATGGGTTGTCTAATTCCATCAGATTGCCAGCTTTCATGTTTCACCACATTTAATACATATAGGTTTAGTGTTTAGGGTATAGACTATAGAGTTGTTTTGTGGTTGTTTTGTTAGTATGTATATATATATATATATATTCAATGTGATGGATTAGTAAGGATTTAAACCTCGTTGCTATTTAGCAAGATAAATATTTGTACCTATCTATTGGTAAATAAAACTCTACCAACAATTTATCTCCAGCCAAAGTGTGGCTATTTAGCTGCAGACCATCAACGGAATCCGTCTCTAGCTATATAGCAACAGATTGCTACAGCTTGCAATGGATTTAGCTACCAAAATAAAATTATGTGTTTTCTCGCTATCCATCGCCATTTTTGTAGCTAATAATTTTTGCTACGGAAATATCTTCGCCAATCCGTAGTTATTTTAATAAATTCTTGTAGTGTTAGTATTTCAAATCCAGTTAAGGTCTGGTGGTTGGAGATTCTATATACGCATCCAAATCATTAACGAAAGAAACACCTGTTTGTAAATAGTTGAATCTTTTTTGTCAAAGAAAGAGAAAAGAGTAATCTATCTCAAATATAAGTTATATAATTAATACAGTCATATATACTTACTATACCTTGACAATGTTTTTGATTTCCCTTTTTTTTTGGAAGAACTAAAGCTCTGAACCAGGATAAAACTCGACTGGTATGTTTTAATGTGAAGCATGCAAAAATAAAAAAGAGAGTATTACGTTGGGAAGAATAGAATTCTGGATCAAAACATAAATTTTCTTTTGCGAGGTTCAGAACCCAAAAGAAAAAAAAAACAAATCGACGAAGAAGATGAAACTGTGGAAAAGGAGAGCAAATAAAAAAAAAACAAAATTTTGATTGAAAGTTATATATATAAGTAAGAAACAGTTTGAAACGTGCCATGATTTAGGAGTTGTAGAAGATATGTTCACTTTTGAACGTGGTGATTTGAGAAAATCCAGGGATTTTTAAATTTTACAGTTTTAAAAAATTAAAAATGGAAAAGGTTTTACGGTTACAGAGTTTTTTTTTTGTGTTTATGATTAAACAATTGCTGAAAAACATTTTTTTTTAATTAATCGTTTAAAAAAAAAAAGTTAATTTAAGAAAAAAACTGTAAATGACACATATCACTCAGAGAATTGTTGATTGACTTGTGTTTTATTGTATAAAAGATACCACTCCCCTTCATCTTTCTTTATCTTTTTTTTTAATAGTTGATGTAATACTATGTATTGGTGATTCAAATCAGAATGAGTGAAAGAAAAAAAAAATTTAACCCCTTTTCTATTTGCTATTTTAAGATATCTAGGTAGAAACTGGGAGTGTGCAATCTCGAAAAAAAAAATTAAAACCCCTTTTCTATTTTCTATTTACTTTTTTGTTGACATATACGTGTACAAATATTTATTTAATAATATTATGGATTACTATTTTTTTATTCTATAGAAAATATTATTGTTAGCAACTTAACATGTTTGCTAATTATTTTAAATAGTAAAACAAAAAAGGAAAATATTTAAAAACTAAAATATCTTCATTTTTTATTAAAGCCAATATCTAATAATAAAAAATAAAATTTACAAAACTATAAAAGATAATATATTTTTTGAAACAAATTGTTATAAAAAGACAAAGGTTATAAAGAAAAAATATATTTATGGTATTTTGGTATAAAACCGAATAAACAGAAAAGCGACGATATATAAACTAAACCAAACCAAAGTAGATATGATTTTAAGATGATAGCTACTTTTTATAAACCGAAATACTCAGAAATCGAAAAAAACGAACCAGAAACGAACCAAAACCGAACCGAAATCCGGATTGAAAACCCCTAGTAGAAACCCAACTAATTCTCCCAAAAAAACAATACTGATCTGGCTTTAGATTTTCAAATTATACTTACAGCAGATACCTCTGATCAAGCAAATGACAAGAATATTTGATTTTCTTATTAAAAATTTAATACAAATTGAATATGATTTAAATAGTCACTACGATAGAACCCACACTTAAAAGTGCGGAATTATTTTTATTGACGACGAATTTATTAATATGTCTATTTGTTCACTAATATGTTTAGGCGCAATCATTAATTTTTGATACGTTTCCAGATTGTACTTTTCGGTTTTCGGTTTTCGGTTTTTTTCGGTTGTTTTTTTTTTATTTTCGATTCAAGAAATATAGGAACTATTCGGTTATTTATGAATTAATTTGGATTTGGTTTGGTTTAATTATTTTGGTTTTTGGTTTGGTTCAAATAACAATGTTAAGAACTCAGTAAAATTTCAAGTTCAATTTGAACACATGGATCTGGATAGGGATATGATTTTTTTTTTTTTATTCTCGTTTAGGTAGCTTTATTTCTATTACACTTTCTAGTTTTTATTTTGTGTTATTCATTATCTTTATAAATATGTTTAAGAAATCAGTATATCTCAAGGTTATATATTAATTTCAGAATATACCAATATTATTTTTTAAATAGTAAATATATTTTAGTTAAAATATGGATTAGATAGCTATATTTTGGTAATAGGTGGCTTATACATTGGTGGTTGTTGAAATTAATTATTGATATTTTTAATATGTTCATGGGAAGATTATAGGGCTTTTTGCAGAATTGACCTATAACTTAAAGTCAAACACAAAACTAACCTCTTTTTTTTTTAAAATTGGTTTTGCCCTATTCACCCCACAAGTTCATATAATTTACGAAAAATGCCATCAATTTTTTTTTCTTTTTTTTTCGAAAATGACATTTTTACTCTCTCACCCTCATCATCTTCAAGTAATTACAAGATTGCCATTGTCATCAATACCATAACCACCATGAACAACCAATTTGAAGCTTTTAATGCTCCCAAAATCGATTTACCCTTCTTCTTTTTTCATTCTTGTGAACTAAACACAACATATCTCTCACTTTCTCTCCACAATGAGCTAAAAAAACCCAAGATTTTGATTCTAAATTTTTTATGGTTCATAGAGTCATAGAAGCTAACGATTTTGGGTGGGTTACTTTCATTTGTGATTCGGTGTGCTTGGAGAAGCCTTATGTATGCTAAGGAACTTATCTCACCAATTTAAGGTATGACATCGAGTTTTTTTTCAGATCTGTTCGTCAGACGACTTACTTGGGAAGTCGTCTGGCTGTAGACAACTTACCTGGAAGTCGTCTGGTCAACGCAGAGGTTATTTT
>NC_027751.1:28078423-28080734 GCF_000695525.1 Brassica oleracea var. oleracea
TATTTAATTTCCTGCTAAAAATATTAAACTCTTCTGGACGAGTCGTCTGTTTTAATTTCTTCACCAGACGACTGAAATATAAGTCGTCCACACCCTAAACATAACCTCTAAACTTAATTATCTAATTAAAGACTTCATAAAATCAAATCAAACTTGAAAAGTGTTTACTATACACATAAATAAACACATATAGGTGAAAACTAATTTTTGAAAAAAACATTTTAGTTTTCCAAAATCTAACCCTAACAATACATACAATACATACAATACTACAACATATGTTTGCCAAACTCCTAAACCAAAGTATTTCATGATTCACTACTTCCACTCTTCTATCTTCAAAACAAATCAATTTTATCATATCTTAATTTATATCACTTAAAATTGTTTATAATTACTTGATTTTTATTTTTCACGCATCAAAATATTTTTTTACAAGATTTATAAATTATTTTTAAAATAAACCGGTACCAGACGACTTACACTTCAGTCGTCCAGACGACTTCCAACATCTCAGACGACTCAGACGATTTACTAGGGCTATATTCGTAAAAAAAGCTTCTGTTTTTTTGTTTGGTCACAAGGGGCTGAGCTATAATTTCACTAGGCTTTTAGGTTAATTTTGCATTTGATTCAAGTTTGGGTATAGGTTTGGGGTTAAAATCAAGTTGTGGGTTAGTTTTGGCAAAAACCCCAAGAATATATCTCATAATCGTTTGATTCAAATCATAATGTAAAATTAATTGAATCATGTAAGGTACATATTTGTGAAATTTATATCTTCATTTGGATTGGGGAATTCAATTTTCCTACCTATCAGAAAATTTAGTAGTGTGGCCTAAATGATGAGTTTACACCATGATGAGTTTCTGGTACCAACGTTCTTATTCAGTTTTATAATTAACAATACATGTCCATGTCAGATTAAGCTTGTCAACGATTCTATCTTGTCCTACTTGCCACTATTTGATATGCTTGAAATTTCTACATCAGGGCCTAGCATATACAAACCTTGATATCACACAAAGCGCTCTGACCATCCTAGTACCTTCTCCACTGTATTTCTGGACCATCTCAGATCCAGAAACTCAGATGAACGTACATTCAGTGTGATGTGCTCCGGCCAAAACCAAAAATGTCTTCCTATTTCCAGCTAGACCATATAACAATACACCCGAAAAAAGAAAACTAAATTATATACATTAAAATGTGTTACCAAAGCATTCAGCTTAAACGATGAACAAAACTAAATTATGCAGCTAGCACTGGTTGTTGCCCTCTCAATCTCACCATTGTCAGTACATTGCTTTGGTAGACGACCAAGTAGGAGACAGAAGTTTCATACGTAGCCAACACACCCGTAGAGATCAAACAAACCAAGGATTCTGAATAAAGGTAGCTTATTTCTGCTAAAAATCATAGCTCAAAAGAGGACAACCTTGTGAAAGTGTGATTTAGACACAGTTCTGGAAAAGATGCAACAAAAAAGATCAATAGCGATTTTGAAATTGATCTTTTCTAAGTAACCCAACTCCAAGGAAAACGAAATCGAAAGCTTTTAACATGGATCTGAGAGTACAAAACTAAGATAATACTGAAAATAGAGAAGCAGTGATAATCAGAGCTCTTCGCTGCCAAGGATAGGGAGAGGTTAATCATCGTAATCCGGGTCTGACCCAAAACTGAACCCATTTGCAATCCTAGCTTATCTGCTCTACGATTGAGAAGATTTTAAGAACTTAAGAAATTTTTTCTTGAATATGGGTGTGGATAATCTGGGGAAAAGATGAACTTTCATTTGAGACAAACTCGTATTATATTTTCTACATACATAATTTGGTTCTATAGGAAAATACATGATAGATCATTAATAGGTCAACATATATAAAATTGTAGTGTGTGTTATATCTATATTATTAAAAGAAAAGTAAAATTTGAAAATGTTCTTACTTCATTGATTAAACTCCTTTTTTTTTACTTGTCTTTTTCAGTTGCATTTATGAAATATCCTAAAACGAATAAAACTGTCTAATTTATTACTTGTCATTTCAGTTACATTAATGAAATATGCTTAAATGAATTTAAACTTCATATTTTATTGTTTGTCTTTTTCAGTTATCTTAATGAAATATCATTATTTTTTGTTCATAACTCATTTGTTTGTCTTTTTCTTTTTCAAAAAACGTCTAAAAATTATATGGTATTATTTGCTCATAACTCATTTGTCATTTGATAAATTGTTAGAAAGAAAATTTTAGCATAATATAACTCAGTTGTCATTTGCTAAATTTATAGTTTTTATTTATATATT
>NC_027751.1:28081041-28086831 GCF_000695525.1 Brassica oleracea var. oleracea
TTTCTGTTTTTAAAATTATCTAATTAACTCTATACTCATTTTTTATATTTTTTATATGATATCACACATTCGTAAAAAAATAGATAGTTTAAGATGCAAAAAAAAATATTTACTTAATGAATATAATATGAACGAATATTACAAATACATCATTTAATAAAATAAATAACTAAAAACTGAAAATTCATATCCGCGCTCGCGCGTGGATCAGGGTCTAGTTTATTTTAAGTCACAACATATTTAATAGATCCAAAAAAATATACCATGGTAATTTTTAAATAGAACTCTAATTTAATAGATTAGATATATTTAAATTGTCTAGATAATCGGTCCTAAATACAAGCAACATGTAAGTGATCGATAAGAACATATAGTTTGAAAAGATAAATGTCCATTTAAAATTTTCATAAAATATTTTAGTATTTAAGTAAACAGAATTATATTTTTTACAATAATAATATTTTACGGAAGTTTTAATATTGATTATGGAACGCTAGCTTATTAAACAATATATTAAATGAACTGTAAAATAATAATTAATTTAAGAGTAAATTTTTAAATTAACAAAACAGCAGTGAAAATATAATTGACTATATCAAATGTGTATGACACAATTGATAAACATTATTGTGCAGTTAACTTCATAAAGTAATTTTCATTAATCATTAATGGAATTGAATTAACTTATAATGTTTTAATGCGACTCTTATTATAAGTAAAAATATACATGGAATAAGAAAATATTGAGTCATCTTGTCTATTAAAATAGAAATCATTACTTTTTCATGTGCAATTTGTTTTGGATCATCTCTTGAAAATTTATTAAATGTTAATTTTGTATTACCTAATAATATCTCCACAGTAAATCTCATGTGATACCATCCTATTCATGTATAGTCTTATCTACTGAGGCTCTTCTCCATAAAATGAGTTTTGATCCTCGCTGGATCAAATTAATGCGAGAATGTATATATTCGGTTCAATATAGAGTACTTCTTAACGGTCAGCCACGAGGCTTGATAATTCCTCAGTGTGGGTTACGTCAAGGGGATCCTTTATCTCCTTATCTATTTATTATGTGTACTGAGGCTTTAATTGTGAATATAAAGAAGGCGGAGCGACTGGAACAATTAACGGGTATGAAGGTAGCAAGAGATAGTCCGACAATATCTCATTTGTTGTTTACGGATGATAGTCTTTTCTTTTGTAAAGCAAAGAAAGAAGAGTGTCAAACTATTTTCATGATCCTAAAGGAATATGAGATTGTCTCAGGGCAACAAATTAATTTTCAGAAATCATCTATTCAATTTGGGCATAAGATTGAAGAATCCAGTCGTCAGGAATTAAGAGATATTCTGGGAATTCAGAACCTTGGAGGAATGAGATCTTATTTGGGATTGCCGGAAAGTCTTGGAGGATCTAAGGTACAAGTGTTTGGTTTCGTACAAGATAGATTAAACAACAGAGTTAATGGATGGACTTTTAGATTTTTTACTAAAAGAGGAAAAGAGATCATTATAAAATCGGTGGTTACGGCTTTACCAAACCATGTGATGTCTGTTTATCGATTACCAAAAGCTACAGCGAAGAAGCTAACGAGTACAGTAGCTCAGTTTTGGTGGAGCCCAGGAGGAAGTACAAAAGACATGCATTGGAAATCATGGGATAAATTATGTGTTCCTAAAGATAATGGCGGATTAGGGTTTAAAGATCTTACTGACTTTAATACGGCGATGTTTGGCAAGCAATTGTGGCGGCTGGTCGAGAAGCCGGATACTCTTTTTTCTCGAGTTTTCAAAGGACGGTACTACAGGTTTGTAAAGGACTAATTAAAAGGTGGGAACAAGGTCATCTATTTCTGCTAGATCATATGGCTGGAAGAGTATTACCTCTGCTAGATCTCTGGTTTGTAAAGGACTAATTAAAAGGGTGGGAACAGGGTCATCTATTTCTGTATGGAATAACCCTTGGATCTCATCCACTCGCCCAAGACCAGCAAACAAAAACCTTCATCACAGTTACCCGGATCACAGTGGATTCTCTCATTAATTCGGAATCCCGAACATGGAAGTTATCGGTATTTAGGACTTTGGTGGACCCTGAGGATGTCAAAATTATTGAAAGTATTCCTTTAAGTAGGAATCAGATGGAAGATAGGAATGGATGGCATTTCACTAACAACGGGAAATATACTGTACAATTTGGGTATCAAGTGGAACGAGTCTATTCAGACAAGGAAAAACCACCGGAATTTTATGAACCAACAGTGGATATACTTAAAGCATACTGCTGGAAAGTAAGATGTCCTCCAAAGATAAAGCATTTCTTATGGAAGTTACTTTCAGGTTGTATAGCGGTCATGAAAAATTTAAAGGCAAGAGGAATACAAAGGAGACATGTTGTGTACGGTGTGGGGACCAGGAGGAATCAATTAACCATGTGTTCTTTGAATGTTCTCCAGCACGACAAGTGTGGGTGCTATCAAAGATACCATTGAATCCGAATTTCTTTCCTATAAGCTCTTTCTTCGCCAATATGGATCATCTCTTTTGGAGAGTTAACCCAAAAATGGAGGACCATCAGTTTGCATGGATAATATGGTACATCTGAAAAAGTCGGAATAACAAAGTGTTTAGCAATATTGATATTGATCTGAGGGATACTCTTAAGTTAGTGGAATTGGAATCAACACTTTGGGCTAAGGCACAGTTATTAAGGAATCAAAGTTTGGTACAGGAAGTACATACCAGACCCATCAAGGCGAATGCTGGAAGATGGTGTTTCACAGATGGTTCATGGAAGGATAAAGACTTGTTTTCAGGGCAAGGCTGGTTTAGCACTTTCCCGGATTTTGATGGATTGTTAGGGGCAAGGAATGTACGGGCATGTCTCTCCCCTCTCCATTCGGAGATGGAGGCATTAATATGGGCAATGAAATGTATGAAAATTTTAAGACAGTTTCAAGTTACGTTTGCAACGGATTGTTCTCGATTGGTGAAGATGGTTTCAGAACCAGAAGAATTGCCAACATTTGAAAGCTATCTGGAAGACATTAAGCTTCTCATAAGAAGTTTCATCAACTCAGAAATCATTCATGTTCCTAGGACGGCAAACCTTAAAGCGGATAGCTTAGCACGCAGTGCTCAGAACTCGGAAACAACCGTCTTTCGTCTTACATATGGATGCAGAGTTACCACCTTGGTTTACAGAGTCAACATGAGTCTGTGAATGTTTGCTGTAAAAAAAAAAAAAAGTCTTATCTATTAGAAAAGAAGTCATGGCATTTTCATGTGTAATTTTTTGTTTAGATCATCTCTTGAAACATTTATTAAATGTACTTTTGTATTACCTAATAATATCTCAACAATAAATCTCATCTTATACCATCCAATCTCATGTACAGATAAATTAAACAGAATTATATTATTATATTAAATAGTTTATACATATATCAATATTTATATAGTTAATATGTTAACATGTATTGCTAAATATATAATATTGTTCAACACAAAACTACATATTCAATTACATACTGGTTTTATAATAAATCGGTTGTGATATATCTAATACTATAGTGTATACGAAAAGTTACATTATTTTAGTGCAAATGCACATGTGTAACATAAGAAAATATATTTGATTATCCTAGTGTAAAAAATACTATATATTCATTTATTTGATATTAACTAAATATTTTAGATTAAAATATAGCTAATATCTAATTTACGTTATAACTAAAGATAAGTGAATAATTTAAATCACTTTTGTTTAATATTTGATTCAATTTTATTAAAATATGGATATTCTATTTAAATATAAATAAAGATAATCACAACTATAAATTAATAATTAGACCAGATGTACAATTTAAACAAACAAAATTAAAATAATCCACTAAATTAGAACATCATGTTTCTAGAATATCAAAACATTCCAATAATTTTTTTCCCTAAATTGTTTTTACTTTAAAAGGTTTGTTTAATACTATTAATAAATAATAAATATTTTTATTTTTAAACAAACACAATTTTTTTATCTTTTAAAAAAAAATTTATTTACAATCTTCTTTTTAATCTTACGATTTAATTAACAACACGCTAAACCCCTCTATATTAACACACACACTAAACCTTATTGAACAACTTAATGAACTTTGATTAATTATGTTTTTATGTGTTACAAGTTTATTTGGCATATAACAGAAATTTCAATAAGAACACCTAACACCATGTAAAAACAGTTACAAACATGTTCAATATTAAATTTGGTGAAAATTTGGAAAAATACACTCATATAAAATTATAATTTGAAAACTACACCATCGTTTAAGTTTTTGGAAAAGTACATTTATGTATATAAAAATTTACCAAATTGTCCAGTCTTAATATTTCTCAATTCCTAATTTATTTTATATTTTAAGTAATGATTTAACAAAAAAAAAAAATTAGAGTATCTAGACAATTTCTTTTTAATATATCTTAAACTTTTTATTGTTTGGAAAAAATAAAAATACAAAAAGATGACGATGTCTTGTCTCCTTCTCCGTATTTTCAATTTCTGAATTTTTTTCCTTTCTCTAGTTTCACAGATTCTTCCTCTCATCTCACTAAGAGGTTTGTTGATTCATGAATCAGATTTACTATTTTAATCTGACACTAGTTTTGTTTTTGAAGTCTGATTTGGCTGAGTTCTGGGAGGTGGATGTTCTACGGCTTTGAAGAACTCCTATTATGTTCAAGTTGTCGTCTATGCGACTCGATGGACTCTGAAATTGCAGAGCACAAAATCTGCAAACGCGCGTTCTGGTTCCAAACTCTTATCAGAGTGATACCAACTGATTTAAACTCTATTGGTTTCATACATTTTTAATGTACATGTATTCGTATGTTTTTTAAATGTTAAAAACATACCAGCAAGAACAGCCGTCCCAATACATGAGAAAAATCTAGACAGGAATGAGTTAAATAGAAATGATCCGACCAAAACCATATAAGCCACATGTTCAGTAAAAACAAAGCAAGAGAAAGCTCTAGCGATTAACACTCGGTTGCTAGTTGCTACTTGGTAGGTGCTTAACCTTTTGACCATATCCATTGTACTGAACTAATGAATTTTTTTTTAAAATGCTACTCATGAGTAACAGAGACGTCTAACTCACATGAAATAAAATTTATATAAACTTCATGATAAAATCAAAACAAATCATAATTTGTTTGTTTTATATTATTCTTGTTATTGTAAAATTTTAACTGGTTAAATAACATAATAAATTTATCTTAAACATAAATAATTATAATAATAATATTTTTATTAATTTCGAATTTATATCTCAATTATTGAAATATGTAATCTGGGTAAAAATGTCAATTCACATTTCAGAAAGTGTAGTTTTCAAAAAATAAAATAGAAGGTGTATTTTTTTTATTTCAAACTATTCATGGAATAATTTACAAATTATCCCTTATAAAAATGAAAAAAACAGTCTACATAAGTCAAACTCTAGTATTGTTTAAAATTGGTTAAAACAAAATGTTTGATAGGAAAACGGTAATAAATAAGATGTGGGTTTAAACAAAGACGTCTTATTAATGGTCGGAAAAAAACGTTCAGTCGGTTACAAGGGAAAAGAAGAGAGTGCGACAGAAAGGAAGCCGGTGGCTCGATGAGCTACCGGAAAAGTACAACTAACGGCGAGATGAAGCAAAGGTGAAAACCCTAATCTAGCCGCCAAGTGTTAGTCAGTGATTTCGGATCCTTCTCTCGTTGTCTCCCCTTTCCCTTATATAG
>NC_027751.1:28087343-28089974 GCF_000695525.1 Brassica oleracea var. oleracea
CCCGTTTAGGCTTAATGACGACACCTCGAATCCCCCCCCCTTTTTCTCTTTTAAATGCACCGAGAAGTTGAAACGTCGCGAGGGTCCGCTGGATTTTTGGAGAGAGTTTCGAGGCCCATCTAGGCCCGAATAGACCTAATGATGATGCCTCGAGTTCCCCCCTCTCTTTTCCTTATAAATACGCAGACCCCCTCTCATTTCTTCAAGTTTTCTTCGCGATCAAAGGTACTTTCTCTCTCTTCTTCTTTTATCTCTCTAAGTGTTATAGCCTTTATTCGACGCGTTCTTCGCCGCCTTGCTCTACCATGTCATCGGCTCAGGGGTCATCGAGGCAGCAAAGGGGGAACTCAGTTGTGGCGGCATCAGCTCCGGCAACGGGTCCAGACGGAGGTTGTATCGGGGATCTCGAGTCGACTCATCACGAGGCGATGATGGACACAGTTGATTTGTCTCGCTCCCAGAGGCTTTTGGTCGCAGATGCTACACGGCTTGCGAGGGAAGGGAGCGAGAACGTCGTCGTGGGGGATGCAACAGAGTGTGCGAGAGACGGACAGAGTGGGGCGGTGCCCGTTGACTCGATTACTTTGAGGGTTCGCGCAGTGGAAGACGATTCTTCGGAAGACGACGACTCTGAAGCCGAGTCGTTTCCGACGACCTTCTATCCCGAAGGGATTTTCGAGGAGCTTCCACGACTACATCCTGACTTATTGCGCCCTGCTTTCGTGGCTGGTCAAGATTGGGACGGTGTGGAGGAGACTAAGTCGACCCTGAGGAGCGTGAAGAGGGTTCTTCGGGCCAAGAACGCTACAGGCGTGACCTTCCTCATCCCTACGAAGGAGCAAAGGCCTTGGTCTCCTCCGATCGGGTACCAAACAGTATACGAGTCTTATTTCCAGGATGACACTCGCTGTTGGTTCCCCATCCCGCGACTGATCACCGCGTACGCTAGGCGGCGAGATATCGCGATTAGTCAGTTACTGAACGGCTCGCTGCGACTAGCCGTCACTCTATCAGTCCTAGCGGAGGAGATTGACATGCCGATGAGCGTCAGGTCGTTCGAGGAGATGAACTCGATAACCGATATGAAGGACGGAACCTACTCGGTGAAGATGCGACCAAACTGCAATGTGTGCGCCGGTCATCCAAACAAAACGTAGAATTGGCAGCGTTCCTACTTCTTCATCAAGTCCGACGACTCGGATTTCGAGGAACCTCCTCGAGAGGACTATCGGGTTCTATGGAACTGTTTTTGTGGTAGAATATCTAGTCGCGAGCTACATCTGATTTTGTTGATCCTAACGGAACTTTCTTTTGTTGTGCTCGCAGTTGGCCATCCCACGTCTCCAGTCTATCCTGAGGATTTCCTGAAGAGCGTTCGAGCCGTCGCTTTGCTTCGGATCTACCGTTGGTCCGAGATTACCGTCGAGAAGATTCGCGAACTTAAGGACCGGATCGCTCGAAGTGCGTTCTCTCGCCGTTTCTGGTTATTTTTTTTATCGCAAAGTTTATTTGTCGCGTCCTGACCCTTTCGCCTTGTGTTTTCAGGAGAGTGGAGATCTGACCTTCCGACCGTTCTTCCTATTCGCACCAAGCGACTAGACATCTTCCCGAAGGACATCCAGAAGCAAGTTTCTGAAGCAAAGAGGATGGGAACTCTTCCTGATTTGAGCGCGATATTAGCCGCCCAGCTGGGACTGGCCAGCGAGGAGGGACCCTCGACGACGGTTCCTTGCGCTGGTGAGGTTCCCGCTTCTGGTGCTAGAAACGCGGGGAAGGGTAAAAAAAGGAAGAGGGGCGGCTCGGGAGTCGAGGGGAGCGCCGAGGAGGCGAGCGACGTTCCTCCTTCTGGTGAACCCCAGAAGAAGAAGAAGAAGAAGAAGAAGAAGAAGAAGAGGACAAAGAAGCCCGTTGATGAGCAGTCGGGGAACCTCGAAGAACCGACTGAGATTGAGGGAGGTGATGTTCAAGAAGAAGAGCTTCAACCCGGAGAGGAGGCTTCTGAGGCTGAAATCTCGGGAGAACGGGACGACGCGGCGGAAGTTGGTGAAGGGGAGGAATCTGAAATTCCTCTTAACGCCGCCCGTCCGGACGGTTCTGAAGAAGACAGCGGAGAGTCGCTGCTTTTGATCAGGAGACGTAACGACGAGGTTGGCGATGAGGCGCGATCTCCTATTCTGGCGTCTTCTCGCGAGGGAACTTCGGTTCCCATTGGGGAAGGGGTTGCTCAGATCGGCACTTCTTCTCGCAGCTCCGTTATCTTGAGGAGGGTGCCCGGAGTCAACTTTCCAGACAAGGTTTCTTTCCACTATGAGGGACCGGCCCCTCTAGTGTACGTTTCCGAGAAGTGTGGAGAGTTCCTTCGCCAATTAAGGGGGAGGGTGAAACCTTTGCCCACTGTGAAGGACCTCATCTTTGGGGGTGAATACGAGGAAGCCGCGAGGGCCAAGCTGCTGGTAAATGGCTCGGCCCCTTCTATTTTTTCTTGTTTTATTCTTTGACTTTTTCTTACAATTTTCATCTCCTCGTTATTTAGGGGGATAGTGCGACGAACGTCGTGATCGATAAGTACGACACTGCCCTGAAGGGAGCTTTAGGCGAACTCGAGCTGGCTAAGAAGGAGGACGCGGGGAA
>NC_027751.1:28090014-28096995 GCF_000695525.1 Brassica oleracea var. oleracea
GAAAGAGGAAGCTTCTGCTCGCCAGCTGAATGCGTCGAGGGCTGACGTCGAGAGGCTTAACGGGATGGTTGCTCGCATCATCCCTCGAAGAGACGAGCTCAAAGCCGAGTTGGAGGTATCCCGAGGAGTCGTTCGTGAGCTCGAGCGGAAGAACGCCGAACTTGAGAGCGAGAAGGTTTCGCTCGCTGTGTCTCATGAAAGAGAGATGAGGCGCCTTAGAGACTCCAGGATCCTGGAAGTGACGAGGGAAAGGGGAAGAGTTGAGGTCGAGATGGCCGCGAAAGCTAATCGTCGCTTCGCTAGGATTCGTTCCCGAGAAGAGCGACGAGGTCCCTATGAGGAGGCCCGGTTGCTTCATAGCCAAGCATTTGGAACCAGGAAATGCCTTGAGGCTTTGAAGAGGGCTGGGAGCGACATCTCGCAAGCTACTATCGAGATATTCGCCGAGCAAGAGAAGAAATACGAGGAGGAAGCCAAGAAGCTTAGGGTGGGCGAGATACCCGGGGAAGATCTCACGCTTTCTCCTCTCGTATTGGACTCTCAATTTGTGGATGCTCGAATCTTGGCGAGTCTCGATCCGTATGGGTCCAACGCCGGCTTGATCGATCCGGAGACTGCAGCGAGTCTTCATGTTCCGCTTACCCATCCGACTGAAGAGCGGCGCGAAGACCCGACGCTTCTTCTTGAAGGTCCTTCGGCCGATCCAGAGATCGTCCCGAGATCAGACGAAGTGCATGCTTCTCCAGCTGCTCGTGAGTCAAGCGTCAGGGCTTCGGAGCTCTCCGTCCTCAACGATCGTGAGAGCGATCGGGAAGCTTAGTCTTTTCTAGTATTGTTAGACCGGTATTAGTTGTCTAGTTAACACGTTTGGTTTGGTGAAAACTAGAAGATATTTTTCTATGCGTACAAAATTTTGATTATGATTTAGTTCATAGAATTAGATCAAAAGGTGCCATACATAAATTAGGTAAATTAAAAGGCACAATAGTGTTCGGAATACATAAAGAAAAAAAGTGTTCGGAATACATAATCCAAAACCGACACAAATTATTTAAGAAAATAAAAGGTACCAAACATAAATTAGGTAAAACAAATACAAAAGTGGGCTGATAGCATTATTTTTGCATGTAATCACACATAAAATCAGATCAAAAGGTCACTACAGATGCAGCAGCTCTTTGCCTCCAAACGTTTTCTCAATATGTCGGCAGATACTATCCATTAATGGGAACACAGTCTATAGTATAACTTTAAAACCATAGAGAAAATTCGGCAGTAGGCTCCACTTAAGGATTTGACAGACGAATCAAGTCTTGATGACTTCATCTCAGTGCTCCATGTTCTAGGCGAGGGGTTTCTAGTATGTCCACTTCTCCATCTGCTTCAAATGTCATTCTGCGGAATTGAGAAGTTGATTGTGCAACTCTTCCCATATCACTTGAGGATCACCACAATAAGCCACTGTGCACCTTAGAATGAGGTCTTAGCACAGATCAGAGTCATAAGGGAAACAGCTTTAAGAAACTGTGTAAACCAACCTTCTGTGTTCTCATCCTCATTATCCATCACAAGGTCATCTACTCCACCAGTGAACGATGGTTCGTTCTTCTCATCGTCACAACTTTCTTCATAACCCTGCTCATCTGTTGCTTGCTTTTTACGTTTCTGTGCATCTGCATCAAGATCAACCCCGCCTCCGTACCCTTGGCCTCGGCCTGATCATCATTATCTGTTTCGTTTCCAGATTTTGGACCGGTCTCTTCGTCAACTTTTATGCCATTCTACAGAGCATTTTTCATGTTAGTCTCTATAGCATGCTCAGCATCTTCCAACTTCCTCAAAAACATAACCGTCATTGTTTCTTCCAAGTGTGCTTCAGTTAAATCAGTGTGCTACAAACTTCACCCATATGAACTCATTGAACTGCTACGGACACTTCCATAATCTTTATAATATCTGCTACCGTAATCTTCCTCAAACTTATCAGTAATATGACTTGCATAAGCTGCAAAAATAAACTGTTTTCGATAAGGCAGGTCTTAAGATCAATCCCAAATTCAATTCTAATAATAGAAAGTATCCAGTTATACAAGGACTATGCACTTGAGAACAAAAAAAGTCCTAAGGTCTACTGAAGTGTAGATAGTACTAGTAACTGGAAAAAAAATTGATGATATTAAAGGATTTCACTTTGATATTTTTTTTGGTTACTTATAACAAAACTATAGCATGCTCAGCATCTTCCAACTTCCTCAAAAACATAACCGTCATTGTCTCTTCCAAGTGTGCTTCAGTTATATCAGTGTGCTTAGGATAATCCTCTGGCTTATAGAGATTTATTTTAAGCTTGTGAACACTACAAACTTCACCCATATGAACTGCGAATGGTATTACAGACACTTTCGCACACTTTATAATATCTGCTACCGTAATCTTCCTAAACTTATCAGTAATATGACTTGCATAAGCTGCAAAAATAAACTGTTTTCAATAAAGCAAGTCTTAAGATCAATCCCAAATTCAAATCTAATTATACAAGGACTTGAGAACAAAAAAAATCCTACGGTCTATAAAAGTGTAGATAGTACTAGTAACTGGACAAAAATTGATGATATTAGAGGATTTCACTTGGATATTTTTTTTTGGTTACTTATAACAAAACTGACACGCTTCTTGTTGTGTATGTCGTTTGATCTGTTAGAATCATCTTTTTTACTTCTCATTCTCCACATCTGTTTGGGGGGGTGATTCTGAGTGATGATGGTCATTTGGCTTGGCTGGGGTAGAACGCTCTGACTGTGAGGAGCGGATAAGGATATGCATACAGAGAGTGATTATACCTAGACCAAGCGCTGATAACGCCATGCCTTTCCATGAGGAAAAGAGATTTGACCAGTGCAAGAATTTCATTGCTCCGAGAGTTAGTATGCAGGCCCATGATAGAACCACCTGCAAGAAAAGATGAAGATACTTTTTTGAGTTTTTTATGTATGAATACAAGAGAATGTTTTGAGAGACTCACTGCAAGAGACTACATGGGACGGCCAATGTTCTGTTCTTGCTGATGGGAGAAAGTATCTGCCGCTATGTGTTTGTCTAACAGTGCATCCTGTACCACAGAGCCGAGATGAGATGAGTGTGTCCAGAATGAAAATTTCTCTACAAATCTTGACCAAGTGTGTTCCCAACAACAGAGAAGTAGAAAAATCAGTAAACACATAATATTTATACCTTAGCCACAAACTGATCTATGCACCACTATGCAATTGCCTCATCTGATTCAGGCAAGTCTTTCATCGAGTGACACTTGATGTGAACATGTACCTGACACCAGCAACAATGGTTTGGGGACTGGTCAGCTAGTTACAAAAAGATTTGGGATGCATATTATGGAAGCAAAGGTGACATTTCCCTCTCTAAACCAGCAAATACCACAAGATAGAGGGTTATATTAGTCTCAGTTACAATGTAAAGAAAATGGATAATGAAGGTTGTCCTTTGAATAGTCTTAGCATTGTTGGGGGAGGAGAAGATTTTGGAATAGCCACGGTCATATCATAAATGACTGGGACAAATGAACGCATATTAATAACTGTTGACACAAAACCCTGAAAATTTAACAAGCCAAGTTTAGTAATCACTACAGAACACACAAACATCAACCACCAAGTCGATGTGATCAAAGTATTAAGTATAAAAAAGATCCACAACTACAAGAACATTCAAACTTACTTTGGTACGAGGAATCAAGACATTTCGAGGGATAGGCAACTCAGAGGAAGCTGCGTACTCTTGTGCTGCTTTAAGTTTCGTCTCTGTAAAGCGAGTTCCCTCCACAAAAAGGGCTAGCCAGAAGGGCTGAGGGAAGTCTTTCAAGCGTTGAAGACCTGACTATAATTTATATAAACAGATATACGTCATGTTCTGGTGATGAAAATTCTGCATATTCAGGGTTATGAGGTTTACCATAAACGTTTTACACAGAAGCAAAAACTAATTAAATGAGTTGCACAAGAAGAATAGAAACACATACCTTTATTGTGCTTTCATCCTTTACCCAGTTTCTTTCCAGAAATAGATACTCTGAGAACCACATTGACCAGCCTATGACCTGTATATGTGCGACAATTCTATTATATGAATACTCAAGAGTATGTGACATAATAGAAAGGAGAATAGTGTATGAAAGCTACAGAAATTATTGCTTTCTCAACTCAAAGCTAGTTATTAAGTTTCTAACTTAAAGCTAGCTATTAAGAAATACAATTCAAGGTTACTAAGTAAACTTTAAATTCACATACTGGAAGAAATTTGGAAGACTTCTTCGTTACAGCTAATGCGCTTCCCAGGCAACCTGACCTCTGCAAGGTAAGAAGATATGAAACAATAAATTAAAGATGTATGAAGCATAACATTGAGCTTGTTAGAGAAAATATGATGATGCTAGAGAAAATATGATCTCATGATGCTAAAAAAAAAAATGATGATGCTATATGATCTCTTATCTCATCAGTGGAACATTCACTGTAACCTTCTAGCTAAGGGAATCTATATTCACTAGAAACTAGAAAGCAATACATGGTCCCATTGTACGTATACAAGCGTGTTCACCAAGAAGTCTATGTTGATTCCCATTTAAGTATTCAAGCAAAAGCGATTGCCTAGAAACAAGACGCATGAAACACCGAGATTAAATCATGTACCTGAGCGAGAATCCATCCCACAAGCCAATCAATATCACTTCGGTGATTACAAACGACAAGAGCGTGTTCTTTGCCTGGAAGAGAATTATAGAGAAAGTTACAAATATTGTACATATTGATAAGAGCAGTATATTCAAATGGGATAAATGGCCACTGACTCTTGACTAGAAAAGAGCACGTAACCATAGTTAGCATAAAGTTATTATGGTTTAGTTACTTTATCTTTATGCTTTATCTAAATATTAGAGGGGGAGATGGGAAAGAGGAGGTTATGGAAAGTTTGAGTAAGCTAATAGAGGGGAGAGTGATGCTACTGAGATGATCTTAGTGAGAGAGATCTTGATCAGAACATTTTAACCTTTGTAATCAATCTTTCTATTCAATAAAACAGTGTTTCATCTTTGATTATCAACTTTGCTCACTTTTGAGATCCAAATCGTAACACATATATAGGAATTTTTATATTTTAGTTCACAATACAGGAACTTACCCATTCGATTAAACGTCTCATTATCAGTAAAGACTTTGATCTGGCACAGAAGAAAAAGAAAGTGTTAGAGGAAGTCATATAACTTAAAAAACAAAATCTACATAAGGTCATGTCTACACTTATATAAGCTACTGTAAGTCTGTAACAAAGATAATAAGCAGGTACATGTTTGCTTCCTAATCATATTACTAAATAGGGAAAATAATACCGTGACTCCTGCCCACCAGTCAACGATCCAGACAAGCTAAAGCCACAAGGTTTCTGCAAGCACCCGGTTGATTTTTCTGTATGTGTTCTTAGACAGTGGTCGAATGAGGACATAGCAAATTGCCTGTAATTAAAGAACAAGTTTTGTAAACATCAAACTGAAGTAAACCAAGTACAGAGAATCAACATAACTCTCGAGGAACTTTATACTTAAACCCCTAAATACGAAGAAGAATCTTTTCAGCGTACGGAAACCCTAAAAAGCAGTGAATTAATACGGAGAAGGTAAAAGAAGAAGAAGAAGAAGAAGAAGAGAAGTTCACTAGGAGGAGGTTCACGAGGAGACCAAAGATGAAGAAGAGAAGGCCTAAAGGCACGATTACAGCTGCAGCCATCGCCATGTAAACTAATGACAGCTGCGAAGGATCAACGACGGAGCAAGTCCCAATAACGCAAAACTCGTTCCGAGATTTACGTAAAACTAAACGGCGAGTTTGAACACCCGACACTTTGCAAATTTATTTATTTGATTGGATTTGATTTGATTTATATACGGAGATGATCACGAGGACACTTAAAAAAAATACAGTATATATGGGCGTTACTTTCATTATTTCAATCTAGCCCCTCGATTTGCTCAAAACTTGAAAACGTCTCGTATCTTCTATAATTAATAAGATGGACCAACTTTTTAAAAAGCAAATTGAATTTTGAAGTGGCCAAGAAAAGTATACGTGAATAGAGCAAGAAGTTGCCAAGAAAAGTATACAAGAACTGATCTATAGTCTACATATGCAGAAAAATTATCCACTACTATACTGTTACTTGATTTAATCAAACTATTAACTTCCGTTGAGTTTATTCATCCATATATAGATGATCAGCTTTTTCGAGTTCACCTCTGGGGATACTGGATTTGATTATATATAGTCAAATAACTGGCGTTGCTCAGATTGTTTTGTGCTATGTAAACTAAGCGTGAGAATATTTCATGGTTGGTAGAAACTAAATGACACTTTTGCATAGAAAGTAGAAAGATTTAGGGAAATATATCCAAATGAAGTCTAAATTAGAAGACTACCCTTAGTCAATATTAGTGGATAATCGACTACAGTCTTAGCTTCAGATGGACGAGAATATCCCTAATGAGATTTGAGCTGAGACTACATAGGCTACTGTTTGAAGTGGTAGGTCTGCAGTTTGAAGTGGTAGGTCTGCAGGTAGGAAACTTTCTAGCCACACATTCTCTTGTGTTTTCATCCACTCATTCAAATCATCGTAAACAATATGAAAAAAAGAAATCTGTTACGAAATACAGCTAAGAAATCCAGCAGCCAGCCGTTTATGGTAAAAAATATAAAAAATGTGGAGTCCGCTGTACTATTTGTACAGTGAATTTCTTTCTATATATACGAACATTTACGTTCGTTGTATTACGCATCTCAAAACCTCAACCTTCTCTTCTCTCTCTGATAAAATCTTTCTATCAGTGTTAAAGTTTCTACGGGTATAAAATTTCACCATTATCTAAATTCCTGCGAAACAATAAAATACCAGTTCTTTTTATAACACGTTATCAGC
>NC_027751.1:28097853-28098511 GCF_000695525.1 Brassica oleracea var. oleracea
AGAAATTCAAATGGCAAAAATCGAGAAACTTCAGTTTCTGGCATTGGAAGTAACTGGGACAAACTACACGGCATGGGTTACAAACATGGAGCTTCATCTAGATTCCAAGGAAATACTCGGAACAATAAAAGACGGCAATATATCAACCTCTCGTGAAAAGGCTAAGGCCGTGATATTTCTGAGAAGGCATCTAGATGAAAATCTTACGCATGATTATGCGAGAACCAAAGATCCCTTAGATCTTTGGAAAGCTCTGAAGGAGAGGTTTGATAACCAAAAGAAAATTACTCTCCCCCATGCACTCGATGAATGGAAAAATCTACGATTTCAAGATTTTGAAAAAGTGGAAACGTACAATTCCGCTATATTGAGAATAGCGGCGCAATTAGATTATTGCGGTAAGCCTGTTTCGGAAGCAGAAATGCTCGAGAAAACTTACCAAACGTTCCACAAAAATCATTATGTTCTACAAGAACAATATAGAAATTGTGGGTATACGAGGTTCTCAGAACTCGCTGTGGCGCTTATAATAGCGGAGAGAAATAATGAACTCTTCATTAAAAACCACAATGCCCGACCCACAGGAACCAAAGCATTTCCTGAGGTAAATGCAACGGATATAAAAAATCCGGAAAAAGGAAATTATTCCTATCGTGGG
>NC_027751.1:28099568-28102571 GCF_000695525.1 Brassica oleracea var. oleracea
GATGCAATCACATTTAGATTCCTGATGAGCCTAGCGGCCAATGAAAATTTAGAAATGCGTCTCATGGATGTCGTTACGGCATTTATATGGATCATTATATACTGATATCTATATGAGAATCCCAGATGGATTTAAAATGCCAGAAATGTTAAGTTCCAGACCTAAAGAGTTATGTGCAATAAAATTGCAAAGATCATTATATGGGTTAAAACAATCTGGACGAATGTGGTATAATCGTCTCAGCGAACACTTAACAAAAGAAGGATACACGAATGATCTTATATGCCCTTGTGTTTTCATAAAGAAAACAACATCCGGATTTGTGATAATCGCGGTGTACGTTGATGATCTTAATATTATTGGAACTCAAAACGAAATCCAAAAGGCATCAAACTATCTGAAAGGAGAATTTGAGATGAAAGATCTCGGGCAGACAAAATATTGTCTAGGATTACAAATTGAGCATTCTCAAAAGGGTATATTTGTACACCAGTCTATATATACCAAACGAGTATTGAAACGCTTTAACATGGATAGAGCAACTCCTCTTAGCACCCCGATGGTCGTTAGATCACTTAATGTTGAAAATGATCCGTTTCGACCATCTGAGGAAAATGAAGAAATACTTGGTCCTGAAACTCCATACTTAAGTGCAATTGGAGCTCTTATGTATCTTGCAAATTGTACTCGACCTGACATATCTTTTGCCATTAATCTTTTAGCGAGATTCAGTTCGTCTCCTACGCGAAGACATTGGAATGGAATTAAACATGTCTTTCGTTACCTTCAAGGAACAACTGATTTAGGCTTGTTTTATCCTAAAAGTTCAAAAGGTCAAATGATTGGTTTTGCAGATGCAGGTTATTTGTCAGATCCACACAAAGCTCGATCCCAGACAGGATATGTTTTTACAATTGGAGGCACCGCCATATCTTGGCGTTCTCAGAAGCAGACACTTGTTGCTACTTCTTCAAATCACGCTGAGATCATTGCACTCCATGAAGCAAGTAGAGAATGTGTATGGCTAAGATCAATAAGCCGACACATCTGTTCAAGCAGTGGGATTGACGAAAATGCGGAGCCAACTATTCTATATGAAGATAACGCGGCATGTGTTGTTCAAACGAAGGAAGGATATATCAAAAGCGATAGAACCAAACATATACCTCCGAAGTTCTTCTCATACACTCAAGAGCTCGAGAAGAATAAAGAGATTGAAGTAAGATATGTTCGATCATGCGACAATGCAGCCGACCTCTTCACAAAATCACTCATTACCTCGGTATTCAGAAAACACATCCACAACATTGGAATGCGCCATCAGAAGGATATATGACTGCTTATTCGAGGGGGAGCTTACGTGGTTGTACTCTTTTTACCTTACTATGGTTTTTCCCATTGGGTTTTCCTCGAAAGGTTTTTAACGAGGCAACAAAGACGTTAAGCGAGAGTGGATAGTGACACCGGTCCCCAAGGGGGAGTATTATGAAAGACAGCTAAGAAAGCCAGCAGCCAGCCGTTTATGTTGAAAAATATAAAAGATGTGGGGCCCGCTGCACTATTTGCACAGTAAATTTCTTTCTATATATACAAACATTTACGTTCGTTGTATTACGCATCTCAAAACCTCAACCTTCTCTTCTCTCTCTGATAAAATCTTTCTATCAGTGTTAAAGTTTCTACGGGTATAAAATTTTGCCCTTATCTAAATTTCTGCGAAACAATAAAATACCAGTTCTTTTTATAACAAAATCTAGATTATTTTAAAAGAAAATGGAGTACGGAAATAACAAATCAATATAAATTAATTATCATACTTTGTCTTTTTTTCTCAAGTTTGCCCTTCTCTTTTGCAACTATTATCCCACGAGAATTCGGCCAAAAAAAACCTCAACTTTGTACGAATTGCCAAAAGAAACATGAACTTTTGAGCTGACCAAAAAAACACCAAACTTTCATTGACTTTAGAATTAATTAACAATAATTTCGCTGACTTGCCAATTTAGCACGCCATCAACAAATTTAACAGAAATATTTGACATTATTTATTGTTGGCGTTAAGTGAAACGACGTCGTTTTCAAATGAGATGAAACGACGTCGTTTATATGATTTGAAATTAAAAATATGTAGACCCCTGGATTTGAACCCAGGTTGGTTGGTCAAATGGCATGGTATTTTACCACTAGGCTACTCACACTTTTAATGTACTTACTAGCATGTTTACTTTTATTTGGTACATATTAAATATAAAAAGTTCTCTAAAAACTTAATAAGATCTATAAAATTCCAAAAAAATAAAAATAAAGAAGATTTTTTTAAAAAAAAATTATTTTTCTTTTTAAAAAATAAAAACTCTTCCAAAATTTTCTAAAAACTTAAAAAATTCTTTAAAATTCCAAAAAAAAATGAAAAAATAAAGAATTTTTTTATAAAATTAATTTTGAAATTAAAATAGAAAATAAAATTTTATTTTTTCTTTTCATAAAATAAAAAATCTTCCAAAATTTTCAATTTTTTTAATACATTTGCTAAAAGTTGAAATTAATTATACACACATAAAAAGTTGATAATTGTAACTTTAATTTTTTGCATTTTATTATAATTTTTAAAAAATTTGGATTTTTTTAAAAAAAATGAAAATTTTGGAAAATTTTTGACTTTTTAAAGAAAAACAATATTTTAATTTTAATTCAAAATTAATTTTATGAAAATTTTGGGAGATATTTTTTTTTTAAGAAATATAAACTTTATTTTCAATTTTAATTTCAGAATTAATTTTATAAAAAAATTCTTTATTTTTTCAATTTTTTTGGAATTTTAAAGATCTTTTTAAGTTTTTAGTAAATTTTGGAAGAGTTTTATTTTTTTAAAAGGAAAAATAAAATTTTATTTTTTAAAAAGAAAAATAATTTTTTTTATAAAAATCTTCTTTATTTTTTATTTTTTTGGAATTTTAAAGATCTTATTAAGTTTTTAGAGAATTTTTTATATTTAATATGTAT
>NC_027751.1:28103533-28135600 GCF_000695525.1 Brassica oleracea var. oleracea
TAAACTATAAACCATATTGAATAAATAAATATTTTAATTTCAAAATTTACTTTGAATAATTTTTTTTGATAAAAGTTTTGAACTAACATTGATAATTGTTTTTAAATTATAAATTACTAAAATTATTAATCCCACAATGAAAATTTTGTTATCAGTAATTTAAATTTTTTGCTATTAAAGATGCACATGATCAAAAAAACATATGAGTAGAAAACATCATTTAATAGACATTAATATTAAAAATATACTATGTATGTTAATATCATTTAAATTTAATTACATATCCTATCAAATTTTTAAAAAATTGTCTGGATTAATAAAATTGATTTATACGTTCGCACCAATTTAATTATATATGTAATAGTTACTGAATTTTAATTATTCAATATATATTTATTATTTCATAATATGTAAGAACATATAATACATAAAATAATTTTTATATATAATGTTTATTCCGCGCAAGGCGCGGATCTTAATCTAGTGTGTTTTACTATTTTCATGTTCACGATGCCTAAACATCTAACATACATATATTATTATGGATCAGTTGCAAAATATATATTTATTAATATTCCATATGAGCTCATATATATATCAAAGAACATTTCATATCACTCTCTCAACCATATATCAAGATGTGAAGCGAGCCAATCAACGGATAGAGACTAAAGATATTTATATATTATATATTAACCGGTCCTGAGGGAAAGCATTAGAAGCTTGGGCTTCCGGCCCTAGTTTAGTTAACTATTAAATCGGCCGCTAAAGTACCGAAGTTTCTAGTAGGCTAGTGGTTAGTTTAGCTGTTTTGGGTGATCAAGGTAATGGGTTTGATTCCTCTTTACCCCATTTCCTTTAAAGCTTCTTTTTTTAATAAAAAATACCTTTGATAAATGGGCCTTAATTTCTTTTTTTGCTTCCAGCCTTTGGATTATCAGGACCGGTAATATATATATATCAGTGTATATATCCAAGTTAGGTATTAGAGTTTGTAGATATGTATATATTGGTGCATCATAAAGAAGAATACTATGTGTGAATTAGAGAGAAAATACAAACTATGTATGTTATTTAACTGATAACAATTACGTTAGTTGATAAGATGTTTGTTACCGAGTAAAGTTATTGTTAACAATCGAGTTAATCAACAATTATTATGTTAACACTGAGTAATTGGGTATTATAATTGTGATTGAAATCTTTGATTATTTAAACTCAACTAACACATGATTATGAACACATTGTCAAAAGGCTAGTTATCGGTTAACAATAATGTTAGAAAATAATGGTGAATCATAACAAGAAACGCCATGGGTGAGTTAGCGAGAAGACACAGACTTTGTGTATTTTTTAACTGTTATTAATAATTTTAATTGATACGAAGTTAGCTATCGGAGTCAAATTATTTTTAACAGTCGGGTTTTTGAGAAATAATTATATTAATACTGAGTAGTTGAGTATTTTAACCGTGACCCAAATCTTTCATTCTTTAATCTCAACTATCACATATAATTCATGAACACCTTGTCTGAAATTATGTAATAAGAGTGCAAAATTATATATTGTTGTTTAGAGGACTGGTTTTTGGTTAACAATAATGTTAGAAAATATTATTTTTAGTTAGATGGTGCAAGTACTGGTGTGTCTCAAAGAGTGTGTAGTTTCCATTTTAGCAATTAGATTGTGCAGGGAGACAATTAGGTTTTCAATTGATTGGAGGTCAACACGGTCAGAAATATATGCATCCACAAGCTCAACACTGTTGTATTTGTCCTTCTTCTCTTTGGCTTCTTTCTTTTTTTCATCTGGTTCCTTAGACGTTTGAAAAAGTTCACCGTTAAGCCCCCATAAAACATCTCGTTTTTAAAGCCATTCCTTTGCCATTTAGCCTTACATTACCATGATATCCACACATTTGTCTTCTAACTCGTCATCCCATAATAATATGGATCAGTGGATATATGACCATCTAAATCTTTAATGATGAAATTTACTTCAACCTTTAATTTTGTTAATAACAAAATATTTAGACATATCACTAATTATACTTGTAACAGTTACCGAACATTTTATCTGTGTAACTAAAACTATGGGGTCATAAATGACAACTTGTTACCAAAATTACCTATTCTTGTAGCAATTACGTAAAATTTTATCTGTTAAATGGAAAACTAAGATAAACAAAAAGTTGAACAGATAATAACCAACATAACTAATGCTGGACATGAACACATGACAACTACTTATTTTTATAGCGGTTACATATAATGTTAAATGGGAAAACAAGACAACACAAAAAATGGAGAGACAATAACCATCATAACCGTGTTAATTTGAACATATAGATAATATTAAAAAGTAATTGTTTAGATAGTTATCTACAATAATCAACAAAAATAACAAAATTACTTAAAAGTTACTTATCGTATGATTCATTCGTGTTAATAAAAGATTTGATCCTTTTTGGTTTGTAGCTCTACTTGACTTGCTCTCTAGTTGTTTTTTTCCTAGATGTCTCTTTCTTCACCTTGCAAAACAAACAGAACAAAAAAAATTGAAAAGGACCGAAGAATATGGAAGAGAAGATAATGTGTACTTAGATCTGATCAGTAAACAAACATATTTAAAGAGTAAAATTTTATAGATATGTTAAGCATGAAGAGGGAACGAGACTAACACCATTTACAAAATGCTCTTTCTAGTTACAAGTCACAAATTCACAAGGATCTAGAACGTTATTCAAAAAAATTTGCATGTGCCAAATGCAATAACGTTGTGTAATAGAACGGTAGAAACTCCAAAATTGGATTCTTAAGCTTCTGAAATCTAGAATAGCCTATGCTAAAGCAAGTAAAAATCTATTTTCTTTTGGAAGAATGAGATTAAAAAATTGGAAAGAAAATTATATTCAGATGCATCCACAAAGATCTTGAAAATAGCTTTACTTTATGTAGATTATGACTGAATGACATTATTAGAGTAACAAAAATTGGAGTAAAACTTTTTTACTTTCACTTAAATACATCCAATCAAGATTAATATGGTGAAAAAAAAAAATTCACTCATTTACTCCATAAATTAACTTTTATTAGTTGTTTGCACCATTTTATTTACTCTTAAAAAACAAGGAGTAAATTAGAGGGATACAAAAAGTAACATATTTATTACCTCTTTATTTTTACGCCAAGTTACTCTACTTTACTCTGTTGTGTTGTCAGTCAAACCCGAAATAATTGTGAGATTGTTCTCACATACCAATGCATTGTTGGGAAAAATAAAAAGCATCGATGACAGACCTGACAGAGATCTGACACATTGTTTTAGCCTCTTAGATTACTGTTCTAGTCCAGAAGCTATGTGGTAGGGGTAAGATGATCAACAAATGATGTGTGTAACATGAGAGAGTATACCACTAGTATTGGTCCCTTTTGAGGGCACTGATACCAATTTATGTAAAAAATAATGTTTTTGTAAATAATAGAGTTTGAATGTACATAGGGGATATTGTTGAAGTGGTTGATTTATCTAACAAAGTTTAAATTTTATACTTATATATATATATATAAATGAAAAAATCAAAACGAGAACACTGCTTTACTTTCAGCTGCATTTTCTTTACTGCTTTATTAAAATTCTCCAATACGTTTTGCGGGAAAGAAGAAAAGATAAACTAAAGCAGTGAACAAAACATGTTTCGCTCAAATCCAGTTATCATGAATATAATTCATTTTCTAAAATCTCAAACCCAATTCCACACATAATAAGAGTATTATCATTAGTTAATTTGAAGCAACAACATCGATTAATAGTACATAATCCATGATCGAATCCTTTGGGTATGCACTCAGTAAAAGCATGCGTGATCATCATATATTCCCCCACATGGTGCAAAACAACTTCGTTCACCTTTTCTTGCTGGTTCGGTCCTTGCTGATATACAACTCAACGTTAATATTTATAATCTACATTTGCATTCCCAAGATAATGAGTTTTTCAAAAAAATATAATAATAATAACAAGTTTTTTCTTTTCAATTTTTTTGGGTAAAAAAGAAAGATTTTAACCAATTCACCTAAAACAACAACACGTATAAGGTTGACATGTAGATAACAACCTATTGTAACTAGGAGAGAGAAAACACTCTTCCTTCTCTCTAGTTTTATCACCACCGCAAATAGTGTTCTCCGGTCGGCGGAGTGGGCTTCCACAGCCATCGCCGGTCCGGTTTTTGTATTTTTTTTTCCGTTTTTTCGCTGTGCATGTCTTTGTTCTGACTCCGGGATGAGGAAGCTCTGTTAGTTTCGTCGTCGCCGACTTAGATTCCGGGGGGTGGAGGCTTTCAAAACCTTGCATCGCCGGCTTTTGGATTTTGATCTTTATTCACGGTGGGTTATCTGTTACGGTGTTCTGGTTTGTCGGATTGGCTTTCTTGTATGAGATCTCGAATAGATCGATTGATGCTCTCCAAGAATGAAAATAAGGCGTGGAAGTCAAACGAGATGGAGGTTCTGGATTTCTTAATCATGTGTCTGCCGGCTTCGTGGCTCTGGATGAGATATCGATGTTGATCGATGAAATCTCTCCGAAGAAAAGAGCACGGCCGTGGAAGATGCATGTGAACCAGGGGGATTCCGGTGAAACGCCGCTTGGTTTCGACGGTGGAAAAGGAGTAGGGTTATGGTGACACGTGTTTGTCTCGCAGTTGAGGCGTAAACACGTGTTTTTGACGTGTCGGGTTGGTTTCGGTGTTGGGCTTACCTTTAATGGGCTTCTGTTTAATATGTTTTTATGTTGTTTTGAGTTCTTTTGGGCTTTGGTTGTAAATATTGTCGGGTTTGGTCCAGTTTGGACCTAGACCCTTATAATAATATTATAGATGGCAAAAAAAAAAGGTGGTTTATCTTTTTGTCGAGAGCCCTAACAATATAAATATATTTTTTCCAACGAGAAAGAGTGGTAGGCAAAACACTCTTTTATCACAAGACAAACTTTTGAAGTAAATACATCAGTAGCTGCAGAGAAGCATATAAACACAAAATTGGCAGAATCATTCATGATTATTTGCCATCGATTATTTATTAAAAGGAACAATCTTGTGGTTTGTATTAGGCACACACCATTAATTATATCATGTTTACTGAATTATGTACACACGTAACAAACCATCAATCGTATCATTTTTAATTCAGTTTAGTTTTTAGAACATGTTTATTGGGGCAACCCCTAAGTGGGTTCTTAGTAAATTTTTAAGTATTAAAGTTAAGTTAAAAACTTTTGTTAAGAAACATTTAATTTTAGTGCTCCAATGGAAGTTTCTTGGTTCTTAAAAAAATTATTAAACATTGTTTTATTGAAGATTAAATTTATTTATTAAATAAAACAAAGTCAAACATAACATTTTAAACATAGATTTAAAAATAAAAACATAAAAACATAAAAACAAAGATTACAAAAATAAACGATAATAATTTCAAAAAAGCATCAAAGCTTAGTTGTTGTCTTGATCACGTCCAAATTTACACCATATATTTTCAACCAAATCAGCTTTCAGTTGTTGATGCACTTGTCTATCACAAATTCTAGTTCGAACACCCATCATATTGGCGATATTTGTAGAGATATATGTAGAATACGTGAGATCCACAAGTGAACTTCTGTTGCCTTCTCCTTGTTGGAATTCTGAAATATCAAACTGAGTGTATTAATCTCGTTCGTCTTCTACTATCATATTATGAAGTATAATACATGCTCTCATAATATTCTCAATCTTGATTTTATCCCAAAAAAGTGCTGAATTTTTAACAATGGGAAATCGAGCTTGCAAGACTCTGAAAGAACACTCGGCTTCTTTTCGGACAGCTTCTTGACGTTGAACAAATAAAACTGCTTTCGGCCCTTGTGGAATTGGAATAGATTGGATAAAAGTTGTCCATTTCGGATAAATACCATCGGTGAGATAGTAAACCAAATGATACTCTCTTCCGCTGACCGAGAAATTCACTTACGGAGCTCGACCATTTATTATGTCATCAAAAACTTGTGAGCAATTAAGAACATTGATATCATTTAAGGTACATGGAGGTCCAAAAAATGCATGCCATATCCAGAGATCATATGAAGCAACCGCCTCTAAAACGATTGTTGGTTTTCCCGAACCACGAGAATATTGCCCTTTCCAAGCGGTGGGATAATTCTTCTACTCCCAATGCATACAATCGATGCTTTCTATCATCCTGGAAAATCCACGAAGCTCTCCAATATGAAGTAGAAGTTGAAGATCATCTGGTGTTGGTCTTCTTAGGTACTCATCGCCAAACAAATTTATTATTGCTTCCACAAAAATTTTCACACATAACCGAGTAGTAGTTGCATCGAGCCTGAGGTATTCGTCGACCGTATCAAGCGAAGAACCATATGCCAACACACGAATAGCTGATGTACACTTTTGAAGTGTAGAGAGACCAAGCCTTCTGATACCATCTTTCTTTTGACGAAAGAATTGAACATCATTGGAGAGGCGATCAACAATATGCATGAACAATGACTTGTTCATTCTAAATCGTCGTCAGAATAGATTTTCAGGATATGTTGAAGTGTCACTGAAATAACCATTCCATAACTGGAGATGGCTTTCTTTACGATTTCCTTCGATAAAAACTCGTTTGTCTTCCTTTCATCTTCTTGATCACCATGATCATTGAACAGATTCTCAAATGTTTGATCAAAATGTTGATTAAAATATTGATTGAAAATTTCATCAGTTGACCTTTCGAAAGTGTTATGAGAAGAAGATGCCATGAGAGGTTTGTTTTAGATTCTTGTTTACAAAATATAAATTGTTTCAGAGAAGATAATAGAGAAAGAGAATTGAGAGAAAAAGATAACGTTGTGAGAAACAAAATGGAGAGAAGAATGTGAGAAAGAGAAGAATTGTTTTACACGCATACATTCTCATCACACACACACATTCATTCTCCATAACACTCTTTAACTGTCTCGTGACACAAGAATACAACACACACACACATACAAATACAAACAACACACACAAGAATACACTCTTTCACTGTCATGTGACAAGAATACAAAACCACTTTCATTACATCACAAGAATACAAGATATGGACACTCGTGATTGATGATCAGATCTCTCTCAACAACAACAAATAAATGACACACGGGTTTCCCAGCAACAAGACCATCAACAGCAACAAATCACTTCTTTTCTCATGTTCTTGTCTTCCCCCGACATACGAACATTGTTTCCCAACGTGTACTCTCTCACCTGCATTAGAAACTTTGAAGATTTTAGCATGAGAACAAGTTCAACTACATAAACAAGAACATTTTAAACAAACTTTTAACTACATTACACATCGTGAGAACTACATAAACATAACAACAACATTTTAGTATGAGAACAAGTTAACATAACATGAACATAACAAGAAACAGAACAAGAAACAAAACTACACTTAGACGACTAATTAATTAGACAACAAGTCATTAATAAGCTTTTTCTTGATGGCTTCTTCATACTCAGCTAGAGGTTCTTTTTTTTTTTGCAATAAGACTGTCAAGTAGGCTCATCTTAGACAATCGTTCTTTCATTGCCAAATCCTATTGTTTAATGGACCACATACTCTAAAACTCATTCAGCGCATTCTCCTCTGCCATCATCTTCTTACCACTCATCTTTGCGGCCTTAACACCCGGGGGACGCTTGTTTTCAGTTGCTTGAGAGCTTGATGAATCTGCACCGTCCTCAAACTTCCTCTTTTTAGAGCTCCCTTCGTTTTTAGCAGTAGCAAGGTCACACCACTTATGGTCGTTGCGCAGCTCCTTCCAAGCGTGTTCAAGCGTTAATTTCTTCTTACGGTTGTTGTAGAATATTTGATGAGCTAGTTTGAGAACATCATTCTCATTTTGTCTGCTACTCTTCTCTCGGTTTGCAGCTTCATAGGCTGCACAAAATTTGCAAATAAGATCATTGATCGTGTGCCAACGTTGCTTGTCGTGACTTGCCTCTCTCTGTTAGCAGCCATCAACCCGAGGACTTGCCGCAAAGTAGGCTGCTATTCTTTTCCAGAAAGCGTCTGATCTATGCTCGTTGCCAACAACAGGATCTTTGCTCGTGTTTAACCACGAGCTGATGAGCACAACATCATCTGTTGGCGTCCACTTCCTTTGTTCTCTACGGTCTGCAGCAGTGTCTCCACCAAAGTTTGAAGCTTCGGAACCTAGAGTGCCTAGAAAATGAACTTGTGATGAAGATAGTGTCGAACTATCTTCATAGTTACCAAAGAAAATACTTTGTTGACCATTAAGTAGTTCAACAAACTTTGAAGTCTGCGTAGATGGATAAGAATCCATATCCGAAGGAAGCTCAAGGAAAAGGGAAATAAAAGAACATATGTGAGAAAATGGGAAGAGAAGAACACGGTGAGCAATGTATTGAAGAAAGAGGAGAAGGAAAGATTTTTAAAGACTGAAGAGAAGAACACGGTAATCAATGTATTGATCACAACCAACCAAACCGAGTTGACATATATCTAACACATTGATCACACTACACCATTGATTCCTATCTAACCATAAAAATCTATTTATTACAACCATAATCTAATACTAACCACTTAAACATCTATTTATTACCTAACCTAACACTAACCAACGATTCAATTCATTTCAAACAAAATCATTGATAATCCAATTCAACATAGCAAAGAGAAAGGTTTTATCCAATTCAACGGAGCACCATAAATGAAAAACCACCAACGAATACAATGCTTTATGCAATTGAACAGAGCAAAGAGATATGCTTTACTTGTATGAACAATCGTAGGCCCTTTGTTTGACGAACTTGGATCATGCCTCTTGAGTCTTGATCAAACCACCTAAAGAAAAAAAAGACAGAAACAAATCAAAACAAATTAGAGGATATATATTAGAAATTGACGATGAAGAATCTAAGACATGCATAATTGAAAGATTGAAACATATAAACATATAACCGCAGCTTTACCTTTCGATTCGCCTGAGCCGCAAAAGTCGCTGTCGTTCTTCGTCTCAGAGAGCCACCGATAGAGAGAGAGGTCGCCGTTTTCCTTCGTCGCCGAGAGCCACCGATAGATAGGTCGCTGTTTTCCTTCATCCCCGAGAGCCATCGATAAAGTTATAAAAACCGTAGGATTTGGATATGGTTTGGTATATAACCGATTAAACCGAATAAACTGAACAAAACCGATTAAAAGTAGAAACATGTAAATATGTATCTATTTTATAACAATACATGAAAATCTATTTTGTTACATAAGTTAAATTTGTGTTAATAACTATTACCATAATTTTATAGTAATAAAGAACCTTAATTTGTAAAACACTTGAACTATAATTAAATAACAATACATCGCAATTCAGACATCTTATTTTCTAAGTCTTCTTTTGATCTTTTTGCTTTATTTTAGTCTTCACTAAATTAATATGAAGATTATAAATTTGATGGACAATAATTAATGAAAAAATTTCACAATTTTTTTCTTATCTGTAAACAAACAGAGTTTCTTGTTCAATTTAAAAAGCATGACTTTAATGAACACTAAATATGGAAGAGTGAAATAAATTTTCTTTGATGTTTCTGTTTTGTTTCATATTTATTTTCAAAATTCCAAGCTTTGATTTTAGTTATAGATTTGATTATTTTATTTGATGGTAGAAGCATTTTTACTTTTTTGTTCATTTATTTGAACATGTAATATATTTTTAATAAATGACTGTGTTGACAATATGACTCTAAAATTCATATAATATGATCTCAAACTAAATAATTATGTTTTTTTGGTATAAAACCGAATAAACCGAAAACCGACGGTATATAAATCGAACCGAACCGAAGTAAATATGGATTTAAAATAGTAGTTATATTTTACTAACCGAAATACTGAAAACCGAAAAAAACCGAACTTAAACCGAACCGATATCTGGATTGAAATTTTATATGGAACACGTTTTGAAGGTTCCTTTGCTAAATCGGTTTGTTCTACCCGGTTCAGTACAACTTTGTTGATTCAGAGAACATATTCCATGTGGAGGGGGCACAACGGTCATTTTGAAAAAGTTCTTCTCGAGTGCCGGCGAACCCTAGCTCTTCTCTGACTCTCTCCAAAGATGTCTCTCTCTTCTCTCTCTCTAGACTCCAAGCCGAGATTCGCCGTCGGAGGTCCATGCCACCGCCGCTATCCTCTTCCCCTCCACCCTCGTAGCTTCCTACCCTGCTCTCCTAAGCGTCCAACTGTCTCAGCGTCACTAAGCGTTACCGCTGATTCAACCACCACTGAGCAACCTCTCGGACGTATTGGATCACTGAGTCAAGTCTCAGGCGTGCTAGGTTGCCAGTGGGGAGATGAAGGCAAAGGCAAACTCGTTGACATCTTAGCTCAACACTTCGACATCGTTGCTCGTTGTCAGGTAAAAAGCTCACACCTTTATCCTCAGATTCTCTGTGACCCTTTCGTTAATCTCAGAGAATCACAAACATTAGTATTGAAAGTTGTTAACTTTGTATAGAGCGCAGTTGCAAAGTTTAAGTCTTTCTTTGTTTTTGATTGAAAGTTGTTAACTTTGTAAAGAGGGCAGTTACAAAGTTTAACTATTTCTTTGTTTTGGATTGAAAGTTGTTAACTTTGTATAGAGGGCAGTTGCAAAGTCTAAGTCTTTCTTTGTTTTGTGGTTTAACCATAGGGTGGAGCTAATGCTGGACACACTATATACAACTCAGAGGGAAAGAAGTTTGCTCTACACCTTGTGCCTTCAGGTATACTCAACGAGGGCACCACTTGTGTAATCGGCAACGGAGTCGTGGTGCATTTGCCAGGTCTCTTCAAAGAGATTGATGGTCTTGAGTCCAACGGCGTCTCCTGCCAAGGAAGAATCTTGGTCTCAGACCGTGCTCATCTCTTGTTTGATTTCCATCAAGAGGTTGATGGTCTCAGAGAATCCGAGCTTGCAAAATCGTTTATCGGCACGACTAAGAGAGGAATAGGTCCTTGCTACTCTAGTAAAGTGATAAGGAATGGGATTAGAGTTGGTGATCTCAGGCACATGGATACTTTGCCTCAGAAGCTTGAGGTTTTGCTAGCGGATGCAGCTGCGAGGTTTAAAGGGTTTAAGTATACTCCGGAGATGCTTAGGGAAGAAGTTGAAGCGTACAAGAGATACGCTGAGAGATTAGAGCCTTACATAACTGACACGGTGCATTTCATGAATGATGCAATTTCTCAGAAGAGGAAGGTTTTGGTTGAAGGTGGTCAAGCTACGATGTTGGACATTGACTTTGGTACTTATCCTTTTGTTACTTCCTCTAGTCCATCAGCTGGTGGGATCTGTACCGGTCTTGGTATAGCTCCAAGAGCAGTTGGTGATCTCATTGGAGTGGTGAAAGCATACACTACAAGAGTTGGTTCAGGACCATTCCCAACGGAGAATTTGGGACCAGGTGGTGACCTTCTGAGGTTGGCTGGACAGGAGTTTGGGACAACAACTGGTCGTCCTCGTCGGTGTGGCTGGCTTGACCTTGTTGCCCTGAGATTCTCTTGCCAGATCAATGGATTTGCGTCGCTTAATCTCACTAAGCTTGATGTACTTTCCGACCTAGACGAGATCCAGCTCGGTGTGGCTTATAAAAAGAGTGATGGCACCCGTGTTGACTCCTTCCCTGGTGACCTTCGCCTTCTTGAAGAACTGCAAGTAAGTGTTGTTCTCTGACATATGTTTGACTGTCTAGAATGGTGAATAAACTCTTGTTTATATGTGAAAATGAATGGTAGGTGGAGTATGAAGTGTTACCTGGATGGAAGTCTGACATATCCTCAATAAGAAACTACGCTGATCTTCCCAAGGCTGCACAGCAATATGTTGAGAGGATTGAAGAACTAGTGGGTGTGCCCATTCATTACATTGGTATTGGCCCCGGTCGTGATGCCCTTATATATAAATGAGTTTTAGGTTAGGCTTTTCTTTTTGGCTCTTCCACAGACTGAAGCATCAAGTTAATTGAGATGATTACACTTGCTTTGGAGTGACTAATGTATCTGTTTCTTATATTGGAATAAAAAAGAGGAATAAGGAATGAGCTTGTTGAATTTTTGAAGTTTATGTTTTCATGTTTGATCTTTACTCTATTTCCTTCTACTGCTTCAAGATCATTCTCGGCCTTTCAGAAGATCTGTAGATATTGTTTAGACATTGAATGAAAAGAATAGGACTAGTCTCTAATGCCTCCCTCCCTCAGATTCTGATTAGTCTTGGCATTGAAACCTTTCTTAGGGTACTAATGCATCATGTTATGAGTCTTTATGTGTTATTCAGTTTTGTCGTTTTCTCTTCTTGACAGCAAGTTTGTGCTGCTGGTCTATTTTGAAGGCACATCTTGTTTTACAGGTAGATATGTTCATACCAACCATGATCTTTATGTACTGTTTTTGTTATCCATGGTAGGTAAGCTTTTGTGCATGGTTACATATAACATTGTTTAGGACTCTTGAGTTTCAGTACTTTTTAATTACTCTTGAGATGAAGTATAGAGGAAGGAATGAACATGCTTACAACAAAAAGAAAAACACAGAACAACTCGTTCATATTCAGAAGTACACTGACTCATTAGACTGCACTCTGAGCATATCCCTTTTCTATCCATGCAGCTATCATGTTACACTAGTCCAAAAAGCACTACACTAAGCCTAACTCCACACGTGTACTTCTGAACCTGATCCACAAGAAGTACCTCTCACTCATCTAAGCTTCCACAGAAGTTCCAGATGGAAGGGAAGCCTAGATCATCCTCAAAATCATCATAACTTCCGAAATTATTGGAGTCGAAATGCATAACTAAGGTGTCACTTCCTGGCATCTCATCAATCATCGACTCCCAGCTTAAACTCTGATCTGTGAAAGGACCTCCACTTTTTTCTTGTTCGCTCCATGGTGGAGTGTAATGACATTCTGCTACTTCACTTGCTTCTGCTTTACTTTTATCCTTCAAGATTCCCATCTGCTGAAGAAACTCGTTCAGGTCCATCTCTGGTTTCTTCTGATCATCACCTTCCAACATCTTGCTGGTTTTTTCATCAAGAAGGCTAGTAGAGAAATAAGACTGAGATAGAAGTCCATTTTTCTTGAGCTCATCTAGTCTTTGTTGGATAATGTGAAGACTAGGCTGAGCATTCACGTTAAGCAAACCACGAGAAGAAGGAAACATAGAGATGAACTTCTTTGAAGGCACCCATTTAAACCTCTGAGTGTTGTTCACAGGAGGCCCTTGTTTCCTCTGAAGATGAGGTAAGTTGAGATACGCTTCATGGCCAAAGAGTTTCAACGCGGCTTTGTCATAAGCCATGGCTGCTTCTTCAGCAGTAGCGAAAGAGCCAAGCCAGAGTCTTGCCCTTTTCTTGGGCTCTCTGATCTCAGCCACCCATTTGCCCCATGTTCGTTGCCTGACTCCACGGTACCGGCAAAGAGCGTTTTGTGGACCGCCTTTGCCACGGGCAGGACCTTTCTTCCATTGTTTCATTGAGGATGGTTTTTCCATTTGTGTGTTGCAGAGAGTGAAGAAGAAAGAAAGAAAAGAGGGATGTGATGATGATAATAGGAAACTTTGAAAGAGTTGAGTGTTTAAATAAGTGTCACGGTTCCCTTCACTTCACAGAGAATTTTTTTTTTTCACCCGCGCATGTGACCGTTGCTTTCTTCTGTTATTTTGAGAGAGAGAAAAAAATCTCGTGTCCTCTTCTTTTCTTGTCGGAGAAGATTAATAAAGATAAATCTCGTAATCCTTAGTTGTAGATGTCAAATTTTATTTTAAAGAGTAGTAGTAATACCATAGTATTATCCACTTTGATGATAGAAATTTCACATTCATGGCAATCCATTAGCGACGATTAGGCATATTCTGCTAATCCCATTCGTTTTGGATTTTACATTTTGAAAGCAATATTTACCCTTTGAAACCTTTTTTTACCTGTTCCGTTAAAGCTTGGCACATTTTAATACATTTCCACTTATATATTAATAAAATCTTTAAAAGAAAAATCAATTCAGACACATTTGTTATTAATAAGAAATTCTGATCCGAATCTCAAACCACATTATGTAACATTAGTTTTGGCCTACACATGCTCAAACATTAGTTAATACATTGTTTAAATATTTTTTCAATTGAACTAACAATATTTAGTTAGTTCAGACACAGTAAATTGAATGTCGATTTTATTTGTTTGGTTTGAAAGAATACACTGATCCAACTACAAACAAATGAAAACAAAAGAAAAGTGTAAACATTTTTTATTGGTTCTGAATCCATTGGACAAACTTTAATAAAAATGACATTGTACATCTAACTTTGCTCAATTCTGTTGCGTTGAAACTTTGTTCATTATGAAACCATCATACCAATCAAATCAAATTATTTAAATTTTGATTTTGCTATTGTGTGGTGATTCAAATGTTGAAAAATAATGTTAAAATTTTGTAAATAATTCATTCACATTGTTTTTTTTTTTTGTTCAAATTCATTCACATTGTTATGTAAAAGAAATTGAGACGAATATTTGACTCGACTTGTTTTCTCTAACTTTTGAATATAATTGTTCATTTGGATTCAATTTGTTTATGTGCCACTAATATGCTATAGTTAGAGCGATAAATAGTCAGACAAACTTAAAGGTCTTTCCCTGACAAATGTAAAGGTCTTTTCCCTATGATTCTTTTCCTGAGACACTTTAAAGCTTTTGGGTTTATTATTTTTTCTATCATTTTGGTTGTCTTCTTTACGAGGAGAATTGGAGTGAAGTGAGAAAACAGAGGCAAAGTCACGAGCCACACACACGTAAGAATCACGTGTTCGATCGTGAAGATGTACTCTTAAGTGTTTTTAGAGATTCTTCAGATTTATTCGCCGCTCCCTTCATCTATATCGCATGATCATTCCCCCCACATCTAATGAACACGTTGCTTATTGAAATCCATTTACTTATTAATAGTAAAATAAAAGTGATTATACATAACATTCGACCAATTCTTTTTTATTTGACCGTATGCTCATACTCGAGACCAATAAAATCGAGACTCATATTATGAAGAGTACACAAACAATATATATCACAAGCATAACGTGAGTAGTTTCATGTGGAAAGAAAACGACAATTCATAATTAATATGAGTGTCGATTTTGTGAGACCAATAAGATATGACTTCATTATATGAGTGTCGATTTTTTATTTGACCGTATGCTCATACTCGAGACCAATAATATGAGACCAATAAGATTTGTTATGGTATTACAAATATGTAGCAGTAGGCTTAATTCAGCTAGCTCAGTTCATATTCGATTTTAGTCTAGCAACTTCTAGCAGAACATAAACAATTTATACGACATTAGATAAAATAATGTAATTTTAAACTGATTCTTTTTTTATTTTGCTTAAAAAGTTAATTTTCCATGAGAAAAATACAAAAAAAAAAAAAGATTAGGCTCATCGCTTGCTACAAATGCCACATACATACAAATTTCTTCGTCACGTGACACACAAAAAGGAGAAAAGGTAAAATATATCATAAAAATATGTATAGAATCTGATCCTAGTGGAGAAAAAGACATTACGTGGGGGTTATACATGCCAATAGCTCATCACAGACTTCACGTACGTTTTGAGAAGGATCTGACAATGCTTTCGACAAAACTGATCTTGCTTCGAGCAATCCTTAGAATATGTGTTCCAGTATCACGTCTTCACTCTCCATGAGTGATGCCATCAGTTTTGCACCAGCCAGCTTCTCCTACACAAAACAATATATATATCACGAGCATAACGTGACTAGTTTCATGTGGAAAGAAAACGACGCTTCATAACATCGTTTCTGTGACTTGTGTCTTCTGGTATCTTTACGGATCCTTGTTCAAGAAATCTTGAGGCAAGTTTCAGTAGATAAGATGCAAAAGGGAAAAAAAAAAAAAAAAAAAGAAGATGCAAAAGGGAGAAGTGTGGACTTTAGATGGTACATGGCCGAGAACAGGACCTGTATACAAGCTGCTCGGACCTCATGCGCAGGGCCAGCCCATAGGGTAGGCCACATAAGCCATTGCTTAGGGCCCATGGAAAATATTTCAAAATTGTACATACAATTTTTCATTATTTGTATTTTTTCCTATATTAGCTTAGGGCCCTGCATGAGATTTTCAATTAATGGACCGGGCCTGCTCATGCGTAGATATGAACTGCACCAGATTCAGTAAAACAAGTTACAAATAGATTTAACCGAATCTGAAATGAGTGTAAGCAGTCAAATGTACCTTGAGGGAATGAAATGCGGAAGAGCTTTTCGAGCTAAAGTATTCTTGGCAGATTCAAGGAGCTTTTGATGACAAGCATGCACTATAAGAACGTTTGCCATGCATAGACGAAATGGAATATGAAGGGGCTTTTACCAAATTGAGTGTTCAGTCACTACAAGAACAGCTGATTCCTGATGGAGGGGTTGTTCGTTTCAGCATCTTTCATCTCTATCCAGATGATTCATTTGTATGATCTATCCAGATGATTCATTTGTATAATCTATCGAGATTTGAATGATCTATCCAGGTAATCTATTCAGATTTTTGTGACCGTTTGTTTGTCCATCCAGATAGCTCATCTTGATGAATCATCTAAATGGATTTTATGTTTGTTTCTTTATTTTCATTTCCATCCAAATGAGTTTAGTAAACAAATTACCAAAATACCCTCGTGTTGATTTAATCATATGTTAAAATTTTACTACAATAATAACTTCTAATAAATAAAAAAATAGATAAACATGTATTAAAAAAAAACTTTAGAGTTTCAAACTAAAAATAGTATTAATAACAAACCGATTGTAAATTCGGTTTTGGCGGAAAATGAGATTTTTCGGTTTTGGCGGGAAAATACAATTTTTGGTTTTGGCGAGAAAACGCGTTTTTGCGCTTTTGGCGGGAAAATACGTTTTGGCCGGGAAAACGAATTTTTGAGGTTTTGGCGGGAAAACACGAATTTTCTGTTTTGGCGGGAAACACATTTTTCAGTTTTGGCAGGAAAATGAGATTTTTCGGTTTTGGCGAGAAAAATACAATTTTCGGTTTTGGCGAGAAAACATGTTTGTGGTTTTGGTGGGAAAACGGGTTTTGCGGTTTTGCGGCGGTTTTGCGGAAAACAAGATTTTCGGTTATGGCGGGAAAACACATTTTTTCGGTTTTGGCGGGAAAACAAATTTTTTTGGTTTTGGCGGGAAAAAAAGTTTTTTTTGGTTTTGGCAAGAACATAACAATTTTCGGTTTTGGCGAGAACACATGTTTTACGGTTTTGGCGGGAAAACGCGTTTTTGCGATTTTGGCGTGAAAAAACATTTTTGTAGTTATGGCATGAAAACGCATTTTCGGGTTTTGCGGAAAATGCATTTTGGCGGAAAATACATTTTGGCGGGTTTCGCGGGAAAATGCGTTTTGGCGGGAAAACACGTTTTTACGGGAAAATGCGTTTTGGCGGGAAAACATGTTTTGCGGTTTTCACGAGAAAACGCGTTTTGCAGTTTTGGCAGGAAATGCATTTTGATGAGAAAACGCATTTTCGGTTTTGGCGGAAAAAAATGTTTTTGTGTTTTGGCGGAAAAATGTGTTTTGGAGTTTTGGCGTGAAAACGCGTTTTTGTGGTTTTGGCATGAAAACACATTTTTGCGATTTTTTTGCGGGAAAACACGTTTTGTAATTTTGGCGGGAAAACACGTTTTTGCAATTTTGTCCGGAAATGCGTTTTTAGGGTTTTGGCGTGAAAATTTTGTTTTTAGGTTTTCGCGGGAAAATGCGTTTTTGTGGTTTTGTCAGTTTTCATGTCCGGAAATGCGATTTTTAGGTTTGTAATTTGTGAATTACATCAAGAAAATAATAGACATTATACCATATTGAATGAATCATCTCCATTCAAATGGTCCAAATTGGTTCAGCTGAATGGACTTTAAAACTAAGCCTAAATTTCCGAAAGTCATCCGGCTGGATGAGTTGCACTTTTAGTTACTAAACGAACAAAACTTTCATCTCCACGCAGATGACTCATTCGGATGGAGAAACAAACAGGCCGTACTCGCTGGAAATCCGTCGAACTATTTTCTACAAATTTCTGACAAAAATCCTCGGATTTATTTTGCTGAAAATTCTTTAATTTCGTCAGAAATTCATCGGATTTTTTTGATTGATTCCTGAATATTTTTCAAAGAATTTTCTATGATATACATGGGTCGTCAGAATTTCCTCTCTGGAATTCGTCAGAAAATCTCCAATAATACTTAGAAATAGAGTTTTACGTAAAATATTAATATATTTAGTTTTGCAATAACCCAATATCCTAACAATGCTATTTGGAAATTGAATTATCCCAAAAACCAGAATTATGAAAATATTTTGTTATACAAAATATTTCAAATATTCAAGTTACCAGATGTTTTATTTGGAAGCCGAATTACCTGATATTTTATCTAGAAGTTGAATTACCCGATATTTTTATTTGAAAAATCTGAATTATCCATAAAATTGATCTAAATTTACAAAAGTACATGAAATACCAGAACTAAATTGGACCCAAAAAAATACTTGGATACTAGTCAGTTTTCAACTTTATTATCAGAACCAAAACCAAAATAACTGAACCAAATTTCATAAATAACCAAACGAAATTTATATCTTTAAAGCTAAAAAACCGAAAACGAAATGCTCGTGGCTACTCCAGATTCATATAATTTCTATATTATATCGGAATAAACATGAAATTATATGTTAAGGTAGTTTATATTTAAATTTTGAATACTTTTAGATACTAATTCGGATAATCAGATCAAACTATTTCAAAAGTTTTTCGAAAAAGTTCTTTGGATAGCCGTTCATAATCTTCAGATTCATATCATGTTGAGACCAAAATAACGCGTCTGACCTAGTTACATGATGTTCAATTTTGATATTTTTACTGTTTGAATTGGGTACCGATTGAAGTCTTTGGTTCGCATCTCAGATTTAGGACAGAGTCTTTGAGTTTAAATTCCAGGTCGACAGTAACTATTGGTTCATTACTGTTTGCCTGCGACATACACCGCTGAAGATTTTAACTAATTTGTAACTAAACCTGAGAGACTCTCTCGCTTCAGTATTATCTCCGCCGCCTACTCCGGTAGGAGTCACTCAGATATGGCCACCGTCACATCCAAAACGCCGCCTAAATCCTTCTCCTTCTCCATTTCCAATCCTCTCAAACCCCTAACCCCCAAATCTCCATCCCTCCGCTTTCCACCTCGCAACAATCATCACCACCACCGTTTATCCGTAAACGCCGCCGTATCACCACCGCCTTCAGACACACCTTCGCCGGATTATAGATTCGAGATCCTCTCCGAGTCCCTACCCTTCATCCAAAAATTCCGAGGCAAAACCATCGTCGTCAAATACGGCGGCGCGGCCATGACTTCGCCGGAGCTAAAAGCCTCCGTCGTCACCGACCTCGTCCTCCTCGCGTGCGTCGGTCTCCGCCCCATCCTCGTCCACGGCGGAGGTCCCGACATCAACCGCTACCTCAAACAGCTTAACATCCCGGCCGAGTTCCGCGACGGACTCCGCGTCACCGACGCCACGACGATGGAGATCGTCTCGATGGTTCTCGTCGGAAAAGTGAACAAGAATCTCGTTTCTTTAATAAACGCCGCCGGAGCCACCGCTGTTGGGCTGTCCGGACACGACGGTCGTCTTATCACCGCGCGGCCTGTTCCTAACTCGGATCAGTTAGGTTTTGTCGGAGAAGTCGCGAGGGTTGATCCGAGCGTGTTGCGTCCCTTAGTAGAATCCGGTTACATTCCGGTGATTGCCTCTGTGGCTGCGGATGAAGCTGGTCAGGCTTATAACATCAATGCGGATACGGTGGCGGGGGAGCTCGCGGCGGCGCTTGGAGCTGAGAAGCTGATTCTGTTGACTGATGTGGCGGGGATCTTGGAGGATAGAGAGGATGTGGGGAGCTTGGTGAAGGAGATTGATATAAAGGGAGTGAAGAGGATGATTGATGATGGGAAAGTTGGTGGTGGGATGATTCCTAAGGTGAAGTGCTGTATAAGGTCACTTGCTCAGGGAGTGAAGACGGCGAGTATTATCGATGGGAGGAGGCAGCATTCTTTGCTTCATGAGATCATGTCTGATGAAGGAGCTGGAACTATGATTACTGGATGAAATGTGATGTTATAGGTGATCCATGGTTTTGTATTTGAGAATGCCAATGCCTGTGTGTAGGCAAGATACATTCATGATCGCTGCTTATGAGTCTTAGAAAGACAATTTTTTTGGCAGCTCTTGTGGTTTGCATTTGCAACTTCGTTGTTTCTGATTTCTAATGATTATCATTGGTCTTGAAAAGTTATAAATTTTTGAAGACAATAAGCTGTTCTAAGGATAGGTGTTTGAGTACCTGTTGCTTAGCTCTGTTCTGTTTCTATATATGTCAACCTATGTTCTATCTGATTCAATCAAATAAACACTTTTGGCATATCAGTTCAGTTAACAAAGACGGTTGATCTTTTTTGCCATTACAGATCCAAGTTAACTGTAAAGTATAAATACACACTTGCGCGGAAGAATGCATCCAAGAACAATTTTTTAAGTAGATCTTTCATGGTTTTGTTAGTTCCTGGTTTTAAGTGGCTCTCGTGTGGAGATAATAGACAGGAGAGGAGATAAAAAAACTGACAGGACTAAAGTAGTTCCAGAACTGAAAAGTGAAACTCTGTTCTAATCCCTATCCCCTCGTACCTCCCCCCTTAACACCTTTGAGGCTTGGGCCTCCCAAGATTTAATTATTTCTGGGTTATAGCCCAACAAAACCTTCTAAGTATAGTACCAAGATTAGCTCCATCTCTGGTTCAAACTGACCGAGATGAAATGTTGTTGGGTTGGACCAAGAAAGATACTTTTAACTGCGTGCGAGGAGCCACACATGTCTATTTGGTATTACAGATCGCAGAGTATCACTTGACAAGTGTGTGGTGGAGCAGGAATGGATCATGGGTGTCGTCTTCTTCAAGTAAAGTAACGCTCGGGTAGGGTACACCCAACCTTCCTACATTCACACTCACCCTCACCGACTTTTGGACCAACGAATCTATGCAAGTTGCATTCCCTCGAGGGGACCCCTTTTAATTCCAAAGTCCCACATGTTGCTCTCTTCTCCTTAATAGCTTTGTCATTCTTCTTCTCTTATTGAGATGCTTTTCAGCTACTTGATTGGCTGATTTTCAAATGTAAACTGCCCACTAACCGTCTTTGAGTCATGTACAAATATAAACACTAGTGATGAGGAATCTCAATTAAAAAAAAAAAACCATTGCAGCGCTTCAACCTTCTGATACTTAGTGTATGTCCTAAATAATAATACCAAAATGATTAGATTTTAGAGTAAACAAAAACTTTATACCAGTAAAAGGAACAAAAAAATATCGCTCCATCATCTCTCAAAAGAGGTGATGTCTTTTTTTTGAATCATCATAATAGTAATCATCATCATCACTGCCTATCTAGTAAACCTTTCAACCGCTAAAATGCCTTGAAGTCTTTTCAGTAAACAAAAGAATAAAAACAAGAAGCAATGTTTCCCTATTTAGCTTTCAGCGGAGAAAGACTAAAAAGACTCTTTGTTAGCTGGACTTCACCGTGTCCAGAACGATCCCTCTTGTTCTTCCGGGTGCTCCCCCGTTAATCGAAGATAAATCCAACACAATCCTGCTCACCAAAAGACCATTCATTAACGAAAACACTATAGAGAGACATCAAACCAGAAATTTCATTAGTCAATTTAAGTAGTGTACATGTTGTTCTTGATCACTTCTCCTGTTTCTTGAATCAATATCTTATCTTCCATCTTTGTTACTGTATGCTCCTTGGGAAGATTGATCCCTTCTACTGCTTTTAATCAAACCATCACAAAAAATACATTAAGCTTACTTTCATACCTCATCAGTATATACATTGTGTCTACTCTTCAGTTTTGGTTTAATTACCTTCTAAGCCATTCACTGGAGCGTCATTGTCTATCCCCAAGAGATTCTGAAACAGAGAGCCAGCCATTGTTATTCGTCACCAAAGAGCTTTTAAGAGCATTCTTTCCAAAACAAAAGACGGATAAAATCACCTTAAGGCTCTTGTAACATTCCTCGAGGTTGTCATTATACAGGATATGACCAAAAATGCCTGAGGACTTCCCAGCTTTGATCTCCGCTTCAGCGTTTCTAAGCCGCTTCTGGATCTGCTCCTCTGTTTCAGTTCCTCTGGTTTTTCACAGCATTTGAAACTTGAGAATACAATCTCTTTCAACTACATCAACTCATATGGTAAAAGTCTGAGTTTTTACCGGGCACGTAGCCGATCTTCAAGCTCCTTCATTGAAGGAGGACACACGAATATAAACATGGCATCAAGAGAACTCGCCTTCACAGACCTCGCTCCTTGAACATCAATGTCAAGTATGCATCTCTACAATGATCATTTAAAAGATCAGCAGCATGAAGGAGAACACACAAGAGATGATGCTCTTTGTATTACCTTTCCTGAATCTGTGACAACCTCAACGGATTCAATGCTGGTTCCGTACAGATTACCATGAACAGAAGCAAACTCAAGAAACTTCCCGTCATTAATCTCTTTCTCCATCACAGTTTTCTCAGTGAAATGGTAGTGAACACCGTTCTTCTCCATACACCTCGGAGAACGAGTCGTGTGGCTCACAGAGAATCCAAACATGGAAGGAAACTCTTTCATGAGCATCGTTATAAGCGTTCCTTTGCCAACTCCAGAGGGACCGCTTATGACAATAGGCTTCTCTGCGTTTCCTCTCACTCCTTTGCTCCATGTAACAACCTCTTTGCCTAAGAGTTTCCTTTGTTCCCGGACAAAAGGACTGTCCACCTACATATCAATGCTCAGACAAGTAAGAATAAGACTCTCTAAAGATTCTAATGGTAACAACATTGAGGTGTGACTAAGGACTAACCTCGAGGAACCATATAGAGTCATCAGAAGCTGCATCTTTTTTGATAACTAGGATCCGTCCTTGTTTAAGAACAATGGCGGAGTAGGCCTTGCAGGGTTTAGGGCCTGTTCCAAGAACAGTAGGACTAGACCTGAAACAAACACCAACATTGACATCAGATACTTAAGATTCTAATAGAACAAGATGTAATGTAACACACACCACTTGTTAGTGATTTTGTCATGAATCTGAACTCCAAGGAACAATGGGTTCTCTTCATGACTTCCACCAATCACATACTGAAAGAAGAGATCAAAACCAAGGCTGATAATGTTGAATCAATTTCACATTCCAAAACATGAAACTGAGAGGCTTACGGATCGATCTCCAATTTGAACTGATGTATCTTCGGATTTTAGACTACAGCCATTAGTGTGTCCATTCTCCAGATGATCCACAAATAAAGCTGGTGCTCCTCCCTATTAACAAGAAACCAAAATCATCCCAAGCAAAACAATGAATAGCAACGAAGTGAATCGCGCCAAAAGAGTCTCACCATAGAGGCTTTTTCTATGCTTTCCAAGAAGACACAACTCAGCTTGAGCTATGGCACAATCACAACATTAAGAGATCAAAAACAAACTAAAGACAGAACAAAACAACTGCAGACAAAAAAAAAAAAAAAAAGACAGAGCAAAACAACTTTTGTCTAAATAAAAAAGATTAGACCTTTTTGTGTTTTCTGCAGAAACATTCAAAACCCAAAATGCAGAATCATAAAAGTAAAAAGACAAAACTTTGGAAACTACATAAACAAAACGATCTATGAAACGAAAGAGACCAAACCCAGAAGGAAAAAAAAGAACGATTTTTCCTACCTCGAATATGAACAAGCTGAGGAAAGACGAAGGCTTTTTGGATCGAAATGAGAAAAAAGATTTCAATTTTTTTTTTGTTGGTGTGGCAATCGAATATGGCTCTGGAAATTTCTCAATCAGCTATGGGGAAGAATACAGAATATATATGTGCATAGTCCCAAGACAACATGGAGAGAGGACCGGAGGCTGCGAGGAAAGCTATACGATCCTTCTTTTTTCAATTAGGTAATTATTATTATTGTTATTATTATTCAATTAATGATTAAATTTTTATTAGCTTGTTTTTTTTTTGAAACACTAATAGCTTGTCATAATTTTGAATACAATTAATACTTTCTCCTTATTAAAAAAGATTTTGTTTAGAGTTTTTATTTGTACTTGAAAGATTGATGTTTTACACTTTGAGTAATACATTTTTAAAAAAAATTTACAAATAAATTAAATGATAAAAAAATGAACGGTTGTACATTTATTACAAAACAAAAAACAATGCAAAAATTAACAAATAAATACAATTATTTCTTGTTTTTAATATATGTGAAAAAACCTAAAACATCAATTTATATACAAAAAGAAATATTAAAGAAGTATTAGATTGCCATAGTTATGATTAGCTGTTAAAAATAATATGTAAATTTGAAAGTTGAACATTTATAATTGTAGCTTTGGTTTTTATATTTTCTTAGGATTTAGAATTTTTATTTATAGATAGCCTTTTTTGCTAGCTTAAAATTTTAAAATATAAACTATTTTATAAAATTTGAAATTCAACAAAAATAAGAGACGATCAATAAATTGTCTTAGTTGTATCTTCAAACACATATTAATTTCTAATTGGTATAAAAGTAGAGTTTCATTCTTAGTCGGGAGTGAAATCTTATTATGAGACAGGTTTATAGTGTTTGTGTTGAGAGTGCAAATACTCTTTTTCTTACAAAGAAATATAACTAAAAAGTAAAAACCAGTCACTCCACCAATTATTCCATTTTTCTTCTATATAGCTTGTATTTTAGTTTAAAAACATTTTTTGACTAAAAGTTAAAAACAAAATTTGATGCATGAATCTTGCAGTTTTAAGAGTTTGACTTTGGAAGAATTTTCAAGCGAAAAGTACTACAATGAGTTAACGTAGAGAAGATGGTAACATTTAATCTAATGACGTGAAATGTGAAACTGGACCAATAATGTTAGACGAGGACCACAAGGCCATATGGGATTGGTTAGAAACATGAGATTTTGTCCCCCAAAATTCAAACGTCCATTCAAACATGACATGATTTTGACCAAACCATTAACTCTCCAGTGTTGAATATTCAAAAGTGGATAAGGACATCAAAACATGATTCTCATTAATACTTCAATACCTCAATACTTTGTACAAAGACGAGTCCACTATGACCATTTGCGTAAAGAATAGTATCCATGATCGACACTAAACACCTTTAGAATCTATATATTTGTCAAGACGTGTGCAACCCATCGGCTATATGGCGTGTCAGTCGAGTTTGGTCAGACTTAAGCTCGAACTGCTGCTCTTTTTGGCTAAAGTATTCTAATGATATAAAAGTCGAACCAATAACATTAGTTTACTTTACTAATCCAAATAACTAGGTGTTTTCCTGCACCATGTGCAGTAAAAAATTTTTTAAATCTAACTTATATTTAAAAATAAATTTTATTAAATATTATAGATTTTACTATTTTCTTACTAATATTTAATATAGATTTGATATATATTAAATCAATTTGTACAAAACTAATAAAATGATATAAAATTGTATAATTATCAAAAATTTAGCCTAAACAATATTTATAAAATTTGTAGATATATAAGAAACTAATGATCTTACGATTAGATATTTAAATTTTTTAAAAATTGTAGAAATTTTTGAAAACTTTAGTAATACAAATTGTAAAATTATCCAAAATAATAATATTTCGAAATTTGAAATGTTATATATGAATATATTTATTTTATAGATGATGTATGAGCTATTACCATATTTAAAAAAAAGTTTACCAAAAAGATATATCAATATTAAATGTAATATACGAATTATTATCATATTCTAATAAGTTTACCAAAAATATAAATTAACATTAAATGAAATTATCCATATCATATTTTTCTGGAAACCATGTCATCAATTTCAGTAGCCATGTCATATTTGTTTTGTGAAATTGATTGTAGAGAGGACATGTGGCAAAATCACTTCGCAAATATAGTATAGGGGAGTGAAAGTATATATAAGCTGGGTAATATTTTATCGACATAAATAAGTACATCTAATAATATGCAGCAGCCAGCAGACATAATTTAGCAAAAAAAAAAAAAGAATTATAAATTACGATTCAATTATGCATACGCAAAGGTATAAATAGGATGTGGTTGGTGAAGTATTGGAAGCCGAACTTCAAGCATACTTAATACTTACACTTAAAAAATTAGGTTTGGCTAAAATTTTGTTATGTATATGCTTTTCAATATGGTAGCTGATGACGTTGACGCCAGATTCGGTCCAGCTATAAATTCAGGTTTGAGTACTGCGAATGAAACTCTAGGACATGGAACTTGGAAGAAGAAAACAATATTACCTTAGAGAACTTAACTAAACTAAGCTTGTAACATAGTGATCCAGAAAAGAATCCATCTCTGTTTGGTTAATTGCTTTTCTTTTGTTTGTAAACCAAAATATGATGTGTGACACGACTAGTATTAGATGAATGAGACAACGTCGTGGACTAGGACTTGGTCTCCTTGTGGATGCGAAGTTGCCAACGCTAATATGTTTCCAACGTTGGATTCAAGCATTTGATTTTTGTTACGTTGACAAGTTTCCAACAATCATAATTCTTATTGCCAATAAAGAAGATGATTCAGCCTTTGATCTTATGGATCCTGGAAATTGGAGAAAAATTGACCAGAAGTTAAGAGATTATTTGGTTGAGAAAGGTCCTCTCCCACCACCATCTGAAGATTATATTTTCCCCAAAAATGAAAGTGGTAGACACTTTTCACATAGAAATTACAAAAGGATCATGAAGAATGGAGATATGCAGCAGCGGCGTTGGTTAGTTTATTCAACAACATTTGACAAGATCTATTGTTTTTGTTGCAAGTTGTTCACCCGTTACAAGGAAACTACTCAACTAGCAAGCATTGGGTTTCTGGATTGAAATAATACTGGAATAAGGCTGAGCCAACATGAAACCAGTCATGATCACATTATGTGTATGAGCCAGTGGATGGAACTAGAGATGAGGCTGCAAACGAATCAGACAATTGATAAGTGTGTCCAAGAGGAAATCGAAAAGAGAAGAATCATTGGAGGGAGCTTTTACTGAGATTATTTTCAGTGGTGGAATATTTGGCTAAGAGTAATATAGCATTTCGGGGATCTAATGACAAAATTTGTCAAGAGAACAATGGAAATTTTCTGGGGAATATTGAGATGATTGGTAAATTTGATCATGTAATGAGGGAGCACATTAGGAGAATCACCAAAGGAGAAACCTGATACCATTATCTCAGCTACAAAATTCAGAATGAGTTGATTGGAATGTTGAGTTCTGAAATCAAGTTTATGATCATTAAGAAGATTAAAGAGGTAAAATTCTTCTCGGTTATTCTTGATTGTACTCCAGATATCAGCCACAAAGAGCAAATGCCTCTCATTATTCGATGTGTGGATATATCAGTGAGTCCAGTTCAGATTGAAGAATTTTTTCTTACCTTTCTCAAAGTTGAAGATAAATCAGGAAAAGGGCTTTTTGAGCTACTATGTGATACACTGATTGGTTTGAAGTTGGATATTAATGATGTCAGGGGACAAGGTTATGACAATGGATCCAACATGAAAGGAAAAAACAAAGGAGTGCAGAAGAGATTGTTGGATATCAATCCGAGAGCATTTTATACGCCATGTGGTTGTCATAATCTGAATTTGGCTATTTGTGATATTGCTAAATCTTCTGATAAAACGATGTCTTTCTTTGGGATTATCCAGCGTTTATATAATTTTTTCCAACCTTCTACGACTAGGTGGGAGATGTACAGAAAAATGGTGGAAAGTTTCACGCTTAAAGCGCTATCAGATACGCGATGGGAAAGTCACCTCGAAAGCGTTAAGGCAATACGTTTTAAAGCTCCAGAAATCAGAGATGTCTTACTTTACTTTGCAGAAAACAGTGAGGATCCAGGAGCGCGGAGTGATGCTGAATGTCTTGCGATAAGTGAAACACATGGAATTGGAGGGTTTGAGTTCTTGTTTGGTCTGGTTATATGGTATGATGTTCTGTTTGCTGTTAATACTGTGAGCAAGACGCTACAGTCTGAAGATATTGATATCGATGATGCCATTGCTCAGCTAAAGGGGTTAGTTTCTTTTTTTCCTTTTTTTTCCAAAAGTATAGAGAAACGGGATTTCAAGAAGCAAAAGCTGAAGCTTTAAAAATTGCCATTGCTATGGATACCCATGTTTAACAAGAGGAACAAGCGCCTTATTGAAAGGAAAACTCATTTTGATGAAGAGCGAGACAAAGGTGATGATGTTTGCCAGGTTCTAAGTGTGGAGGATGATTTCAGAATCAATTATTTTTTTCAAAATGATGGACCAAGCTATTGTTTCTTTCCAAACAAGGTTAGAACAATTTAAAGAGTATGAAAATATTTTTGGGTTTTTGTTCAGTCTACGAAAGCTCAACTCAACAAGCGATGATATTTTAAAGAGTAAATGTTCTAACCTTGAAGCTTTTCTTAAGCATGGAGCAGATTCTGATATTGATGGGAATGATTTGTTCATGGAAATCAAAATTTTCAGAGAAGTTTTGCCAAAGATTTTCAAGAAGAATGTAGAAGTGCTGGATTATTTGAAGAGAATGAAGGATAGCTATCCGAGTATATGGATTGCTTACAGGATAATGCTCACCATTCCTGTTTCAGTCGCTTCAGCTGTAAGAAGTTTTTCTAAGTTGAAGTTGATAAAGTCTTATCTACGATCTACTATGTCACAGGAAAGGTTAAACGGATTGACTATGCTATCGATCGAGAAAGCTTTAATTCAAAATCTCAATTATGAAAGTTTGATGAATGATTTTGCTGAAAAAACTGCAAGAAGAGTTATTTTTCAAAATCGGTAGAACTGTATTTTGAAGATTAATTATGTTTAGACTGTTCTTTTTTTCTTCTTGTTCTATAATTTTTTCGATGCTGTTTTTTATCATCAAAACTACAATAAGTTCATCTTTATTTTGAATAGGGCCCCGAAAATCTCAGGTCCGGCTCTGCTTATTGGTATCCGTCAATTTCGTTCGATGACATGTCAACAAAAATAATCACATGACTATGCCGTAATCTATGATATGGAGTATGGGCTAGTTGATTGGACTCTGCTGCAAATGCGATCATTATTAGCCCCTTGGCCCAAATTCGCACCATACGTATATTTGTACATATGTTTGTATTCATTTTGTTTACGAAAAATATATGTATGTAAATTAAGCCTTTATTATTGTATTAGGTGTTTTCCTACACCATGTGCAGAAATAAAATTTTAAAATTATATTCATAAATAATTTTTTTTTTAATTTTTTGGTTTTAATATTTGCATACAATATTTTAATTCTATGTAAAAATTAAGATAAAATAAATATTTTTATTTACATTTATATATATATATATATATATATATATATATATATCTTGGAAATATTTTTATTTATTTATTTTGGTTAATATATATTAAATAAAATTCTATAAAATTAAGGAAAGTTTTGTTATGTATAATTAACAAAAAAATTAAATTAAATAATATTTCTAAAATTTGTAAATATTAAAAAGAAATAATCATAATATGATTAGAATTTTTTTTTTTTTGAAAATGCATAAATTTTTTAAGATTTGTTTTAGTACTAAAAATTATAAAATTATTTAAACAAAATTAAATAATATTTTCGTAAATTATTATATATTACTATATTTTTAACTTTACTATTTATTCTTATATTAATGATGATTTATAAGTTATTACCTTATTTTAAAAACTTACCAAAATTATAAAACAACACTAAATGTAAATGTCAATGTCACAATTAGTCCAAGCCATGTCATGTTTATTAATATGCCAAGTGATCATTTTGATTTCAAAATTAATGTGATGATCATTTTATTAATTGGTAATCTGATCACAAAAGTGATTATTTTATTGTTTCTTGATGTCTCATACATTGTAGTATAGTTAAATGATCCGGTTCTAAATTTATATATCTAAGTATGGTCGAAATTGTAGAAGATGCTATAGATCATATTCACAAACATGGGAGGTAAAATTATTAACGAATTCAAGTTACATCAGGACGTCTTCACAGGAGTTGCCGACCTCTCTGTATCTTTTTAGACCATGTACAATGGTTTCAACTCCCATTTGGTTATCAACACCCTAATTTTCTCTTTTAAATATTTTACATCAGATTCTATTTATTTTATCTCATTTATTCGACACTCACTTTATTTTAACCCTCTACAATGGTTTGTTTTAAAAAATTCAACGCCTTACCCCATTATTTTAAATTATATTTATTTTGTACAACATAAAAATTATATATTAATAACTTTGAAAACTAAAATAACATATAAATATTATTATTGAGATCCATTTAACAAGGTTAAAACATTAAAATAGTTGATTATAATGAAAAATGACGTTTTTTTATGTATTCAAATGAAATGAGAGCAGTCTCTATTTATAAATAAAGGAAAATCTTAAATTTTGATATAATTTTAATATTTTTAGAAAATATTTTATTATATAATAAATGCTTTCGAATTATTAAGTGAGAATGAAAATCAAAAGAAATCTACACAGTCAATGAGAATTTTTTTTATCCAATCATGAAGTGACATGTGGCAGCGCGAGACCACAAATTATTTTTTTCAACAGTTGAAACTTTACAACTCTTGTTGAATCTACCTAGATAAACACGATGTTTCAACACCCTCATTGAAAGACTTTCAGCAGTTGAAACTCACTTTCAACACCCCCATTATACATGGTCTTACATGTGCTTGGAAAACAAGTGTTGTCACTTACTTTGTCTTGTCTTCTAAAAGCAGTGCACAATATTACCCAGCTTATATATATTCTCAAAATATAACATATGATATCCTCTAAAAATTATTTATGAAATAATTTTCTAAAAAAAATTGTTTATATGTCATTACTAAAATCATTTTCAAAAAAGAAAAATGACATAGACTTATAAAATATGACATGACATAGAGTTAATTGTGATATAAACAGTTGCATTTATATAATTTATATTTTTGGTAAATTTTCTAAAATATGACAATAACTCATATATCATCGTAACATTACTAAAAGTACATCAATAAATATTTACAAATATATCAATATTTCCATGATAGAAAACATATAATTTATATAAATATATTTTGTCAAATTTAATTGGGAGTGTGTTAACAAATACAAAATTAAGACATTATTAATCAAATCAATTTTTTTTTGTAGGTAATTAAATGTTTGACTTTTTAACAAAAACTTATAAACGGTATAAAGAAAATAAATAGTTTTAAATTTTAATTTATCAATTTATTTAAAATATCTAAGTTGAACAACAAACGGTTGATTTATTAGATTAATTAAAGAAAAACTATATGAGGTTTTTGCCAAAACTAACCCACAACTTGATTTTAACCCCAAACCTATACCCAAACTTGAATCAAATGTAAAACTAACCTACAAGCCTAGTGAAATTACAGCTCAGCCCCTTGTGACCAAACAAAAAAACAGAAGCTATTTTTACGAATATAGCCCTAGTAAATCGTCTGAGTCGTCTGAGATGTTGGAAGTCGTCTGGACGACTGAAGTGTAAGTCGTCTGGTACCGGTTTATTTTAAAAATAATTTATAAATCTTGTAAAAAAATATTTTGATGCGTGAAAAATAAAAATCAAGTAATTATAAACAGTTTTAAGTGATATAAATTAAGATATGATAAAATTGATTTGTTTTGAAGATAGATGAGTGGAAGTATTGAATCATGATATTCTTTGGTTTAGGAGTTTGGCAAACATATGTTGTAGTATTGTATGTATTGTTAGGGTTAGATTTTGGA
>NC_027751.1:28137971-28165968 GCF_000695525.1 Brassica oleracea var. oleracea
CTATGATGACTGAAATGTAAGTCGTCTAGGTTCTTTGAAATTTTTTTTGAAACCAAACAAAAATAGACGACTTAACTTTCAGTCGTCTCAGGTTACAGATTTCAAAATCAATTGCAAAAATAACCTTTACGCTGACAAGACGACTTCCAGGTAAGTCCTCTACAGACATACGACTTCCAGGTAAGTTGTCTACAGCCAGACGACTTCCCAAGTAAGTCGTCTGACGAACAGATCTGGAAAAAAATTCGATGTCATACCTTAAATTGGTGAGATAAGTTCCTTAGCATACATAAGGCTTCTCCAAGCACACAGAATCACAAACGAAAGTAACCCACCCAGAATCGTTAGCTTCTATGACTCTATGAACCATAAAAAATTTAGAATCAAAATCTTGAGTTTTTTTAGCTTATTGTGGAGAGAAAGTGAGAGATATGTTGTGTTTAGTTCACAAGAATGGAAAAAGAAGAAGGGTAAATCGATTTTGGGAGCATTAAGAGCTTCAAATTGGTTGTTCATGGTGGTTGTGGTATTGATGACAATGGCAATCTTGTAATTACTTGAAGATGATGAGGGTGAGAGAGTAAAAATGTCGTTTTCGAAAAAAAAAGAAAAAAAAATTGATGGCTTTTTCGTAAATTATATGAACTTGTGGGGTGAATAGGGCAAAACCAATTTTCAAAAAAAAAAGGAGGTTAGTTTTGTGTTTGACTTTAAGTTATAGGTCAATTCTGCAAAAAGCCCAAACTATATTTACTAGAATTTGTTTACTTAGATATTAAAATAAATGTAGTCATTAGATGTAATATAATAGTAATTTAAAAATATTCAAATTACATTTTTATTGAAATTAAATTATTCATTTTTAAATTTAAAAATAGTTAAACCAAGTTACAAATAATTTGTTTTAATTGTAAGAAATTAAACAAAAATATAATATTTAATATCAGTTAAAAATAAACGTGCATTATCTAATCTATTATCTATAACTGCATGAGTAAAAGGTCTCCAATAAACGTGCTCACCTCAACAAAATTATTGTACTCCCTCATAATTATTGTACTACATCTGACGATTTATTGCTTCCCACCTCAAAAGGACAGTGAAAATTGAATACCCAGAGCTCAAGTTTTTCTCTCCTTTTCTCCCTTTTCTCTTACCGAGAGCTCTTTCCTCTTAAATGCACGCCAAGACTCATCAGTCATCAACCAGCACCAACTCGCTACGCCTCAAACTCTCCGCCTCCGCTAATTCGCCGTCTTCTTCAGGTACCTTAGGAGTTAACACGTGTGCTTGTTTAATGAAGTTGTTACAGTGTTCAACTCTAGTTCGAGCTCACCGTTGACCATAAATTAAGATAGCTTAAAACTCATGTTGCAATTATTGTTATAGGATGCTTCTGTTGTGGAAATATATTGTTTTCTCATTTACTTAGAACGAATAGTCAAAATTATCATAAACGATTTAACTTGTTTTGTTGTTTTTATTTATGGATTTGTCATATTGATGATTTTGTTTTTATTGTACTTAACTATGGGTAGTCACTCGGCTTGTGCATCTTTACGATCAAGCTCCCATCATAATTCTTTGGGACATTGGAACTGCGAGGCTCAGAACGATATAAAGATCATGGATACAGTAAAGAGATTTAAGTCGAATGAGGCTATTTGGCTATGTGTGATGGTATATCTATGGCCTTTATATCGTTTTCTAATGTCCCACAAAATATGGTGGGAGTCTAAAATCCCCGACAACATGATCCTTACTCCGGTTACTGGTGCTAGATTAGCTTCCGGTGGTTTTATAGGCGCAGCATTTGAACAAAGCAAGAGTCTCCATGTGTTCCCATTCGGTGTACGGGAGTAAGTATCAAGTTTTTGGTTTCCACGTGATCTCTGCAGGTGTCTCATAAGCATGGGGGTAATGCACAAGGAGCTGAAACCTGACAACTTCTTTTTTGTAAACATTAAAGAGATTGCAACTCTTTTCTTCAAACCTGGTATAGTGCACTATTTTTTACTCTCTGTTCATGGATCATAATTCATAAGCGTGTAATCATTCTCCCTTTAAGGTATGGCAACAATCTTAACCCACACCATTCGTTTTCTTTACCGTCACGTTGCAACTTGCAAAGTAGAGTCCGGACAATGATTACACGCCATGAATTCCACTATAAATTGAAGTCTAAGGCAGCGACTGTGATCCAGGTTCCTTTTCTCGTTACTCTTTTTCCATACTTGACAAGTTCTTATGGAAACATTTCATCTCAAAAATAGAAATGACTAAATAACTCTTAAGAAACTTGCAGGCTCACTGGCGTGGTTACAATGCTATAGCTGAATAGAAATCTAATAACAACCAGAGATAATCTTAAGACTTATCTAGTGAGAAACTTAAAAATATGGTGCTTCAGTAAACCAAACTGCAGTACACTTCCTGATGCTAAGTCTTGTTTAGTGTATCCCAGGTTGTTTATATTCTATGTCGGACCAATTCTCGCAACTGAAGTCCATCTTGAGATCTCCTTCTATGTCTTCAACATTGTTTGCTTCAGCGCCAGTTGTATGTAATGATCTTGTTGACAGCTCTGAGAACTCTGAAGCTTCATCAACTGATTCTGATTTCACATTTTCAGCTCCATCTTCTACTTCTGCAGATAATCAATCCACTATCAAACGGAATAAGTACATTTATAGGAGGAGTACACAACATATTGAATTGTGTTTCCAAGTCAAAACACTTGCCTACTTTATTCACCTTAAATCCTTAATATAATAAAGAGTTTGCAGAAGGAATTCATTGTTAATGGAATCATCCTTCTTCTCATCTTGTAAAACAATAATACAGTATTGCAGGAACAGAGAACTATGACAGTGATAAGGCAGAGGGGTTTGAAGATTACTTTTGATGATGAAGAGCCGTTTTTGATCTCTGCACCAGATATTTTTGGAGTGCTGATAATAATCTCTCTACTCCATGGTTGTGCCTAAGGGCAAATGTTTTAGTGTTTACAATTAGTTCAAACTCCAATTGTAGTTTTCTCATGATTTAATGCATACAAAAGCCACGTTGTTTCTCTACATTTGCTTTCTTTTCAATGCAATTTTATATGTTTGAAATCCATGTTTCAGATTGTGTTAGGATTGTATATAGCATCAGTTAATTTCCCTTATTCATCGAAGGAGTAAAAGCAGTTTAAAATTCATCAAATGAAACTTTCATACTAATATTTGGCCTTCAATTGGGAGGATAATAAGAGCAAAGAGAGAGATATTGAAAATATCATGGCTTGGGATAATGTGTCAGCATTCTTCAGCTTGTTTATGGTCTCAAAACACCGGCAAGGAAGAGATGAGAGACAAACAATGAAGCTAGGCTAAGGGAGATTTTAACATACATTGATGAATCCATATCATTACCCGACCACATTGCAAAATGTTGAGTAACAATGGCTGCATCTCTCTGAGCCAAAAGAAGCAGAAAAAGTTGGGAAATACCATTATGTCAAGCATGCGGTTATGATTATGGACCTCTTTTTTTTGTTTAGCTGTTGATGAGAAAGAGACAAATCAGATTCTGGATCAAAACTATATATATAGACACACCAATGCATGGCCATTTCATTCACAAAGCAACACCACAAGTTTGAAAAAAGACAGAAAGAGGAGGCTTTAACTCTGTCTTGCACTGATTTCATGAGAGCTGTAAGAATAAGCAAGCAGCTCTGATTCTGCCCTCCCATTACCTCAGATGAAGTAATGGGAGGTAGATCAAATGTAGTCTTTTGATATCAAGCAAACCAATTTTGTCCAAACCTCATGTGGCGTGGCTAGTTATCAAAGCAGATACAATTTTAACTAGAAGTAGTACTCAACTGTAAAAAAACCAATGCAAGTCTATATTAAAATCAGGAAAGAGCATAATCTTTCAAAGACTTTACTTCATTCTAAATTGAAGCAAGAGACAGACAGTCAGACAGAGTAAAACTGTGACAAGTTCCTGAGGTTGGAGATGGTCCAGCATTGACAAGGATGGAGTGAGCAACAAAACAGAGAGAGGTTGGGCAGGAGAGCTAAAGTTGCCTGCATGCATGCAAACAAGAAAGTTTTATTTTATTTTTATTTAATACAGTTTTTAGCAAAGGTAACAATCTTGACAAAAGAAGTTACCTGGATGATTCCAGCAAGGACCAAGTCCCTAAGGCCAGTCACTGAGTCTGGGTATGTTTCTGATCATGAGGAGAAAAGCGGCTGAGCAGATGAACAAAGAGTAATATAAGGGTAGTAAGATTTTGGGTTTTCTTATATAGAACTTGAGAGGTAGATTGGCTTTGATTGATTCATTTGGGGAGATTGGCTTTGATTGATTCATTTGGGGGACATAAATAACATGCTTCTGCAGGGAAACCGCTTGAGGAACAAAATCAAACCAAAAAGAAAAGGAAAAGAGACATAGCATTAGAACCAGAAAAAAAAAGACCAGTATTACATCCAGTGTATTGGACTAATTTCCACCAAACATGTAATAGAGCATAAAAGGGTGCAAACACACATGATAAAAAGGAAACAAGATAAAAGCTAGTCTTGGGTAGAGAGGCCGCTCAATCTGTTGTAATCATCTTCCCTTCTTAGACTTTCTTTTCATCTTCACCAACCAATATCAAATTCAATAAAATTCAAAATTTAGAGAATAAAAAAGCTTCATTGTTAATTTCTGGGGAAAAAGAATAAGAAACTTGTCTCTGGGTGATTCCTCAGAAGTTGAGTCATTTTTTCTGGAGGTATATTACAGTAAGAACCACACTTGTACGCTAAACTCAACTCGCTGTCAAATATAGTCTCAGAGGATTTCCCAAATATCTGTTGACAAGTAAAGTTTGGTTTGCGATAAGTCTGTTGACAAAAACCAATAACAGTAATAAGAGGAAGTAAGAATGATAATGCTTTACTTCAATTTCATGTGTTTCACTCATGAGATGAGTGGTTAAATCGCCATCTTCAATGCAGGTTCCACCTTCACAATGAGTGTCGCATACTGTGCAAAAAATACCGCCAGGTTCACCTGTGAACTCCTCCTCAATTGTCTTCCCTATCATTGCATCTGAAAGAACAAACAAAAGTTTAGAAACAAAAAAAAAACCATCAGACAAAGAACAACAAACAAACCTTCAAGTAAGGTTTTCCAGAGGAAATTTGGAGGAGGAAAGTCAGGATCATAGTCATATGCGATAAGAATGTTATATACAATCATTGGTCGACCTGTTATCAGGAAATGGAAGTAGTAAGCACATTCTGTATTGGATATGATCACTACTGAAGTTAGGGCTGGATTAGAGAATAGCCAACGTCGCACTTCAGGCATAATGCTCGAGAACTCTCTACCTTCTACATCACATTCAGTACAATTAGAAGATTTCACGAATGGGTCATGTTTCATAACAATTCCAGTGGAAGAGTAGGTTCACAGGACGTCATCATGGATGTCTTCTAGGTTTCCAAAGGCATTGATGGTGAGGGGACCACAGTAGCCTAACTTTTTTTGAAACTAAGGCTTTCATTAATAAAAAAGGAAACAAAATGTTTACAGGTCAGAGACCATGGTTTCGAGGGCCTTGCCCAGTACAAAAGAAGAACCATAATTGAAACCCATAAAGTGGTCAAGGACCATGGTTTCTAGGAGCCAACCCAGTACAAAAGAAGAACCATAATTGAAACCCCTATAGTGAAAGTAGAGCCGAGTTTGAGAGTAGCAGGCCCAATTGGAAAGAGGAAGAGACGGGAAGGTTGAGAATCGATCAGGGGGGAAGACTTGCAGTTGATTTCACCAAGTGAGAAGATTTATGAGAACCAGAGCTGAATCATCTTTGAAGAGAGAGCGGGATTTGATTCCTGATTTGGAGATCAATGGTTTTGAGAAGAGAGTCATACATCACAGCTTTCCACGCAAGGAGACAGAGGAGCTTCTTTGACCTTGGTGGTGGCAAAGAGGTCATCTGGTTGATGAGAGCAGACCAGTTGAGATCGAAACTGAATGGGCAGTCCATGTATAAGTTATTCCTTAATGAGACGATCACGGATTGGGGTGCGATCAAGAACTACTAACCAAGCATGGAATGAGTGTCTCGGGATGCTTCTGGGAGACCAAACAGCTGATGCCCACTGAACGCTGTCGATATTGCCCCGCAGGTAGTTGTAAATCCTTCCAGTTTCATATCTCAACATTGGTGTGCCTTCAATTTCCCAATAGTACGATTCAGTTAATTGGACATGCCAGTAGAAACTTTAATCATTTCAATTTCTGCTTGTTCCATTCCAGAGGCAAAGAAAGTTGTCTTCTGAAGAGAGGCCCGATCTGTTTTCAAATTCCCGAAGGACTTGAAGTACTTGCTGGACAGAGTCTATAGAGCCATCGATAAAGATCAGAAGGTCATCTGCAAAGGAAAGATGTGTTAGTTTAACCTTTTCACATTTGGCATGGATTTTAACTCTATGCTCCGCGGCCGCCTTGTTGAGCATATGGGAGAGGCAGTTCATTGCAATTACGAACAGGTAAGGAGATAGGAGATCCCCTTGTCTTAACCCTCTACTTCCTTTGAAATAACCGTTCACCGTGCCATTGTACCCAACCATGAAACTTGTAGTACATATGCAGGCTCGCAACCATGAGAGGAAGAGAGGAGGGAGACCCAATCCATAGAGGCAAGAGAAGAGGAAGTCCCAGGAGAGAGTATCAAACGCCTTTGCTATGTCCACCTTTATGGTAATCTTCTTTGAGCCTTTGTTTCGATGGTAGCCATTTATTAATTCACCGGCAAGGGTAGTGTTCTCCAGTAGGAATCGATCCTTGACAAACACCGTTTGGCTTGGTAGAATTAGTTTAGGCAGGAACCGCTTTAATCTCTTGACTAGCAATCTAGATATAACCTTATAAACCGTATTGAGACAACTTATAGGTCTGAAATCAGATATCTTGCTTGCTCCTGGAAACTTAGGTACAAGTGAGAGGATCGTGGCGTTTGCTGCAGCCGGAAGGAAACAGGAAGAGAAGAACTGCTGGATCGAGTTTGTAGTCTCATCACCAATCACTGACCAAGCACCTTTAAAGAAGCCAGAGGTTAACCCATCCGGCCCAGGGGCTTTATTTGGGTTGAGCTTTAAGAACAGAGCCTTTATTTCTTCCCAAGAAGGCGTAAGAACCATCTGTTGAGATTCAAACTCAGATAGCTGAAACCCCGTGAGTTCAGCAAACCAGGAAGGAGCCGAGTAGACAAAGGAGGGAGAGAGTACTGCAGGCGCTAGCATAGATCCAAAGTGCGACACAGCGTGTATGCTCATCTCCATAGGATCAGTTATCAAGCATCCAGACGGAGTGATGAAGGCTCTAATGGCATTGAAGCTTGCTCGGACCTGACACATACGGTGAAAGTAAGCAGTATTCAAATCCCCCTCTTTTAGCCAATTGATTCTCGATTTTTTCCTAAAGTAGCTTTCTTCTATGGTGCGAAGGAAGGACCAGCGGAAGTGGAGTTCTCTCTCAGCCTCGAAATTCTCCTGAGTTGGTGATTGGAGCGCTTGGACCTGCATACACTGCAACAAACGGTTAGCCTCACTCACTCTTTCTTGAATATTTGAAAAGTTCTCTCGATTTAGGTGTTTAAGATCTCTCTTTATCAACTTCAACTTCCAACAAAGTTGGGATAATGTATGACTCTCAATTCCAGATTGAAACCAGGAGCTTTGCATAAGCTGGAGAAACTGGGGGTGACGGGTGAGGTAGTTTTGGAATTTGTAGGGCTTGGTACCGGCTGAAGGGAGGGAGTAAGATAGGTCTAGGACACAGGGGGCGTGGTCAGAGATCTGAGTAGGCAGAAATGTAGCAATCGCACTTGGAAAAGTAGGGATCATGGAGCTGTTGACAAGCAGCCTGTCCAGTTTCTTTGCAATAGGAAAAGAAGGGCACTTGTTAGACCAGGTGAAAGAGGGGCCGAGGTACCGGAGGTCGAACAAGCCTGCTTGCAGTAGGCAATCTTGAAACTGGTACATAAGGTTATCAGGAGCTGCGCCATTGTTGGTAGAGTGCTCAGAGGGATAAAGCGTTTGGTTGAAATCCCCACCAACAACCCAGGTGCTAGCATCCAGATTATAATTGATCGCAGTATGAAGCAACTCAACCCACAAGTCAGCTCTCTCTTCAGTTAGATTGGAAGCATACACATCCGAGTAAAAGATAGATGGGCCATTTGGGACAGTTAGTACGCAGTTGATACACTGGCGAGACTGGGAGAGTATGCTTACTTTGATAGGGTCTTTCCAAATGAGAATGATCCGTCCATCGGGGTCAGATAAATGATTAGAGAAATAGGACCAGCCAGGGCAGATCTTAGTAAGTAGGGGTTTCAAAAAAGGTTCTTTTATGTGAGACTCTAGAATAGCTCCGAACAAAGGCTTATGGCATTGGAGACAACTAACAAAAGGCCTGTGTTTATCCGGTTCATTTATACCCCGGACATTCCAAAAAAAGAGTTTTATACTCATTGGGAGGCAAAAAGAGGACCACCAAGAGCTGGAGGATCCTTAGTAACAAAAGAGGAAGCCACAGTAGGGAGGAGAGGATTTGAAACAGGGACAGGGATGGGAGGGTTGATAGGGGATTGTGTTGGTGGGTTTGTAATTGAGAGAGGAAACAAAAGGTTGGAGGATTGAGGCATGATTTTTAAAAACGGGTTTGGATTTGAAGAAAGAGGTGGAGATAAGGTGGGTGAAGAGCGTGATCGCTTGAGAGAAGGTCGCAGTTTAGGGTCAGGAGAGGAGAATACAACGTCCATAGGAACGAGGGGAGCGATAGGGACAGTGGGCTGAGTTGGAAGTAAGGGTAGAGGGTTTAACGGAGGGGGGGGGAGGGTTTAAGAGAGGAGGAGTAGTAACAGAAACTGAAGGAGTAGCCAATAAACCCTTTGACCCATTCAAGGGGGGTTGAGTAGAAGGGGTGGGGTTATCAGCAGAAGGATTTACAGGTCGGTAGATTTTGGATTGTTTCTTTTTTGCAGTTTTTGAAGTGGCTGAAGGAGGATCTTCCTCTGAATCTTGAGCAGGTGGAGTGTAAGTGAGACAATTACGCGCAATGTGGCCTAGCTCCTTACAGTGGGAACAAGTGGGAGGCACCCAAGGATAATGGACAAAAACTTCCACTACCTCTCCACTTTGACGCTCAAATTCAACAACAGAAGGTAATGGTTGAGTTAAGTCTACTTCCACCTTTACATGAGAGAGGGTTAAGCTGACCATGTTTTTTGTGAAATCATCTGTTTCTTTGGGCTCTCCAACCAAGCCAGCAACCAGACTCAACCCAGCCTGATGCCTTAGATCAAGCGGCACACCTGTGAGGTGAGCCCATATTCTGAGTGTTTTTATCGGCGGAGCTGTCAAGGACCTAACCTTAGACCATAAAGCAGTATGGAACATGGTGTCACCGACATACCACACACATTTTTCCAGTATCTTTTGCCTCAGGTACTCACTCTGGATCCTGACAATGGTGGTTCGGTTTAGAGGGTTATTATGAATTTCAAGCCTTTTTCCTTTGCCCCATAGATGGTTAAATACACTTTGAATTTGATTGAACGGCGGAGCTTTGCCATTGTAGAAACAGATGATAAAATCTTTGTGAAGCTCCGCGCCTTTTTCAAATTCTGAGTCAGGAATCAGCACACGAGGCCGTCTTGTTGGAGAGATTGTAACTGGCGCCAGACGTTTCAGTGTTTTGTCTTCTGCAGCTCTGATTTTCTCTACAAGGGAAGCGGCTGGAGCACGAGGAGGCACACCAGCAGGAGAGGGATTAGGAGGTTGAGAGGGGGTAATTGGAGGTTGTGAAGGTGGTGGGGGAGGTACGGCTGGGGGGGAGGATGAGGCTCTGTTTGTGAGCACAGTAGCCTAACTTCTTCAACGCAGATTCTATACTCCGGGCGACCATACGAGGATCCTAACCTTCGGGAACTGGACAGCTGTGGATGTTCCACCACACATACGTTTTCGCTCTCGCTAACTCAGGAGGCGACTCCTCGTACCTATTACAATGTTGGAATGAAAAACTTTGTAGATAGGAGAAAGTGTTAAAGCATTTGAAAAGAACTTAATTTTATGAAGAAGAAAGTTTTTATTATTTAGAAGAAGATTTTGGATTTGGATGATTCTTATAAATTTGGATGATACAAAATGAAAGGAGAGTGGAGGCATTTAAAACTCCAAACTATAAAATATCTCAAATATTTTAATCCTAAATTAGGTGTTTTCATGTACCATGTGCAATAATAGTTTTTAAAATTTATATTATATTTAATTATTATTTTAGATTTTTTCTAATTTTCTTACCAATATAATTTTAATATAAATTTTCATTTAATTGAGCATAAAAGTAAGATAAAATAATTTTTTTTATTTTAAATTATATTTAAGAATAGATATGTATATATTTAAAATTATAATCTTAGATAGATTTTTGGGCTATCTATTTTTGGATAAAATATATTAAATAAAATTGTAAAAATTAATAAAAATTGATATAAAGTTGTATAATTATCAAAAGATAAAAATAGTCAGTATTTCTAAAATTTGTAGATATATAAAAGAAAATATGATATTACGATTAAATTTTTTTCATTTTTAAAACATTGTAAAAAAATGTAAATCTTTTTAGTAATAAAATTTGTATAATTATCAAAGGTAAAACTAATCAGTATTTCTAAAATTTCTAGATATATAAAAGAAAATAATGATATTACGATTAAAAGTTTTTAATTTTTAAAAAATTGAAAAAAAATCTTTTTAGTAATAAAATTTGTATAATTATAGAAATGAGAAATAAATAATATTTCGAAATTTGTAAAATATTAATTATAAAAATAGAAATAAATATTGTTTCGAAATTTGTAAAATATTATTATTTTCTATTATTATATTATTTAATAACATATTTGAATATATTTACAGTAATGATGATATATAATTTACTATCATATTCTAAAACGTTTACCAAAAATATAAATAATTATTAAATGTAATTGTCCATGCCGCATTTAGGTATAAGCCATATCATCATTTCTAGTATGTCATGTCATATTTATTTAGTGAAATTAATTGTACGCATGACATGTGTCAAAATCACTTTGCAAATAATGTCTAGAGGATCTACAGATTTCTACTTAAATATCTAGATAATCTTATCCTAATTATCTAGATTTTTCTATGTTATATCTAGATTTTTATCTTAAAGAGGTGGAAGATAATTCTAGATATTGGGATAAGTTTGGACCAACACATGATTAGTTAATTATAAGCCCAATAATGTGATCCAAGTCAAGTTTACCTTTCAACATCCCTTTCTTGAACTTGATTTGGTTACTCCAAGTAAGCCCCTTATCTGGATAAATTCTTCCCGCTGAAGTGGCTTGGTGAAGATATAAGCGACTTGATCATTTGTCTTCACATACTCTAATTGCACATCCATCCTGGTAACAGATTCTCGAATGTCGTGATATAGAGTATCGATGTGCTTACTCATATCATGAAAGACTGGATTCTTTGTCAATGCTATTGCCAACTTGTTATCCACAAAGATCTTCGTATGCTCTTCTTGTGGTAGGCTCAACTCCTTTAACATGTTTCGTGACCAAATAGCGTGACAAACACAAGAAGTAGCTACCACATACTCCGCTCCACAAGTAGAAAGAGTGACAATTCGTTACTTCTTTTACATCCATGTAAAAGCGGTTTCTCCAATGAAAAACACGAAGCCACTTGTGCTTTTCCGGCCATCTACGTCTCCACCCCAATCGCTATCACTATATCCAACAAACTTGTAATCATCAGAAATAGATTAGTACAAGCCAAAATTGATTGTACCTTTGATATAGCGTAGGATCCTCTTAACTGTCTTGAAATGAGTTGTTGTTGGATACTCCATGTATCGACTCACAACTCCAACTGCGTGTAGGGTGTCGGGTCTTGTGCATGTTAGATATCGTAAGCTTCCAACCAGGCTCTTAAAGAATGTTGGATCCACACTCTCTCTTTATTCTTCCTTTCACAACTTGACTTTACATTCCATTGATGTGCATATTGGATTTGAGTCATTTATCTTGAACTTCTTAATCGCTTCTTTCGCGTAACTTTCTTGAGTATTGAAGATTCCATTTTATTCTTGTTTTACTTCAATGCAAAAGTAGTATGACATCATTCCAATATCAGTCATTTCAAATTTCTTTGTCATCTCCATCTTGAAATCTTCAAACATAATCGTATTGTTGCCGGCAAAAATGTAAATTATACAGTTGCATATATTTTGTAATAAAATGAGTTCACAATAATAAGTTAAAACATGCATAGAAACTTCAATGTATGTGCCTTTACCAATTAGTAATAACTTTTAAGTTATGCTGGATTTTCCCGTAACAATTGAATATTTTATGAGTACTTAATTTTATTATTCTCAATTTTATCTCTACTTAATCAAATTTTATTTTTTTACTTGAAAAGATGCATTTGTTTATTCAAGAATTTTCCTATTGAAGAGATGCATCCTTTAAGAATGCAAAATGTTATAAAAGGGTATCCTTAAAAATTAATATTTTTAATATGGAATATTATTTAAGATTCAAATTAATCTATTAATATGAATGTATTTTTACTTTTATTACTTGAATAAATCGAAATATGTTTTGAACGCATTGATGAAAACAATTTTAAAATTATTAAATAGTAACATATTATAAAAACATAAAAATTGAAGGAAAATTGCCACAAATATCACATTCATAGTATCACTTTTCATGTCTACACTAATCACTTTTACCCTCAATTTTAATGAAGGGTAAAAGACACTTATATCCTTAGGGTTAACTAATCTAGACTTAGGTTTAGAGTTGACGGGTGGGTAGGGTTTTTGGAATGTGAAATTTAAGATTCTAATAAATATATAAATAAATACTTAAAAAAAAATAGTTTCAAACATAATTTTTGATTTTCAAAAATAAAAAAAATCGAAAAAAAGTTTCGCAAAAATAAAATTATAAAAAAATCCGAGTTTGAAAAAGTATAAGTCAGAAACATTAAAAAATTATTATTTATTATTTTATATTTATTTAAATAATGATTTATTATATATATAGAGAACAAGGTATACGAGTTTTTTGCCACTTAATGAAGAAGATATTTTTGAAAATGTCCCTTTAGTGGTGGTAAAGATGAAAAGTGGTACCATGAAAGTGGTAAACATGAAATTTTGCCAAAATTGAAAGGTGATGCAGTTATGTTTGAACAATCATCAATTTTTGTTCACACCTTTTGGAAACAATACAAATGAAAATTAATATATAATAATTATGAAATATTTGATACAAAAATACATGGAAATAAATAATTTTAATACCTTAAAGGCTTAAAATTTAATTGAATAATTTTTAAGAGCAAAATATATATACAGAAAGTTAAATAATTATACCATGTCAAATAGAGAAATTAGAATAACAAAATAGTTTGCAGATTTAGTTTATTTTTTGACTGATGTATTAGGTTTGTTAACTAATAAGAATGATTTTTAAGTTCATTACAAACACATTAAATACTTATTATATTTTACATAAATTACTAAAAATAAATAAATTTTTATGTATGAGTAATCACACTGTAATTAAATAGATCAATATATTAACAAATTCTTTTATTGTTCAACTAAATAAAACAACACATAAAGAGGTGAAATAATATGTCTTTTATTTTCATTTCAATTTTATGTATTTTTCTCCTTTATATTATTGCTATTAACAATATGTAATAATAATAAATCCAATAAATGTCCAAGGGTGTGTCTTTTATTCTTATAAACTGCATAATTTTTTGATGTTTCTTTTTCATGTGATTATGTATTTTTATTATTTTATTTTAAAATAATTCAAATATTCAAATATGTGTCTATCCGTTTAAAAATAAGATTTTATTAAAAATTGTGACTTATATTAACAAACCAACATTGTTCTGTATTTTAAAATATAAATTGACATTTTCTATTGATAAGTTATACTACTAAGGGTCTAACTGGTAACCATCACATGAATATTGAGAACATATAGGAAAAGAACGGGAAGGAATAAAATTATAGGAATGATGAAGAATAATGATTCCTTATCATATTTAGTGAGGAAAAAAATTATTCGGTCTGACTGGCGACCATCCGGGAAACAAGAGGAACAAATAAAAAAAGAATGTACATGAATAAAATAGCAGGAATGAAAAGGAATGGTTGTTCCTTATCAAATTTAACAAGGAATAATTTTGTTCTTTAATTCTCTACAAAAAAAAGGAACGAAAGGGAATGAGGGAGAATTATTATTCCTTGTGAATGGTGATTTTTTTTAGGAACGTTAGAAAATGCATTATTCCTCGTCGTTCCCTGGTCACTATTCATACCCACATATTTTTCTACAATAAAAGGAATGGAAAGGAAGAACTATTCCTTATGAATGGTAAAAATTTTTAGGATCGATAAGGAATGCATTGTTCCTCTTCATTCATGTATTCCTTGGTCACCATTCATATCCTTAATATAACAATGTTTTTCCTAAATCTCTGCCTCTTGATCAGTGATGAATTATGAAATAATATATTGTAATAAATCTAATATGAGCCCATCTAATATTCAGTTTCAAATATTCAGTATTTTAGATTGAGAAATTGCCATAAATACCACATTCATATTATCATTTTTCATGTTTACACTAAGCACTTTACCATCACTTTTAATGAAGGGTAAAAAACACATATACCCCTAGGGTTAAGTAATCTTTTTTTTTGAGCAACCATTAATCTAACTAATCATGTTTAACTAATCTAGATTTAGAGTTTAGAGTTGAGGCGTGGGGTATGATTTTTGGAATGTGAAATTTATGATTCTAATAAATATATAACTAAATACTTAAAAAAAATATAAGTTTTTTTAAAAAATAGTTTCAAACATAATTTTCGATTTTCAAAAAAAATTAGAAAAAAAAAATTCGAAAAAAATTATAAAAAAATTCGAATTTGAAAAGTATAATTCGAAAACATAATTTTTTTTAGTTATTTAAATAACGAATTATTATATATATATAGTGAACAAGAGTATAAGAGTTTTTTGCCACTTAGAGAATAAAATATTTTTTGAAAATGTTCATTTAGTAGTGATAAAGATGAAAAGTGGTACCATGAAAATGGCAAACATGAAATTTCTCCTTTTAGATTCTTAAATAACTCAGCTAAAGGGATAATAAATCATATATCTTATTTGGCATTGACATATATATATTGACAAAAAAAAACAAAATATAGATTTTTAGTATTACCCATAAAGCCTGAGAGAAGACTTGTCTTTCTATACCAAAGGCAGATAAGATGAATAATAACGAAGCATGAATAGATAACCTACACTTCAATGCAAAAAAAAAAAAGAACAGAGCCGTACACTATTCCTATGCCATTCTTAATCTCTACTTCCAGTTTCTAAGTGAACAACACCAATCCATACCTTTTTGACAAGAGTCAAAAGAACATATATCTAAAGAGAGATGTAAGAACAAATCATTATTGTTGAAGACAGAGTTAAACTTCACCGACGGGAATAAAGCAAGGAAGATCCTTTCAACTTGGGCTTGTAGAGGAACTCCCACATCGAGAACCCTGTGGAATATAGAACCAAATATAATTTTGAGGTGGGATACAGCTCAATAATTTTGAAGAGGTAGTGCAATAATTTAATGTTGTGATGTATTTTTCACGTGACAATTGAATAGTTTATGAGTATTAATTTTTATTATTCTCAGTTTATCTCTATTTAATAAAAACTTATTTTATTTTACATGAAAAGATTTATTTGTTTATTCAATGATTTTTTTTTCTGTTGAAGAGATACATTCTTTAAGAATACTAAAAATGTTATAAAGTATATCTTTTAAAAAAAAATTAATATTTTTAATTTTAAATAATATTTCAGATTACAATTTATCTGTTAGTATGAACGTATTTTTACTTTTTGTTAAATAAATTGAAATTGTTTTACGCTTATTTATAAAGACATTTTAAAAAATATTAAATAGTAACATTATAAAAACATAAAATTGAAAGATAATGAGGTTATGGTTGAATAATCATCATTTTTTCACATCTTTTGGAAACGATACAAGTGAAAATTAATATATATTAATTATGAAATATTTGATACAAAAATACTTGGAAATAAATAAGTTGAATACCTTAAAGACTCAAAATTTAATTGTATATTTTCAAAAAAAAAAAATATTTTTAATTTTAAATAATATTTCAGATTAAAATTAATCTGTTAATATGAACATATTTTTACTTTTTGCTAAATAAATTTAAATTGTTTTACGCTCATTTATAAAGACATTTTTAAAAATATTAAATAGTAACATTATAAAAACATAAAATTGAAAGATAATGAGGTTAGGTTTGAACAATCATCATTTTTTCACATCTTTTGGAAACAATACAAGTGAAAATTAATATATATTAAATATGAAACATTTGATACAAAAATACTTGAAAATAAATAAGTTGAATACCTTAAAGACTCAAAATTTAATTGAATAAATTTTTAAGACCAAAAAATTTACATAAAATTAAATAATTATACCATGTCAAATAGAACAATTAGAATAACATAATAGTTTGCAAATTTGGTTTAACTTTGTACTGATGTATTAGATTTGTTAACTAAAGAATGAATTTTAAGTTTATACTTCAATCGTTACAAACAGATTTAATATTAATATATCTATCATCAATTAATGAAAATAAATAAATTTCTATGTATGAGTATTCACACGGTAATTTAATAGAAAAATGTATTAAAATACTTATATTATTCAACTAAATAACACATCAAAAACATAAAGATGTGAAATAACGTGCCTTTTATTTTAAATTTCAATTGTTCGTAATTTTTCTCATTTATATTATTGCTATTAACAATAGAGAATAATAATAATAGTAATAATAATAATAATAATAACAACTCACTAAATGGCCAAGGGTGTGCCTTTTATTCTTATAGGCTGCATAATTTTTAGTGATATTTCAATTTACTTTTTGATGAAATAAATTGAAATATGTTTTAGACTCATGGTTGTGGAACAATTTTTACAAATTCAAAGTTGTACAACACTTTTGCTACAATAACATTATTCATAAATAAGGGATTATTTTTATTACTCATTCACGTAATGAAATTAGAGTTATAATTTTGAAAGATTTTATTTTTATTACTTCTGAAGTAATTGAGTGTGATGAATATTTACCTTAGAAAATGGTCAACACCTCATTTAACATACGTGTCGAACTCTAATTCGCTATTAGTTCACCGCCATAGCTTTCTCGTGACCGAGTTTTCCTCGTCTATTATTGTTACTACATATAAATAAATAAAACCCTGAACGCCTCTTCTCCTTCACAAATTGGAAAAAAAATCTTGTCAATTCTCTCTCTGTTTCCATCGATCGTAACTGATCACTGGCTCTTCGTGATTTTGATTATTAGAGATTTCGATTAACGTTTGATTGGATCGTAATTGATCCTCTGTTGGTCGAATCTGAATCGGTGATAGCAGTTATACAGTTGAGCCGATAGATCTCTTCTTGATTTTGATAATGAGGGTTGGTTTGTTCGATTACGATCTAGATAAGATTCTGTGTTTCTTCTTCGATTAGCTGTTTCGTTCGATCGCAATTGATTATCCTCTGTTGTTTGAAATTGTATCAGTTATAGCAGTCGATTAGCCGATAGATCTCTTGCTGATTTTGATCTCTGGTTGATTTCTACGTTGTATATGATTCGTATTCTCTTTGTTGTTTTCGCAAGTGATCTGAGTCAAGATTATTGATCTGGGCTTTTGTGAACTACAGATGCAGATATTCGTGAAGACTCTCACCGGAAAGCTCCGACACCATCGACAACGTTAAGTCCAAGGAGGGGATCCCACCCGATCAGCAGCGTCTCCGGAAAGCAGCTCGAGGACGGCAGAACTCTGGCTGACTACAACATCCAGAAAGAGTCCACCCTCCACTTGGTTCTCAGGCTACGTGGTGGTATGCAGATCTTTGGAAAGACAATCACCCTTGAAGTGGAGAGTTCTGACACCATTGACAACGTCAAGGCTCAAGGAGGGAATCCCACCAGACCAGCAGAGGTTGATCTTTGCCGGAAAGCAACTTGAAGATGGGCGTACTCTCGCTGACTACAACATTCAGAAGGAGTCTACGTTGCATCAGGCTTCGTGGTGGTATGCAGATCTTTGTCAAGACGTTGACTGGAAAAACTATTACATTGGAGGTGGGAGAGCTCCGATACTATTGACAACGTCAAAGCAAAGATCCAAGACAAGGAGGGTATTCCTCCGGACCAGCAGAGGTTGATCTTCGCCGGCAAGCAGCTTGAAGACGGCAGAACATTGGCGGACTACAACATTCAAAAGGAGTCTACACTTCACTTGGTGTTGCGTCTGCGTGGAGGCATGCAAATCTTCGTGAAGACACTTACTGGAAAGACAATCACACTGGAGGTGGAGAGTTCAGACACCATTGATAACGTCAAGGCCAAGATCCAAGACAAGGAAGGCATCCCTCCAGACCACCAGCGTCTCATCGGATGGTCGCACCTTAGCCGACTACAACATCCAGAAAAGAGTCCACTCTTCACTTGGTCCTGAGGCTACGTGGTGGCTTTTAAGACTCTCGTCTTGTGTCGTATCAATAATCAACAATGTCTCTGTTCGCTAGTCTTTTTTTCTTTTAAAAACTTCTCATGGTTTGTATGTGTCTGAGGCCTTACAAAGTGCCTTATTAATAATCGATCAACTCTGGTTTGGATCCTGAAGTTTCTCTTGTCGTTCTAACACTAATCGAATTTCTCGATATTGGAATATATCCTCGTTGCTCTCGTTTGTATCTGCATTTATATTATGAAAGTGCTTTGTCGTTTGAAATGTTATGCTTTACAGTGAACAGGGGAAGTTGCGGTCAAACATACTCATCTCTTCAGTGTGGTTAATTCAGAGGTGTTGTGCTGACCATTTAAGTGGAATATGGTTGATGAGCTTAGAAGGTTAGCATTTTCAAATACTCGTCGTTGCAAAAGCATGTCAAGTATTGATGAGCTTTTAGCCTTTTTAAATCTCTTAGTTTGTTTCTCTTTCCCTCTGTGATAAAGATTACTGGTGCTGGATTAGCTTCTTGCAGTTTTATAGGCGCAGCATTTGAACAAAGCAAGAGTCTCTATGTGTTCAAGCTTTTGGTTTCCACGTGATCTTTGCAGGTGTCTCATAAGCATGGGGGGTAATGCACAGGGATCTGAAACCTGACAACTTGTTCGCAGATATTACAGAGATTGCACTTCTTTTCTTCAAAACTGGTATTGTGCTCTGTAATTCTTGACATCTTGTTTTCATTTGCCGTTCAGCTTTGAACAATTCTGTATTAATTACAGGGATGGAAAGCTCCAACAGCATTTCAAACCGGGTATGAGGTCAGTCATAGGTTGTGGCTATGTGAAAAGGTTTGTCTGTCCATTTATCTGTTGGCTTGATGTATGATATAAACACTAGACAGTAGATTTCTACCCTTTAGAGAACACTCTGGCATCATCTTAGAGTATATTAACCTATGTGATTAACGAAAATGATTTCACCTTGTAGCCTCAAATCCATGTTGGATATCTTTCCTAGGTAAATCATAAACACCTCATGAAATAATGCAAGAGTTCTATCTGTTTATATATTTGCTCGAGCGTACTTAATCTTTGTGCATTGTTCTGACTTGAAAACACATGGAGTAGCGTTTTTCTTTTCTTTTCTGAAACTATTATTTCAATCTTGCAGTCACCTTGCAAAGTGGAGTCCGGACAATGGCTACTATAAATTGAAATCTAAGGCAGCGAGTGTGATCCAGGTTCCTTTTCTCGTTACTATTTTTGCATACTTAACAAATTCTTATGGAATCATTCCATCTCAAAAAATAGAAATGATTAATAACTGTTAAGAAACTTGCAGGCTTACTGGCGTGGTTACAGTGCTATAACTGACTACAAGAAATTGGAAAGAGTTTCTCTTGTTTATCAAAGTAAACTCAGAGGAAGAACTGCCAAAAAAACAGTTGGGACAGTCAAATCAGGTATTCCAGACCAGTCCCTGCAAGCTTATTTGAGTATTTAAATGTTTTGATAACTAGAACATGTCTCTACTCGTTAGAGGAAGATGTATTGATATAAAATCATGGGTGTAGGCTGACAAAAAGAAAGAGACAGTAAATAAAACCATACTGCAGTACATTTTCTGATGCCAAGTCTTGTTTCCAGGTTGTTTATTTTCTATGTCTGACCAATTCTCGCAACTGAAGTCCTTCTTGAGATCTGCTTCTATGTCTTCAACGTTGGTTACTTCAGCGCCAGTTGTACGTGATGATCTTGCTGACAGGTCTGAGAACTCGGAAGCTTCATCAACTGATTCTGATTTCACATTTCCAGCTCCTTCTTCTTCTTCTTCTGTAGATAATCCAACAGCTTCAAGTCATTGTTCGAGATCTATCAACCACAGAGGCCAAAGGTCAGTGGTAAGAGCACTAACCTTGAAATAAAAACTTGATCCGGTTGTTTTATCCACCTTAAATCCTTAATATAATAAACAATTTACAAAAGGTATACATTGTTAATGGAATCATCATTTCTTCTCATCTTGTAGAACAATTATATTGCAGGAACAGTGAACTATGACAGTGATAAGGCAGAGGGGTTTGAGGATTACTTTTGATAATGAAGAGCCGATTTGATCTCAGCACTAGATACTTTTGGAGTGCTGACAATAATCTCTTTACTCCCTGGTTGTGCCTAAGGGCAAATGTTTTTAGTGTTTACAATTAGTTCAAAACTCCAATTGTAGTTTTCTCAGGATTAGATACTGCAATACATGTGTAGGGTCGTCGAGATATGTCAGTTTCCATGTGTTCAACGCATACAAAATACATGTTTGTTTCGAAAACTTAATACAATTTGCTACATAATTATAAAACTATACGTTTGCTTTCTTTTCAATGCAATTTTATATGAGTTCGAAATCCCTGTTTCAGATTGTGTTAGAATTCTAATGGAAAACATGCACAAGTACCCGGGTTCGATGCCTGTATATAGCATCAGTTAATTTTATTCATTGAAGGAGTAAAAAGCAGTCTAAAATCCATCAAATGAAACTTTAATACTAATATTTGGCCTTCAAATAAGAGCCAATACAGATATATTGAAAATATCATGGTTTGGGATCATGTGTCAGCATTCTTCCGCTTGTTTTTTTGTCTCAAAACACCTGCAAGGCTAAGGGAGATTTTACCCTACCTACATTGATGAATCCATATCATTACCCTACTACATTGAAAAATGTAACAATAGCTGATTCTGGATCAAAACCATATATAGACGAATCAGATGGCTGTTGATGTGGCATATTATGCCTGAGCCATCATCTCATATATCCTCATTACCAAAACAATAAATCCACTATATCCTTCAGTAATCTCAATGCCCTTGATCATTTCAATTTTTTTAATTTCAAATTTTAATTACTGACGTACAATTGGTCAGCTAATTATACTGAGGTAGTTGTATTGAGTTCTATCAGTTCTACTTAGGTAGTTGTACCGAGTTCTACTAGTTTTACTGAGTTAGTTGTACTGGGTTCTACTAGTTTTACTGAGATAGTTGTACCGTATATTACTAGTTCTATTGATATAGTTATTTCGAATTCTACTAGTTCTATTGACGTAGTTATTCCGAGTTCTACTGATGTAGTTCTTCTGAGTTCTACTAGTTCTGCTAAAATAGTTATATTGTGGTTATCCCGAGTTCTACTAGTTTTACTGAGGTCTCAGTATTTATCTCAAGTTTTACTAAATCTACTACATTTCAGTTATGCAGGTAAAAATATAAAAGACCATAGATCCAGAATCATAGATCCAAATAGAAAACCACCAAATATAAAGATATATCAAATACAAAATTCATAGATCTAAAATTTAGAAGGAATAAAAACGCAACCCTAATTCATAGATCTAAAATTGATAAGGAATAGAAATGTAGCCCTAATTCTAGATCGGTAGTTGAAATCAAAGAAAAAACATGTAAATACAAAACACTAAAAGATAAAAGAACAAGACGAATCCTAAATTTAATAAAACCCCATAATTCTATGTCGGATCTGTCACGCATCGACAACTGATGCGCTATCACTGTGTTACTTCAGATTAAGCCGCCAATGTTTGTCATTTGGTTACTGAAATTGTGTTGTTCGATAATCATGAAGAAAGAAAATGAAAAGAGAAATCATAGATTAAGAAGAAATCAAAGAAGAATGAAGAGAAGAAAAAAAAGGAAGAGAAGTTTCGGCATAGAAAAAGAAGGAAGAAGAAGAAAGAAATGAGAAATAAGAAAAGTAGACATGTTTGACAAATACGAAAGATTAGGTTTAGGGGTAAATATGTAATTCATTGATTTTCAAAATTAAAAATAAATAAAAACAAAATTCAGTTTAGAAGAAGGATATTTTAGCTTTTTATTTCTGATTGAAGGACATATGAAGTGTTTCCTCATTATGCCTGGTCATTTCATTCACAGAGAAACACCACACGTTTTGAAAAAAAACAGAAAGAGGAGGCTTAACTATGTCTTGCATTGATTTCATGAAAGCTGTAAGAATAAGCAGCTTTGGCTCCTCCCTCCTCAATGTCATCAAAGAGGGCACTTCTTCCACAACGAGGCTCCCTGAATACCACTAAACTAGACCTCAGATGAAGTAACGGGAAGTGGAGCAGATGTAGTCTTTTGATATCAAACAAACCAATTTTGTCCAAACCTCATGTGGTGTGGCTAGTTATCAAACAAGACACAATTTTAACTAGAACTGTAGATTTACTCACTCTAAAAACAATGCATGTCTATATTAAAAATGATTTTTAATATATTTTACTTCATTCTAAATTTGAGCAAAAGACAGACAGAGTAAAACTGTGACAAGTTCATGAGGTTTTGGAGTTGGTCCAACATTGAGAAGGCTGGATGAGCAACAAAATAGAGAGAGGTTGGGCAGGAGAAACAGCTTGAGGAACAAAATCAAACTAAACAAAATGAAAGAACACAAAATCCAGTATTACATCCAGTGTATTGGACTAATTTCCACCAAACATATAATAAAACACAAAGTAGCGCAAAAACATGATAAAAAAAATATAATAAAAAGAAGCTCAAAGCGAGGCTCATTCGGTTGTCTTCAACTTAATCATCTTCCTCTTCTTATTTTTCCTCTTTCTTCATCTTCACCAACCAAAATCAAATTCAAAATTTAGGAACAAAGGTTCATTGTTTTTGGGGAAAAAAGAAAAAGAAACCTCTGGTTGATTCTAAGGGTGATTCCTCAAAAGGTGATTCATTTTTTCTTAAGGTATATTACGGTAAGCACCCCACTTGTACGCTAAACTCAAGTTGAGCTCAAATAGATTCTTAGAGGAGTTCCCAAACATCTGTTGACAAATTAAAGTGTGGTTTGTGATACATCTGTTGACAAAAACCAAATAAGAGGAAGTAATTAAGAAGGATAATGCTTACTTCCAGTTCATGTGTTTCACTCGTGAGATGCGTAGTTAAATCACCATCTTCAATGTGTGTGCCGTCTCAAGAATAAGAGTTGCATACTGCGCAAAAAATACCACCAGGTTCACATGTGAACTTCTTCTCCTCAATTTTCTTCCCTGCAGCTCTGCATCTGAAAGAACAAACATTGCATAGTTTAGAAACACAAAGACAAACCTTCAAGTAAGTCTTTACAGAGCAATTTTGGACGAGCAAGAGTAAAGTCATCAGCATGAGCATATTCACAGTGCCGTGCGACAATAGTGAAAAAAAAAGAAACCTTCTCTTATGGCAACAAAAGAAAATTAAAGATCAAGGGCATCATTTACTACTATCATAGGCATAATATAACCACAAATATTTGAATTTATACGTTGAAAGCATTATGATAGTTTGGATTAAATAATATGAGCTTATAATTAACGAATACATGGGTTTCCTAACCAATGTAAAAATTTATTAAAGAACTAGAGTAATTAGATATTGGTGACTATAGTTGTGACTACATTTTTGAAATATTTTAAAAAAAAATTAAAGTGGGTAAATTCTTTTTATCTTTCTCTGATTATGGCATAAAACATTGAGTAATTGAATTATTTTATCTTAGAATTAGTTATGAAATTTAATGATAAATACTTGATAAATATTTTTAATAAATAAAAAACCTTGTTGTATAATCACTATTTTGTTTATTAGATTTTTTTTTTTTTGATAAATGTGGTGTGATCCCAAAGGTTTTTTGGACCCAAAGACTAGTCACCACGAGATTCGCAAAATCCATGTTTTCTTACCATTTAAGGCGTCCTGGGTGACCAGACTCAAACCAGGTGGCGATATTCACAGCCGTGAGTCTTTTACCACAAGAGTTGGAGGCTCTGATTGTTTATTAGACTAAAAACTTATATGTTTTTCCTCTATCACAATATGCATTATTGTTTTTACCGTAGAAATTTTAATGATTCGCTTATAGCAACCGTAAATGCTCTCACGGCTCTACATATTCATATGCGAGAAGAATGTTATATTCACTCGTTGAAAGACACTTCATCTGCAGGTAACATAAGGAGCGAACACATTTGGATTGGATATGAACACTACATGGCTCCAAAGGTGCTAACGGGACAGAAGTTGATATCTGGAGTGCAGGTGTTATTCTTTACATACTGCTATGTGGTGTCCCTCCTTTCTTGGAAGGTTAGTTTTGTCGGTCTATGTTCCCATATCTTCTAGTGGAAATGTGACTTTAGGAATGATAAGAATAGTAAACCTTTCTTTTCAGAAATTGAACACAGGAGTTGCACAACCGATTATTCGATCTGTACTGGACTTCAGTAAGGGACCGACCCTTGGCCCAAAAGGTTGCTTGATCCTGGCAGTATTTTTTGGTAGTTTGATGGATCGCAATCTGTATTCACATGTGTTCTCATAAGTGATGTTTAGATCTTCGTCAGGGTTTAAAAACTCTGTTTATAACAGACAGATAACCGTGACATGCTCTGTTTCCTTAAGCTCTGATAAATACTTTCTTTGTTTTGTCTCATGCAACATAAGTTAAGTATTATAAGTTATAACTTACGCTTATTGAATCTAGTTTCTTTCCAGAACTCCGGTGCCATGAAACAGTCAAAGGTAGCCTGAACTACAACTGTATATTGACTCACTCTAAACCAAATGCAAGTCTATATAAAGCAGTATAAATCAGCAAAGAACAGAGTAACCTGTGACAAGGCCTATAGCAAACTTAAGAGGTATTTTGGCTTTTCAGATTTAACCTGTCTTCAACTGATTCATTTCTGGACTTAAATAAAATGCAGGAAAATAGCTTGAGGAACAAAAAAAAAGACGAGAATAACATAGCACCAATATTTTTTTTGGTGTAAAAAAAGGTATTTTCACCTCTTTGCCGGGAATACAAGCGATGTAAATAGTCTCTCCCAGCGCGAATCGAACCCGGGTGGCGGAAGTTTAAAGCGTGCAGAAACACATAGTTATCATCACAAAATAGTAGAAAGGAAGGTTAAAGCTTAAAGGGTTTCCAGAGCTAATTCTCAAGGCATACATACAATAACTAATGGCTAATTGCTGATTCATCTTTAGCCAAAAACGAAACTAATAGCTCCTGTAAAACAAAAAAACATCAGTGTTGCATTCACAAAATGTCATAAAAGCCTTTCAGTCTACAAACAATACCATTGCAGTTGCATGGTCCTGCCCAAGGAGGTCTATACATGGCTCCTCTGTCTGCCATGGCGAAATAAGGAGCATTCTCCTAATTTTCAAAATATTTCAAATTGACTAAACAACTTAAGATAGAATAGAATTGAATAAAAGAAATAATACTCACAGAATCAGTCATCGACCTCCACGCATTTCCAGCAGCTAACGCACACTAATTATTCCCAAAAAATAATAATCAGAATTTAAAAAATTGTTAATTACAGAGATTTATAGGTGGGGGAAACTTACATCTCCCACGCCTGTCGTGTCAGGAAACTCTTCATAAAACCTCACACGAAACTCGTCCCTTTAAAATCACAAAAACCCACAAGTGTAAGTAAGTTGCTAGAAAATAAAATGAAGTAGATGAAAATTAGAACATGAAGAAGGTGATGCTATCCCAAGTTGCGACATTATCTGAGACAAAGGGGAAGGGAAAAAGAAGACTCTTCTTTAATTAATTACAAAGATCGAAACCTGTAAGATCACATGAACTGGAAAGGAACAGAGACACTAAAGGAACGGTTCCAAACAGAACACGGCGAACACTAGTGTTGAATCAGATCTGTACCTATGATGAATCCTATAGCATAGACGAAGATCAAGAGAAAAAGTGCGATTTTATACCTTTAAAGCTTGGAGAGAAAGCAAGGTGAGATAATTTGAGCACAGAGGATTCTAGTAAGCCGATCGACAAGAATTATTCTTGTGTATATATCAATCACAAAAACAAAAAGGCGCTGAGAAACAGAGATTCTTTAAGAAGTTCTAACAATTTTGAGACAAAAAAAAGTATTTGAAAGAACTTAAGGCATGAAGCTTGAAATGAGACTGTAGCTGAATCTTCAGATCATTAACAGTTAGAGAATTGTTGCTAGCGTTGATAATATCATCAACCTACACCAAAACACAAAAGGACCACTTCATCATTAAATAAATATGGTCAAACTTAAGTGAAATAACCCAACAACGGAAAAACCTAATGAATCTCTTTAGAATTGTTGTTGCGCTTTGTTACATATGTAAACTATGTAGACTCTCAGCCAAATTAATTGAAAGTAGACACCATTATGATACGCCCTTAATAGATTTCTATTAAAAGAAGAAGGATGATGATAAGAGTATAGTCAAAGAGTTAGGATGAACGTCCTGGTCGAGTACGTAAGTTAAGGGGTCAATACGAATCATCATTGCAAGTCAGTTATACGATCATCAACTTTGAGACTTGTTTCCGAGCTTTTCACACCAACTGCTGATTTAACAGAATAAAATTTCCTTTGAACAAAAATTTCATTAATTACGTCATCATCTCGTAAAAATTCATTTACTCATCTATGTTGGATAAACGTAACTATTCACAATAAATGATATGCATACAGACATATAGTTATTCACATTTTTTTTACTTGCTCAACCAGTTATGTTTGGTTTATGCTAGTTACAGTGATTATCTTGATTGGACTGTGACCTCTAGCATTTAGGCATTTGATTACATTGGACTTAGTAGGACATTAATTTCTTAACATTAGAATCATAAAACATTTGTTAGGTCATCATTCTTCAGTAGTTCAATACATCAAGGAGAAATTACATGTTTACCACTTTCGTGCTACCATTTTTCATTTTTACCACCACTAAAAGGATATTTTCAAAAATACATTCTTCAATAAGTGGCAAAAGACTCTTACACCCTTGTTCTTTATATATATAATAAATAAATATTTAAATAAATCAAAACCTATAAAAATAAAAAATAATTTTTTTATTTTTTTTTCAAATTATACTATTTCGAAATAAAGACCTAAAACCCTAAAACTCAACTCTAAACCCTAAACCATCAATCATAAACCTTTTTTTTTTGAAATACGAACCTTGAACCCTAAACCCTATTAAAACATCAACTTTAAACCCTAAATCATCAACTCTAAACCCTAAACCCTGAAACATCAACTCTAAACCCTAAACCTCGAAACCTCAACTATAAACCCTAAATCCTAAACCTTCAACTCTAAACCCTAAAGCATCAACTCTAAACCCTAAACCCTAAACTTCAACTCTAAACCCTAAACCATCAACAC
>NC_027751.1:28166183-28171675 GCF_000695525.1 Brassica oleracea var. oleracea
GGGTTTAGAGTTGATGTTTTAGGGTTTCGATTTGAAGGTTTAGAGTTTATGATTTAAAGTTGATGTTTCAGAGTTTAGGGTTTAGAGTCGATGTTTCAGAGTTTAGGGTTTAGAGTTGATGATTTAGAGTTTAAAGTTGATGTTTTAAGTTTAGATTTAGGGTTTAGGATTTACGTTTAGGGTTTAAAGTTGATGTTTTAGGGTTTAGATTTGAAGGTTTAGGGTTTTAGGGTTTAGGGTTCGAATTTCAGAAAAATATAGGGTTTAGGGTTTACGTTTAGGGTTTAGAGTTGATGTTTCGTGATTTAGGGTTTAGAGTTGATGATTTAGGGTTTAGAATTATGTTTTAAGTTTAGATTAGTTAACCATATGTTTTTTTTTTGTTAAAGTAAATCAAAAGGTTATAAATGTCTTTTACCCTTTATTAAAGATGAGGGTAAAAGTGATTAGTGTAAACGTGAAAAATTGTACTTTGAAAATGATATTTTGGTAATTTCCCATACATCAAACCTGATACAGTGCACGAAATCCCAAATCATTCAATTTCACAAGTATATGTCTTTTCTATCATTTTCGGTTTTAGATTTTTTTTTTTTGAATTTGCTTTTTTACCGATACTAGTAGTTAGTAGTAAAATGCTAGTCTTTTTGTTTCATATATATTAAGTGTCAGTTTAGTTTTTAAATTTTGTTTCATTATAAGTATTTTTTTTTACATTTCCAATGCATATTTTAGAAAGCTTTTCTAATTTTTGCCTTTATTTTAAATTCATTAGTTACTAAAACCAAACAAAAATACATTAAATAGGGGTGAAATGGAAAATTAAAAAAAAAATGATCCATATGTAAAAATTTAATTATGAAATGGAGGGAGTAAAATGTAGCATGAAATATTGGCATCCACGGAAACGATGAGCGAGTTGAATCCTAACCATTAATTTAGAAAAATACAATAAAATTCAAATAAGGAAACAATAATTAGGTCGAAGTTATAACAACGACTAGATAAATTTCCAAATGACTTTCCACCATACATTTAGGTCGTCTCGCAAGCAAAGATCGCACCATACGCATAAATGTACACAATGTTCTGTATAAACTTGTTAATTGACTTTCCAACAAAATATATAATGTTCCCATGCTTTTGAAATATATATATATCGTTATTATGACATACTGTCTGTTAAACTAGATGAGATTTCAACCTAAAACCAATTGGTGATAAATGGAGTGGCTCATCTATCTTATATACACAACAAGAAAAACTGTCTATAGCCATAATTGTTTTTGTGGCTATGACCTAAATTCAGTAGCTTTTCGTAGCTATTTTTGTGGCAACTTTTGCAGCTATAAGCTTGTGGATATCGGTCGTTTGTGGCTATTTGCGGCGGGAGTTCTACAACCTAGCCACAATGATATTTTGTGGCTAATATCCACAAATAGTAAGAAACCATATTTTATAGCTGCATTAACCACTAATAGCTACAAACAAAACCGCAGCTATATTAAATACAAATAATCATATATAATTGTTGCTATATTATAAATTATTATTTTTTGAAAATATAATTATATAATTAAATTAATTTGTAATATATAAAAATGCTAAATTTAATCTTTATTAAGAATTAATTTAAATGTACACACATAGTTTCAAAAACAAAAATCTACAAATATGTAGCTATGATCGATCTTAACTAAAAAAAAACATTTCATTTTGATATCAGCAAGGATTTTATTGGTTGTGGTGTTGTTCTCCTCCTAATGTTCTTCATAAGTGCATCTTGCTCTTCTTCGCTAAGAGATGACACAACTCTAGGCACCTACAAATTAGAAAAGCATAAGATTAGCACCAACTGAAATTATTCTAACAACTAAAACAAAACCAGAGAACTGAGCATACCTCGTGACCATAGGCCAAATTTCTTGGAGCCCAGTGTGAGTGAACCTAAAACAGAATCATGATCAGTCACTAAGTCATTCAAGGCCAGAGCAAAAACAAACTCTTACAAAAATACAATGAAGCTCAATTCACAAATCCGTACCTCAAAAGCATAAACATGTTTTGGTACAAAGGCCAACTGATGTTCACATACAGCTCCTGCTATAAGAAAAATCAGTAAGATATTAGCAAACTTGAAAACTCAGAACCTCAAACTTATGGTAGAGTTAAGTAGAGGCCTTCTCAGAAACAAGCCATACACAATACTACTCAATAGAATCAGAATACCAAAACAAATAGAGTTTCATAGAAATCCAAACCAAGAGATATAACAGTAGGAAAATGATAAGAATAGGGATATATAATCCGACATACATCCATCAATACAACCGAAAACAAACTGCAGACATACATTGGCAAGAGACCTAACATGTCCAAACTCAGCATTCAAAGAAGCAGAATGATAGACATAAATAGAGAGAGAGAGAGAGAGATAGACTCACAGAAGTCATGTTACCCCTCCCGTTCAGTCCTACCGAAGACGTCTCCCACCGCCGCCGTCCATGAGAATAAAGGGCTTCTCTGTCACAGGAATAATTCACCCCAATAATGCACAGATTGATTAAACCCTTAATCGATTTCAGTATAAAGACATCAATTACCCGAAACATAAGAGAATTAGTGCCTATATTCAAAGATTTATAGACAAATTGAACCATAACAAAAAAGTCAGAGATTTCTAGACAAATGAAGACCTAGATCGGTTTCACACTAGAAGGAAAAGATGACTGAAAGAAGAATAAATCTTTGAATCTGTAAATAAAAGCAGAACACTGAAAGAGAATCATCGAATCTTAGAGCAAAGGAGAAAATAAGGTCACTGATAAATGTAAATCGACATCAGAAAGAGGAGAAGCAGTGAGGAAAATTAGGGATACTAGGGTAAACAAAGGAGAAGATCTGGCGCAATATTTCGGGCAGACTTAAAAAAATTCCTTAAAAGATTCGCGGTGTCAACCAAAATTTTGGGCGGGGCTTTCTAAAAAATTGTAGAAAAGTGTTATTTTATTTTACATAATTAGCCATAATATAAGAAAAGATTTTAAATATTTCATTTTGGATAATTTAAATATCCAAAAGTGGTAAAATCTATTTAAAAGATAATTTATAAACTCATACATTTATAAAACTCAATGATATTTTATAAAAATCAGCATTTGATTGTAAAGTATAATTTATTTTTTACGAAAAAAAATCTATAATTTATATAAGACATGTGTGTCAAGAGGTTCTGAAAAATTGTGATTGTCCAACAGTTTAAAATCACTTGTATCTACCATGAATTCCTCATCCAAGACTATCATTTGAAGTTTTATGGTAATTTTAATAACTATTAACTATTATTAATCTTCTAAGTAAAACATATGCATCATAACCGTTAGGGAAGGAGTTTAAGTTTAGGGTATGTTAGAATTTAGGACATGTTTTAGGATTTTGAATTTGGGGGCACAATTATTATATTTGATGTTTTAATATTTGTTATTAGTGTTAGATTAACGTTTTACATATTATTTATTGTATTATCTTTTAATGTTTATGATTAAATATTAGAAAATTGGAGTTTAGGGTATGAGTAGGGTTTAAATTTTCCACAAATAGCCACAAACTATATTGTGTCTATATATATATTTCTATGATTATTTTTGTGGCTGATAGTAGATGTTGATTTCCACAATATTTTATGTGGCTAATTGTGACTTATTTTCTTCGGATAGCTACAAAATGTAATTTGCAGCTAATTAGCAACATATATCTACAGAATAGCTACGAATTTTGGTTTTTAAAAACTGTTGCTAATTTTGTGGCTTTTTGTGGCTTGAAAAATATAGTCACAAAATTTTTGTAGCTAATTCGTAGCTATATACATATTTTTTTGTAGTGATATTACTAAAGATCTCTTCCAATTATCGATGTGGGACCTTTGCCCCTAATACGTCCCCTCGAGATGATTGCTCTTTAAGCGTCAATCTCGGAATGTTCGGGCAAGGATCGAGGGCCAACTTTGGACCGGATCGATGTGAATCGGGTTGGACTGCGTGGATCGGGCTCTGATACCATGCTAAGCTAGATGGACTGTCATCACATTAGGCTTTATGATGGCTTTACAAATTTACAATTCTATTTGAGTTTGGTGTTTTTACGCATTATTATACATTGACAGTTCATTTAGATAATCCGAGCTTTATAATTCGAGAAGTAAATAATTTATTTTGCATCTACTTCATATGTCAACACATCGAAATATTTGGAAAATATTACCAAGTCAAAATTCAAATGTTTGATTACTGAACAATGATCACAACTCTATTTAGTAAAAGAAATTCCTAAATTAAAGAAATTCCACCTAGTTCAGAGGGAGGAAGGACACATATATAAAACTCTAATCTCAATTTAACATTTTATCAAAAGAAAAAAAAAATACTCCAATCTCAGTGCATTTGCTGCATAATTATTTGCAACTTGCAAGTCACCTTTGCACTTAGAAAGAGGTAAATGAAAAAAATAAACTCCTTTTCCAATAGAAAAAGAAAAAATAAGGGGAAATTGCATGTTTACCACTTTCTTGCTACCACTTTTCATTTTTACCACTTTTAAAGGAACATTTTCAAAAATACATTCTTCATTAAGTGGCAAAAGACTTTTATGCTCTTGTTCTTTATATATATATTAAATAAATATTTTAAAAAATAAAAATCTAAAAAAATAAAAATAATTTTTTTAATTTTCTTTCTAATTATACTATTTCGAAATTAAAACCTTAAACCTTAAAACTCAACTCTAAACCCTAAACCATCAATCCTAAACCCTATTTTTTTTTGAAATACGAACCATAAACCCTAAACCATCAATCGTAAACCCAATTTTTTTTTAAATACGAACCCTAAACCCTGAAACATCAACTCTAAACCCTAAACCCCGAAACATCAACTCTAAACCCTAAACCTTCAATTCTAAACCCTAAAACATCAACTCTAAACCGTAAACCGTAAACTTCAACTCTAAACCCTAAACCATCAACACTAAATCCTAAACTATCAACACTAAACCCTAAACCCTAAAAAGTAAACTCTAAACCCTAAACCCTAAAAAATAACCCTAAACCCTAAAACAGCAACTCTAAACCCTAAACCCTAAACCTTCAACTCTAAACCCTAAATCCTAAACCCTAAAACCCTAGAGTTGATGTTTTAGGGTTTAGATTTGAAGGTTTAGGGTTTTAAGGTTAAGGGCTTACGTTTAGGGTTTAGAGTTGATGTTTTACGGTTTAGATTTGAAGGTTTAGGGTTTTAGGGTTTAGGGTTCGAATTTCAGAAAAATATAGGGTTTAGGGTTTACGTTTAGGGTTTAGAGTTGATGTTTTAGGGTTTAGATTTGAAGATTTAGGGTTTAGAGTTGATATTTCAGGGTTTAGGATTTAGAGTTGATGTTTCATGGTTTAGGGTTTAGAGTTGATGATTCAGGGTTTAGAGTTGATGTTTTAAGTTTAGATT
>NC_027751.1:28171688-28175900 GCF_000695525.1 Brassica oleracea var. oleracea
TTAGAGTTGATGTTTTAGGGTTTAGATTTGAAGGTTTAGGGTTTAGAGTTGATGTTTCGGGGTTTAAGGTTTAGAGTTGATGTTTCATGGTTTAGGGTTTAGAGTTGATGATTCAGGGTTTAGAGTTGATGTTTTAAGTTTAGATTAGTTAACCATATGTTTTTTTTGTCAAAGTTAATCAAAAGGTTATAAATGTCTTTCACCCTTCATTAAAGATTGAGGTAAAAGTGATTAGTGTAAACATGAAAAACGATACTTTGAAAATAGTATTTTTGGCAATTTCCCAAAAAATAACTAACTAAAATGTAAAACTCCTTATCAATCAAGAAAAAAATAAATTCAATAAAAAGATAAGTTGAAATAGGGGGAGAAGAGCTGAAGAGGTAAGGCTCGAAGCTTAAAGTGATGTTTCCGTATCAATCTCAATCTCAATCTCTCTCCACACCTCCAACGCCATTTGAACTTTAACAAAACCTAACTTTTTCTTCATGCTTATAAATACACATACCTCCCACTTCTTCACTTTCATATTACAAAAGCCCCCTTAATTAAAAACAGCAAATAGTCTCATCTCACTCAGAAGAATCAAACACACACTACTCTTTCTAAAAAGAATTCAGTTTATTCGATCCTAGATCGAAAGGTTAAAACTGGAAATGACTCGCTGCTGCGGATTCCTTGCTATTTTGTTATGCGTTCTTTTGATGCTCTCGTGGTGCGAAGCTTTGAGTAGCAACATAGATGATGGATACGGTCAGTGGCGGATCCAGGAATGAATGAGACTGGTGTCAAAAACAATTAAAAGGTCATTGGTGGACGTCGAATCCTGGTTTATGTGGGGTCATACTCCATACTTTCCCAATTCCGCTGCCTAATCTTTACTATTTTTTCATACAAAACAAAATTTTATAATTGTTTTTGTGGTGCCAGGTGACCCCACACCTCTTCAAGTGGGTCCACCCCTGGATACGGTCATGAAGATGGTAGCTTCGAATCCGATAGTTTAATAAAGCTCAACAATTCTAAAAAGATGGTAGCAGACGTGGCCACCAATCCATGTCACAAAAAAAAGTAGAGAGAGGTGAGAGAAACTTCTCTCGAATCGAATCTCTCTCCCCACCAAACACTTTTCTCTCGCCGACAACTTCTATTTCTCGCCTCCGGTGGCCGACAGAGGGTCTCTACCCGTCGGTCGCCACCGCATCTCTGCTCCCTTGTTCAATTCCTCTTCACCTGTTATATTTTGGTCTCTTCACGTCCTCCTTGCTTCTTTATCTCTGGTCTTCCTCCGGATATATAACGGTCGGATCCGGCGAAGAGACCGGTGTCTGGGTGTGTATTCAGACTCCCGGGAGTGAAGGCGAGTTTGTGTTTGGCTTGAGATCCGTAGGAGGTGCCGTTTTGATGGTGGATTTAGGGTTTGGCTTAAAGTAGATCTGGGTCAGATCTTCACCGGAGGTTTCGTCGGAGTTCCTGTGCGTCGCTGCCACAGCCTCTCGGACCAGATCCTCCTCTGTCTTCTCTTGTCTCCTATCTCGGTTGCTCAAGCTAGAAATTTCCCCTCTAGATCTGTTGGTCATAGTTGAAAAGGCGAAGTCGAGGTATTCGCTGGGGACTTCTTTTATGTTTGGTTTCGCACAGCTACCATGGCTTTGTTAGGTTCGGATCTGTTCATCGGTTCGTGGTGGCTCAGAGCTTGTGCCGTTGCTCTGCTTCGCCATAGCGCTTAAAGACGGGTCTTTCTCACCTTCTGCACTTGTTGATGGGAGCTTTGCCTCCCCGCATTTAAAGTTTCAGAAGGAAGTTGATCATCGCTACCTGCCTTTCCCGAAGCTCTAAATCCGAAATCTTGTGTGCTCTGCTCGTGTGATGGGACCGGAGCTGGAGCCGTTAAACCTCCGCTTCCATCAGCTTGTATCTTCACCAGTGCTTAATTGCCGGTTTCTTTGATTTGGTTTAGGAGTCACAGGGATCCGAAGGTCATCTTCTGGAGTGTTCAGTGTCTGGAGTGGGCTTCATCGGGTGTAATGACCGGACCAGGACGATGCCAACCCTGCTTCGCTTGTTTTCACTTTAGGAGCCGCCTTCGGGATGGTCTGCGGTGCCTTTAACCGTTCTCCGGCTGTTATCTTCAATGGTCTCAGTTCTTGATGCAGGTTCCGGTATCAAGCCAATACTTGGATCTCCTGAAACTCATCTGTTTGTTGCTGAAATCAAGTGATAGCTAAGCTTTAATCTTATCCTTTGGGATTAAGATTAAACCTTTTGTGTTTTAGAGGATGTTTTTTAGCTTTTTTTGGGGTTCTCATCAATTTATTTGCTTTGTTTAGCAAAATTAAAATTGATTGTATCACTTTGTCTCATTACTCTGTTAATGAAATTCACATACTTATAAAAAAAATAAAATAAAGCTCAACAACGACGATGACGTTCTTACTTTGATTAGCTCCCATAGACCTACTTCCGAAGCATCAACTGTTAGTGTTTCGGACTTCGGAGCCAAAGGAGATGGAAAAACCGATGATACTCAGGTATATCCTGGTTACTGTTGTGAACAAACGCAAATAAGTACGAAGAAATTGAACATTTAGAGAAAAAACACGATTAAGGCAAATAATCATTTAAGGTTTTGTATACTGGTTATGTAAAATTGTAAATGAATAATCAGCGTCAAAGCCCGATATCATTTTTTTCTTTAGGAAAATTTTATTGTCTATTAAAATGTTTTTTTTAATTCAAAAAAGTATACCGTACCACATGATCTAAATTATTTCCAAAATCACTAAGATTTAAGTCACCCCAAGAATCAATATTTAAGGTAATGAATATAAAGTATTTTATAAACAATTGGTTATGGTATATAATGATATTTTAATATTTTTTTTTTTTGGTGATGCATGGTTATAAAATATGCTTAATTAGGCCTTCAAGAAAGCATGGATGAAAGCATGTTCAACAAATGGAGTTACTGGTTTCTTGGTTTCCTAAACGGAAGACTTATCTCCTAAAGACTACTCAATTCAGAGGCCCATGCAAATCTCTACGTAGCTTTAAGGTAATTTTTTGTAATGTGTTTTTTTGTAATGTTAATCATTAGTTTTCCCTTAATTCATAAATTTTATCAACTAGTTGACATTTTTTACCGATTAACTGCAGATCTTCGGCACTTTAATAGCATCTACAAGACGATCGGATTACAACAACGTATAGTCCACCACTACGAGAAAACATATTTTTTATTAGGGCAGTATTCGTTGTAAATTCGTCGTAAACGGGATGTTACGACGAATTAACGTCGAAAGACGTTTCGTTGTTAAACGTCCGTCGTAACGGAGGTTTCGTCGTAAACGAGGTTTCGTCGTAAACGACTCGTTACGTTTACGACGAAATATATTCCTCGTAAAGCGCAGGGAAAGGATTCGTCGTAAACGTCACGTAAGACTTCGTCGTAAAGCCCACGTAATTATTTCGATGTAAAGCAAACGTAAATACTTTCGTTGTAAATCACTCGTAAACATTTCGATGTAAAATCCTCGTAAATATTTCGATGTTAATCACTCGTAAATATTCGATGTAAACTCCATGTAATGTTTACGAGGAGTTTACATCGTTTCTTATTATATTATTATTAATTAGTATATAATAGATTTTAATTTATATTTAATATTCAGAATTTAAAATAATTTAAATTTTAAAACAAAATATGAAATTGGAAAACATATTTTTAAAAAGTCATACAATAATATTTAAATTCATAATACAAAGAGAAAAAAAAAACTACATATTGTCGAAGTAGTTGGTGGGGTTGCTCGGCTGTTGACGGGTTGGATCGGACTCTTGGGGATCTCGTGGTGGCATTCCAAGAGCGGCTCGTCTCTCACTCAACATTCTCTGCATAACCGGGTTTCCCACGGCCATCACGTCTAGCAAATCCTCAAGAGAGTCTAAACGAACCTGCTGGCTATCCATTTGAGCCTTCTGGCTATCCATTTGAGCCTTCATCTGAGCAGTCTCTTCATCCCGTCTCGAAGTGTATGACGAAGTTGCCCTTGCAACTTCGTTAACAGAGCCTATACCGACTATACGTCCCTTCTTTTTAGGAGCCACCTATAAAATCAAAACATATATTAATATAGTTAATTATGTTAAAATATTTAAAATAATGTAAACTAAAATTTTAAGTTACCTCTTCGAAGATTCTGTCGACCTCTT
>NC_027751.1:28179842-28204620 GCF_000695525.1 Brassica oleracea var. oleracea
GAGTTGGGTAGTTGAAATATAACAACGATTTTACAAGGAATATTTTACATGGATTTTACATGGTTTTAACATATTATTTACAACGACTTTACGACGAAATTAGGTAAGTTAAAGCACATTGAATACACGTTTTCACCTAAATATAACGGTAACATGCTTCGTTGTAATGTCGATGTAATGATTACGACGTATTTCTCATTCCACGTACATTCGTCGTAAACTTACATGGAGTTTACGACGAAATCAGTTCGTCGTAAATTTACATGGCGTTTACGACGAAAGTTATATTCCTCGTAATTTCGTTGTAAAGACCATGTAAATTTACGACGAAATATTTTCGTCGTAAATGTTCGTTGTTACGGGCACGTTTTCTTGTAGTGCACTAGTCACCAGTGGCGGAGCCAGAAATTAATTTTGCCGGGGTCATAATTAATTAATTTAATTTAAAGTAATTTTATTCAAATATTATTTCAAATATCTTTTATATAAACTATTAGTTTAGTTAGTTGTTTTAATTTTTAAGGAAATTATATTCAATAAAACAAAAAGATATAATGTTAAAAAATCTTTAAAAAGATATGTAATTGTTGTTGTATAGAGTTTTGAAACAAAAGTATGGCAAAACAAATAAAAAAAAATCAAATGTTTTTGTTAAAAGTTAAAACAAAAAAAAATAATAATGGAAAGCGGGTGAAGTTTGTAAAACAAATAAAAAACTTTGTTTGACCCATGTTTCACTTCAAAATCAGGCTTTTAGGACCAAAATAATTAACTGAAAAAAAAAAAAAGTTCATGGGTGCAGAATTGAGGATTGAACTCTCCTGAGGGGGTCAATACTAGAGAACTAACACCATTAGACCATTTATTCTTTACGTAAGTAGTGTAACAAGTTTAGTTTTTAATATTTTAGTGGGGTCAGACTCCCCTCCTGTGCATGTAGATCCGCCTCTGCTAGTCACTATATGTCACACATAAGATACTCCGAATTAATTTTCATCATGCTAATATTAAATAAAGTTCCTTCTCTTTTAATGCAGCCATGCACAAAAGCGCCAACGGTACCTACATACAAAAGCTCTCTATATATACATTTAATTATGTTCATTTTTCACATTCAAACTTATAAGTGGACGTTTGATTATAAAATTGGCATGTATATATATGTGTGTCACTGTGTGTTTATGCTAATGCAGGCTCTTACTTTATACAACTTAAAAAACTTGAATCTGAAGAATCTAAGAGTGAGAAATGCGCAGCAGATTCAGATTTCTATTGAGAAATGCAACAATGTTTCCGTTAAGAATGTCGAGATCACTGTCCTCGGCGATAGTCCCAACACAGATGGTATTCATATTACTAATACCCAAAACATCCGAATCTCCAATTCAGACATTGGAACAGGTAATGATGATGATCCATAATTACTTATCAAAAGAAGAGATGATCCATAATATTAATATTCGATTTTATTGATCCGTATACACGTATATTATCCCTTGTTCGGAAACTCGCTAGGCGCTACGCGTGCGGTCGGATAGGGCCTAGCGCCGAATCACCTAATCGGATATTATGCGTGGATTAATCGGGGTGTAATTTTAAGTTATATATATATATGTTTTACGGTTATATATAGTATATATGTGCTCAATTGTGAGTGAAAACACGTTGGTGTAGTGGTAATTGGCTTACTATAAAACTCTGCAGACCTAGGTTCGAATGTAGGACGCCCCATATAATTAATTGTTTTGATTTTTAGGTTAAAAGAACTGAGAAATGACTACAATAACCTTATCTTCAACCCAGAATTATTAGTTTCTGCAGAGAGTTACAGCAGCCGCCAAATTATTTTTCGCGATTTCCTTGTTTTGAGTCAAAACACTCATAACCCAACCTTTTTATGAGCTTAGTACAGTATACTACATTTAAGCAACACCCCTAACAATACAAATCATGAAACCGTTGAGGCAGTGAACGAAGGAGATATGAAGGGATTGGTTGTTAAAGAGCTGGGGAACACGTCGGAGATTCGATGGGACCACCGAAAACGGCGACGGCACCGGCAAAAGAGAGAAGGAAGCAAATGTCAAAGAATTTTGATTTCAATTACACGGATTTAGATGCCGCGCGTTCATTTATTCTACGGTATACACGGAAATTAGGCGTGTTACTGTTCAATGCAACCGAATCAATGAAAATCGCTACGCTCATGTTACGAGTAGCGTTTATACGGCCGTAAAATCGGTAAAGCGGCAACGTTTTTGAACAAGGATATTATCTAGTAATAATATTCATGGTTACTTTTCTGTAGGCGATGATTGTATATCCATTGAGGATGGATCACAAAATGTTCAAATCAGTGATTTAACTTGCGGCCCCGGTCACGGGATCAGGTACATTCTTTTCCGAATACTAATATAAAGGTAATAAAATCAGATTTAATATATATATATATATATATATATATCTCTTGATAGTTGTTATAAATAAATAAAGTGGATATATATACAACATATGGACCTTAATTTTTTAAATATTTTTATATGAGAAGCATTGGGAGCTTGGGGGATGACAATTCCAAAGCTTATGTCTCGGGAATAAATGTGGATGGTGCTAAGCTCTCTGAAACTGACAATGGAGTAAGAATTAAGACTTACCAGGTAATTGGTTTGCTTTTCGTTTTTTATTGTTTTTTCACAAATGTAATCTCTTGAATGGAACAGCTTTTGCTTGAAATTGTCAATATATAACGACTCCCTTATTGATTTCAGGTATTTGATTAAGTTTGAAAGAAAAGGAAACTTGAAAAATATGTTAAACCTAATGAGTTTAGTAAAAATATGTTAACCTAATGAGTTTAGGAAATTTAGTTTATATATAAGGTGATACAATGGTGTTGTCTAGAGATTGCGAGATTGTATTTGAGAAAGCTTAAGGTTTTTGAGTTAGTTTCCTTAATATCAATAAGAGAGTTATTCTTATTATTTGAGTTCTACAATCGAGTTACTTGAAGTCTAGATTCTTCATTTGGTATCAGAGCTTGAGACGAGCCATGGGATCGATTGATGTTACGGTGTTCTACGGTGAAGATCCGGAGAGGTGGGTTGAGTGGATCGACGAGTTCGTTGGCGCTCACAATTTCACCGTATTCAAAACAAGACAGTTAGCATACGGGTTCATTGAAGGTGATGCTATGTCGTGGTATGGAGATGAGATTTCATGATATGGGTTTAGTAACTGGGATGAGTTAAAAGTCAGATTATTCAATCGGTTCAGTACACTCGTAAAACAAGAGAAGGAGCAACTGGAACAGCCCAGCTTGATGGATAGTTTGAAAGAGATGAGTCAACTTCTAAACCGCTTTGAACAAAGTTGGAAAGGAAAAGAGGATACAAAGAAATCTCAGGAGGAGAAGACATTTGAATCAGATGACACAAAACAGGTCGAGAGCTTAGACGGAGGAGATGATCTAATTATGTACTCAAATCAGCTGATTCGATATGTGAAGAGCTATACATTGATTCTAGAGTATCCAGTGATGGTGCATGAGAAGGATAATTCTGAGACTAAAACCCCTTTGTTCGAAGAGGATAACGGCTCAAAGACAGACATGGATAGGGGCGCCTACCAAGTGTTCGAGAAAATTCTCAAGAGAAAGAAAAAAATAATAAAGAAGAAAAGGAGATTGAAAAGACTCTTTAGTAATATTAAAAATCGGTTGGTAGAGATTTTAAACCACAAAGAGAGTGATAACTCAGACATGTTGGGGATACAAACGGAGAGCACAACCAAGAGACAAAGAAAGAGTTGGTTGGAGTGGAGTAAAGTGAGCTGTCACTGTGCACACACTCGGGAAAAGTTAGACAGAAAGTGGGTACTCATGTTCAGAGAGAAGAAGATGTGCGATGAGTTTGTGAAGCTGTGGGTGGATCAGAAGGAGCTAGCGGATCTTCACGCGAAGATACCTACCATGAATATGCATGAGATAAACAGGATCACTGCACAGATATATATTGGTAGAGGAAGGATCTTGGTGAACTGTGAGACTAGGTTTGCGAAGGTGACTGTGGAGGGGAAAGACAGGTACAGAGTTACCATGGATGTTCACAGGAAGGTTTTATTGGAGAGGAGCAGGTTTTTCATGGAGAAGATGAGTTGTAGAAGAAAGGAGTTTCTCATATGGTGGAGATCAATGAGTGTGATGGCGTTGATATATATGTAGAGACTGTTGTTTTGATGTATTATGATGATCTTAAGAAGAAGTTAGTTGGTGAAAACGTCATCAAACGTTTGGCTTTACTCAAGGTTTCTGCTGCTGTATCGTTTGATGAAGGAGTGATGTCATGTTTGGAGCACTTGAAAGCTGCTCCATGGTCAGAAGATAAAGTAGATATCGTTCTGGCATGTCTTGATGAGCTTCATCTTCCTGAAGATTCAGTAACTATGATTCTTCATAGAGTTTCATTTGAACTGAAGAGATCTAAAACCGATGATATCTTTTGAAACTACTCACTGATGATCATGCCAAAGATGAAAAAGCTCGGCGAGAGATGAAAGTTTTGATTTTTAAGTTGCTTAGACAAGAAACTGACCATGAAGTCTCTAAAGATACTCTCTATGTTCTGTGCCATATATGTCTCGTCTCTCTTGTCTTCTGCTTATCTGAAGCAACCACACAGATTAAAGGTTCAGGGAAAAACCGTGGTGCTCTCATCGTCAGAGAAGCTGACAACATGCTGTGGATGGTGGACAAACTGATCAGGAAGAAGTACAACAAAGAGATAAGCAAAGATCACAAGGTGCTTAGTAAATTTAGACATGAATGTGAGCGTGCTAAACGAGCCTTGAACAATCAACACCAGAACTACAGGAAATATGAGTATTAATAGCATCAGATTATAGCGTTTTTGACGGTTCTGCTATTGTATACCAACACTGACTTTTTTAATAGCGTTTATAAATTTAAAACGCTATGTTTAGTATCGCGGGAAAATAATTTTTTTTAGCCGCGTTAATTTACCAAGTGTAGGCGCTTTACCATTTTAGATCCAAAATTAAACTCTATTAAATGTTAAATATCTCAAATTTTAATCAAAATACTTAATATTTGACCAGGCTTTATATACAAAATAGTTTAGTTTTTAATTTTTAATTTTTAATTTTTAATTTTTTTTCTTTCTTTTCTGTTTCTTCTCCATACGAAGAAATGAGAGCAGTCTGCTTGACTTCCTCAAATTCTCAGATTCATCTCTAGTCACACTAGATTGAAGCTTCATCACCACTCCTTTTGACACCATCGCTCGTTATGCCACCACCACCAGCTCGTCACCACCATCGCCATATCTCTCATCCGCCATCTCTCTCTCTGATTTTGTTTTGATTTTACAAGAAAGAAGATGAATTTGTGTTACCATAGTCACTCCTCCTTCCTCAGCCCTTTACCCTTTGAGTGTGATTGGTCGCCAATAAACAAAAGTTTGACACTTTCGAGTTTTTTTTCCATGTTTCAGAGCTTTGTTTGCTTGTGTAGAATCTGTGTTATCTGTCTGTTTAGGTTTTAGAAGAGTGATTAATCTGTTTCTGTTAAGTTTAAGGCAATTTCGAAATTAATCTGAGCTGTTTAAGATCTGATTTTCGATTTGATCAGTTTCTGATAATGTAAACAGGGAGCTGGGTGAAGTTGAGTACTTGGTGCTTGACGAAGCTGACCAGATGCTTGCTGTTGGGTTTGAGGAGGCTGTGGAGTCGATTCTTGAGAATCTCCCGCAGAAGCGACATAGCATGCTTTTCTCGGCGACTTGACAATCCAGTTTTCAGTAAAGATTTGATCATGGGTGCTTTGATGATCAGTTTTCTCCTCCAATATGGATTCAGGTGGAGAGGTCATCAAGGATGGCAAAATCACTCTCGAGGGTTTCACCGTAGCTGCTCGAGCTTTCGCTGATAATTGGAAAAGACATAACCAATCGTTCCCTCCCTGGTCATGGGTTCCTCTGATCAACCGAACTCTACTTAAGGAATAAGGTCAACGTCGATCAACTCTACTCTCCATTTTAAAGACAGCGTTTTTAGCTTAGACTCCTACGTTTTGTTGTGTTATCAGCAGGAGGAAGGTTACTTAGCGCTAGAGAAGATCATTATTCTCATTTCACTTGAGGTAAAGTCACAACCTTTAACAATGTTTTTCATCTTCTTCCTTCTTTTATGTTTCTCACCATTATCTTCTATGTGTAGGAAAGTGCTGAAGAGGAGTCTCTAGATGTTACAGCTGGTTGGTCGGAAAGGGAAGAAGCAGCTGATGATCACACGATCTTGGTACATAAAAGCCATTTATCTTTTGTATGTGAGCCAGCAGAATCTCTGAGATTGGTTCTTTTGCTTTCTCGCTAGGTACAAAACTTTGAAGATGAAGCACACTACTATGATTACCAAGTCGTTTACAGTGCATCATACATAGTTCCTATATTTTCGTGGATGCTCTAGCGGTATGTCACACCATCACCCCGGCAGAAATTTGGATTGCTCTCTTAAAGATAATCATCTTTGTTTGTCGCTTTTTATTAGATGGAAAGCTTCTTTCTTTGGATGCAGCAGATCGAGTCTACTGGTCGTGGTGTGTTGGTTTACTTGCGTGGATATGAAGGAAGAGGGGTTGGTTTACGTTGGTCTGAAGGGATATGGATTAGCCATTGTGTGAAGAGTCCCTCTGTTGAGTCTTATCACAGAGGAAAATAAGAGATATTTGGAAACAAAGAGGACTAAGATGGGTATGGCTTGAAGTTCAATGGTGATGTTGTGGAGAAGACTGATAATGCTGAAACCAACGAGTCTTGAGTTCAAAGCTCGAGAACCAGTTTGAACCGAATCAAACCAAACCAGGAAGACATATACTTCAAAAAATCATATAATCAGCAGATGTAATCATATCAAATAAATATTTGTTGAAATAAATATTTTTGGCTTATTATTTATCGAATCTCTGTATCACATACAAATTATATTTATTAATTATTTACTTGTGTTTTATTAGAATGAATTATATTTATTAATGATTTTAAAAGCAATAATTAATAAATAAAATTGGAGTAAGCTCTAAATTTTTAATATCTCATCATAAAATCTAAAGATGACACAAAAGGTAATATGATAAAAAGAATACCCAACACTAATAATAAAAAAAAAAAACAAAAAGAATTTTTTTTATCTTGAGTTCTAACCCCTAAACATGCCCTAAACCCTAACTACATATCTCAAACCCTATATCTTTAATTCCATTTTTTACATAAATCTTCAGCTTTAAACATTTTAATCCAAACACTCAAATATCATACAGAAATATTCAACTTTAAACATTATAATACAAACCCTACATATACCTCTAGCCCTACTTATAACTCCAAACCCTATATCATATTCCAAATCGTAACATTTTAAATTTATAACACTTGTTTTTTGCTAAATGATGAAATTATACAAACTATAAAATTTAAATAAATGAATACATTCATAATATAACTTCAATCTCTAAACTCCTAACCACATACTTCATATTGATATATATCATAAAACATTAAATCTAAATTTTAAATATTTTAGTCAATCGCACAATTTTAAAATTTAAATACAAAATACAGATTAAAAATTTTAAATTATGATATCAAATTATTTAAAGTTTAAATAATTTTACAACAATTATAAATAAAAAAAAAGAAGATAATATGTACTGTTTTTTCTGAGCCATTGATTGATTTTTGAATCAAAGGCCCAAAATCAATCTCCTATCTATCTTCACCTTTGTTTTCTATTGGTTGGACGCATATCACCTTCTCCACCGTTAGATGATACTGAATCAACGCTTGAGATTTGTCTCCTTCTTTTTCAATTATTTTCTGAGAACAGATTAGTGTGTGTGAGAGAGAGAGAGAGAGAGAGAGAGAGAGGCGATGGGTAAAGAACTTGACGCTCTAGCAAACCTTGGCTCCTTCTCATCCTCTTCCTCTTCCTCGTCGGCCTCGAGATAGATCTGAAATCTCTCCGCCGCACAAGCCAAAAGGTGATTTCCATCGCAGCCGCCAGAATGCTCATTCCCTTCGATTTCCTAGAAATTTCTTCACCGGAATCTGTGCCTTCACCAGCACATACCACGGTGGACGAGATGACTCGAAGCCACTCAGAGTGGGCTTCCAGAGGCTTCTCAAGGAGATGTCCGGTTCCAATCAAACCAACAACGCAATCGATCAGCCAGCTCCCTCCGGTTCAGTCTAATCAGTCTCTTTCAACCGTCGACGAACCCGCCGATGTTGTTGAGATTGAGAAGTAGTGCGGCTGTATAAGGTTCATCTGATGATATCTATTATAAATCTTCTGTTTCTAACTATTGAGTTTTTTCTGGATGCTTTGTTTATAATTAGCTGAAAATTCTATCATTTGGTTGATTTTTGGTGAAAAGAGCTTTGGATTTGGTTCTTTGATTTCAATCTGTCTGTTTAGATAATTGTGTATAAGCTCTGATGGATCTTTGTTTGTTATCAGACATGGTAGTTAAGCCAATTCTACTGTTGACATCTGCGAGGATTTGAGGAAGAAAGAGTTGATCTTTCTGACAAAAACAAGAGATTAGTACTTTTTAATTTGATGTCTGAAAAAGCGTAAAGAGTAACAACACTTTTGTGTTCAATGCATTTGCCTTATCTTTTTGTAAAGCTACAAACTTTGAAAGCATCGACTTAGATTTGTTCCTGTTTTCTTTTCATTAGAAAATAGATTCTAATTCTGATTGTGCTTGTGCAGCGCTTTTCATGTGCTACATTTCTTGATGCTCAAAGAAATCTGAAAGTCTGGTTTTGGATTCAGCGCTTTGTTCCAACAAGTCATGGTAGGTAACCATTGAATTTGTCTCTTACCATCATTTTTATTTTCCTGTGTTCGTACTGAGTTGTTGATTACTGTATTGCTTATAGAATGGATATTAATCTCTGATTTTCTAAAAAGGATGTTGCTTTGTTTTTGAAAAAAACTACAGGCCAGAACATAAGCTTTGAAGGATGGTATCGAGCAGACAAGGAAGACAAGGCGACAGCGAAACTCTGGTGTATGTAGCAGAGGACTCGATAGAAATCAACTCCGGTGGCTAGGTGATGCGACGACAACACTCTGAAGGCGGATGCTCTGGAGGCTGGAGGCGTAGGATTAGGGTTTCTCACGGAGGCTTGGTTTAGCTTTAGGTTAATTGTGTTTTGGCTAATTATGTTTTGGTTTAATGTTTTAATTTGCTTTTTGTTTAATGTGTTCTTTAGTTATTTGTACACTGATGACTGATGTTAATCAATAAATAAAATTTAATTTTTTAATTATAAATCAATTTTTGATTTAATTTTAAATAATTTAATTATGAATTATATTTTTAATAAATTTTCAGATAATTAAAAAACAAATTAATAACACAAAACATTTGCTATCTTTGCTATTGGGAAAATCAAATTAATAAATTTTAATAACATTTATATCATGTTATTATAAATATTAACAATTGCATACAGAATAATGCTATTATTGTATAGTTAACTATAACATTAAAAAAAGCCGCTATTAAAAGTGTCGGACCTATTATAACGGGCGCTGTCAGAGCGGCTAAGGAAGCGCTATTATACAGAATTCATAGCTTTTTTCGTCCGCTATTACTATCCATATTTCCTGTAGTGCAAGTTGCAGTTGAGATTGAATCTCGTCACGACACTGATATGACGAGCAAGAAAGCTATGGATCTTTTGGCACTGACTCTAAAAGAGGTGGCTACTGACTATAGCCATGCCAAAGAGAAGCTCGTGGTTGTAAAAACAGAGCTTGAGGCTGAGAGGTTGGATTCCAAGGAGTGGGAGGAGAAGCACAAGGAGGCGAGGAAAGAAGCTGAGCTGCTCAAGAACACGAGCGAGAAGCTAAGGATCGAAGCGGATGAGTCTCTTTTGATTTGGAATGGGAAAGAGTATGTGTTCGTGAGTACGTATTATAAAGAGAGGAGAAGATGAGAAGAGCTCGCTTCTTGGAGAAAACAATAGGTTGCTTGTGGCTCTCGACGCATGTGAGAGTCTGAGCAAGAAGTCTAAGGACGAAAATCTGAAGATAAGTGACATACTTAAACCAGCAAGAAGCGAAGCTAATGTGGCTGAAGAAGCGGTTTCTAGGGCTGAGAACTCGAATCAAGCAGATGCCTTGCTGGACAAGGAAGAAGAGTTGCAGTTTGCTTTGAAGGAGATTGAGAGAGTGAAGATTAATGAAGTTGTCGCCAACGACAACTTGATGAAGTTGAAGAAGCTGTTGTCTGAGGTTGAGGTAGCTATGGAGGAAGAGAAACACAAAAGCTTGAGCAGGCAAGAGTCCATGCTGAAGGAAGTAGAAGTTAAGGTATTAAGGGTTCTGATCACAGAGGTCGAGACTTTCGAGTTTGGTGAGGTGGACGTGGCGGAAGGTGAGAATGTTGTGTTGGAGAATTCTTGTGCTTCACTGGTCGGTATATGTTTGGTTATAACTTACAGAGCGATTAGTCTTTTTTGCATGCTACTGCGATCTTTCAGTGGACACAAGGGATCACACTTTCAACCTCATAACGGATATTCTAGTGGGTTGTTTAGTATGTTCCAAAGAACTTTCCATGTACAATGGAGAACTGCAGCTGGTGCAAGTCAAGAGAAACATTTGTGTGGCCTTTCATGTTCAAAGTATACTGATGCATCGTGCGAGTATTGAACAAATAGATGTTACGGTGGTTCGTGTTCGCTCTCCCACATTTGCAGTGGCACAACACGGGAATAGCACGGTTGCTCCAGACTTCACAATACATAGTGTGCATGCCATGGAGTTCATAGATTCCCATTCTCTTTCAGAATTTGTGGACTATGTTTCTCTTTTGAGCTGTGAGGTTACAAAGGGTGACATCACTTCGTTTAGCTCGTTAAATTCCAGAGATGGGTTTAAAAATGAGATCAGTATTGCTGGTGATCTCAAGGTTTTGCTGAGTGGGTCTAAAGCTGTGGGAAAGTTTGATACTAAAGAGTTGAGGAGTGTGCATTCCGATGATGAAGAACATGGTGAGAAGAAGAGAAAAAGAAAAACATGGAATTTACAAAAGCAAGAAACAATGGTGTTGTATTCTTGTGAAACTGAGTTCATGGTGTCAAAAAAAAATGTTTGGAAGGTTCAAGTTCAAGGAGATGAGAAGTCTTATTGGAGATCAAGATTTGTCAAAAAATGAGTTTAAGCTTAAGGGGGAGAATGTTGAATTAAGCTTGAAAGAAAATGAAACTTGAAAAATATGTTAAACTTAATGAGTTTAGGAAAATATGTTAAACCTAATGAGTTTAGAAAATTTAGTTTATATATAAGGTGATGCAAGGGTGTTGCATAACTTAAGAGTCTAGAAATTGTGAGATTGTATTCGAGAGAGCTTAAGGTTTTGAGTTAGTTTCCTTAAGATTAATAAGAGAGTTATTCTTATTATTTGAGTTCTACGATCGAGTTACTTGAAGTCTAGATTCTTCATCAGGCCGGGAGGGTCAGGAACTGACAAGAACATTAAATTTCAAAACATTCGTATGGACAATGTCAAGAACCCGATCATAATCGACCAGAACTACTGCGACAAGGACAAATCCGAGCAACAAGTAATTGATTGATTAAGTTTATTTGGCCAAGTTTCTGATTCATTAATCATTTTTTTAAGCTAGCCGCACTCGGCTTGAAATGCGAAATATGTTGATAAGGAATCTGCGGTGCGAGTGAACAATGTGGTGTACCGGAACATAAGTGGTACGAGCGCAACGGATGTGGCGAGGTATAGTGCTTGAGAATGTGAACATCAAAGGAGGAACAGCTTCTTGCAAAAATGTCAATGTTAAGGATCAAGGCACCGTTTCCCCTCAATGCCCTTAACTAATTATCTAATTATGTAATTTACATAGATACATATACTATGTAGAATATTAAAGAACTAATATATGGTTAATATATATACAATAGTCGAAAGATTTGTTGTCTAGTGTATATACATAATCACTAGTGTTTGATTGTTTGTCAACTTTTCATGAACGGTGTGAGTAAGATTATTTTAAATATTAATTATAAACTTATAGTGAAAATATAATCAAAATTCCAGTAAAGTGGTTTGATTATTTCAAAGTAATAGTTTCGTAAATAAAAATTACCACAAAAACCTACAAATTAAATAGTTGTCTGTAGTCCACCATGTCACATGGCCCGAGTTTGTGCCTATGGCCCTCAAAAACTGAAACTAAAATGTTAATTTATAGAGTGTCTATACTTCGTGTTAAAAAAAAAAAAGAGTGTCTATACTTATTATATAAAATAAGCTGTTAAATACCAAAATTAACCAAAAGAACTAGTTTTCAGTGACTTCTTGCTTTGTGGCCTACTTTCCTATAAAAAGGCCTACTGAATAAACTTTTGATGTATATAATTATAATCTAATATGATACTAATGTCTTTTTTTTTTTTCTATAATGCCGTTGGTCTCTAATCTCAACGGATTTAAACATAAAAGTTTTTTTTGGTAAAATGATTTAAACATAAAAGTTGACAAGAACTTTTGCTTTTTTTTTTGTGTGTTTTTCAAATATTTATCATTAAACATTAGAGAAAAATCCGAAATCAATGTTCGTAGAATAAGGTACATACAAATTGACATCTTAAAAGTTAATGAGATTACATAATGTTAAGAGATTAATCGAAGAATATAGCTTTACCCATTTTCTTACTTCACTTCTTGCTTTGCTCCTCCACTGTTGCTGCCGCTGGAGGAGGAGGTGCGGCGACCGTGGGGGCTCCAGCATCAATGCAGCTACGGGACTTTCTCTCGACCCAACATTCGATGTCGTGGTCTCCGGCGTTAGATAAATGACGGCCGCCGCAGAGCCGAGCGAAGATGCTGGCTAAAACGGATAAAATGGTGATGACGGCTAACACGACAACGAGTGTTTCTATTGAACGGTGTTCCGAGCTGTGACTCGGCTGGGCTTGGGGAGGTGGGTCCACGTATATGGTGGTTGGCGTGGTTGTGGTACCCATTTGATCATCCAGTCTTGTCGTGACTCCGAACATGAGAGTAAGTGAGAGGGAAATAGTTTCAGGTAAGCTTGTGGAGGTAAGGGTTCAATACTTGGAAGTAGGCCGGGGCATTTCGGGCATCAGTTCGTTCGGGTATTTCGGGTTTCGGGTAGTTCGGATAGGGGCTAGAGGATCCATTTAGTACTTGACCTATTTTCGGTTCGGTTCGGTTCGGTTCGGATAGTTTCGGGTTAGGTTTGGTTCGGATAGTAAATGTAGAAACCGGAAAATATCCGGAAAAAGTTCGGTTTTCATTTGGATCCGGTTCGGGTTCGGATAGTTCGGGTAGTTCAGATAATTTGGATAAAATATCGGTTATTTAGGATAAAATATCAAATACTTAGGATGATTTAGATAAAAATTTTGGATATTTTGGATTACTTTGGATATTTCGGATAAAACTATCCGGATAGTTTCGGATATTTTCGGGTAGTTTGAATACTTTCGGGTAGTTTGGATACTTTATAATAATTTAGTTATCCTCAACTATTTTCAGATACTTTTAATAGAATTTTAAATTAAAAATATATATTTAGTAATGTTATATGTATATATATAATTAATATTTTTATATATTCGGATATCCGTTCGGTTCTCGGTTCGGTTCCGGTTTGGTTCGGTTCGATTATTTTGAATATAATAATATAAGAACCGTTAGAGTATTTGAGGGTATTTGTCCGGTTTCGGTTTCGGCTATTTCGGTTCGGTTTTTCGGTTCCGGTTATTTTGCCCAGACTACTTGGAAGTGGAGAGTGTTGTTACCTAAGGGTGTGGACTGGTTAATTATAGAGTAACTGAGCGATAAGTCAGGTAGAGTAATTAGGAGAAAAACTAGTAGAGTAATAAAGACAAGAAAAAAAGAAAAATCTAGAGTAATTTGTTATTCGCTTCCAAAACTGTGAGATAATAAAGTGAAATATATATCTCTATTTAAACAGTATCAAGAGTAAGAGAGATAAAAGTTATTTTTATCTAATTGACAAAAATAAGTGGAACTGAGTGAAAATTAATTATCCCTAGAAAAGTTATAGCTACATGTGATTTTTAATCACACCCTAAGCAGTTATTTAGATCTGACTTTATAATAAAATAAAAAGCATTTCAGACTTATGGTTTTAAACGTGAAAGATCTTTAAACGTTTAATTGTAATAATAATTATATCCTTTTATTTCCTGTAGGATTTCTATATGTACTCAATTGATTCTCATACACTCGCTTAAAACAAATATTCACGTCACATGACTCATTTCAACGTCATCAAATTATATAATTGGATAATCCAAAAATTAAGAAAAATAAGAAAACAAGACTAAGTATATGATAAAATTAAATTTTGCAATTCCCAACTTGTTCTCAGTGTGTGTAAAAACCAAATCACATGCATTTGGTAAAACCAAGAGGTAATTTATTTGTTGGGGGGGAAAACCGCCATTTAAATCCCCAACTTTCACAAATAAACTAAACAAAGCTCTAACTTTTACGCAATTAAAAAATTTCAAATTATTCCTAAACTTCTATTGACTCAGCTTTTTTAGTTATGTACAAGTCAAACGTTAATTGAAAGTTTACGTCTGTTAAATAGTAAAACGGTGCATTTTGATGATTCATTAAAATTAGGAATTCTGCTCGAGTCGTGAACCCTAATTCCTATAACCAACTAAATCCTATAAAATTTCCAGTGATTGCAGAGAGAAAGAAGGTAAAGATCTTGGGGATTTTAAAATATTAATGATGCAGCTAAAACGCACCGTGAGGATGGACATGATCAGTGTGACACGTCACTGGGCATGCCAGCTAAGTGACGGAGAGTAGCAAGAAGTACAAAAACAGAGTATGCTATCACTTGGAGAATTATCCACGAAAATAGATCGTGAGTTTGTTAGAGTTTTGTTCATCTTTTTTTTTTTGGTAAAAGTTTTGTTCATTTTTGTTCCGAGTTCTTGATACTCTTTAATGGAGTTCTCTCATTGTTGTTTTTTAAGTTGATTCTTCGTATATACTCTTGAGAAGTGTGAGAAATGGTATTTCGTATCATGACATTATTGTGTGGTTGAAGCTTTCATACGGATTTACCATATCAGAAACTCACGAGCCTTATTTTAACCCATGATGAAAAAGAAAAAAAAATATTTACGAAATTAAAGATTGCAGTCTACGAAGAAGGAAAGAACTCTTAATTTTATTGAGTCACCAAAACTCACTGTTTTTACTATTTAACAGATGTAAACGTCTAATTAACGTTTGACTTGTACATGAATAAAAAGGCTGAGTCAATAGAAATTTAGGATTAATTCGGAATTTTTTTAAAAATTTAGTATTTATTTGGCTTGCTTAAAATTTAGAGTTTTGTTTAGCTTATTTTTTAAAGTTTGGGATTTAAATAGCGGTTGTCCCATCACACATTAATTACCCTCTCTGCTACTTCTCGTCTGCTTCTTTTCAAGCCACCTTTGACTCAAATTTAAGCATTATTTATTCTTACAAAATAAAACGTGATCATCGTGAATACAGTAAAAGTATATATATCCTTGGTTTAACCATATATACAGTATCCTTGGTTTAACCATATATACAGTATCCTGTTTAACTATATATACAGTGATTCATTTCTAATTTTTTTTTTGCTTAATTTGGAGATTCATTTATTATTACAAAATATAACTACATATACATAGTAACTGAGATTTAGCCTTTGATCAAAAAAAAAAAAACTACATATACATAGATTTAGATTCATTTTATCTATGAACTCACTAGTAACTGAGATTTAGCCTTTGTCTTTATTTGACTGTAAACTCTTGTCAGGTGATATCAACGGTGGGGTTTGTTCATCTTGTTTTATCTCTGCCTCTTCTTAATAATATATTTTTAATATATCAATGTGTCAGCTCAATAATGTTTTCCAGTAAAAGAATATCTAATTTTTACCGGAAGAAAAAAATTGGAAAAGGAATCTGGTGCAGGGGTGAACACAAATACTCATTACTTGCCTTTTATATCCGTTACTCGATCTGTATTGGTTTCATTTTTTCAAGTACTCTTCGTTGCCAAGTCAAATATCAAGTTGTTTAGTTTTCCTATTTACAAATACAAGGCAAGTATCAAGTATCACAAAAAAAGTTACAACTCGTCTTGATATTATTCGTTACTTGTTTTACGACTCAAAAAATGATAACTAAACCACAAAAACCAAAGCCTTAAACTGATATTTCTTTGTTGTAAGAAATAAACAATATTTTTTTTTTATCAAATATATGTATTAAGTTCCATTTTTTTAATACTAGGTGCAAATATTTTATTTAAAATAACTCTCGTTTTTTTACCAAGTCGAGTAAATAACAAAACTTGCATAACCTTCTCTCGTAAAATATTATCTATCAAGTAATTTTTACAAACTTGGAAAATATCCAAGTAATTAATAAGTACTTGTAAGTAGCAATTAATCGAACAAAGCAAATAACTTGTAAGTAACATATTTTTGGAAAAGTACTTGTTTCCGACAAATCAAGTACAACTCCAAAAATTCATTACTCGTTCAAAGTAAGCCAAATATCAACTATACGTAAAAAGCAAATACCCGCCTGTAGATCCTAAAATCTACACTAAGTATTTAGTAGTGATTGAAAGTTTAATCTGGGGAAAAAGGATGTGGACAACAATATCCTCAGAACACAACGATATAAACAGGTATGAGTTGACAAAAATGGACTATATTCACAGGTCGAATATCATAGAGATGTCGGGAGAAAGAATGATCGTGACTGAACTCGAGGTCGAGCTGCCTACGTACCCTCGACGAGGGATCAAGTCATAACGTAGTTCGATTATAATCATCTCGAAAAGAGACGTCGGGTTTGTCGATCTCTAGCATGAGATGGTTTTGTTATCTCGATCAAGACGTCGGGCTTCGTTGGTTTTCAGCGTGATATCGACCTCGTTATATCGAGCTAGTCGTCGGTTTAGTTGCATGATGTGGAACGTTGGCTTTACGGGTCTCAAATCATCTATGAATAGACAATGAACTCTTAGGAATTCGGGACGCCTACATGTGATCTTATTAGGCCGAACGTCGTATGAAGAGCTCTCGTCCTTCATCAATCATGGAAGCTCATTGTGGTGACGTACATGTCGTATCTCTATAGGTTACGACTCTGTAACTCCTCTTCTTGTTATCGTGTCTTTGGGAGAGGAAGGATTTCGGTCTGATCAAATACATGGCCGTACTTGATGTGTCGTCTCTGTTATTTTCCTGGTTGGAAGAATCAGATATCCTCAGTTGAGCTCGTTCGCTCTTCTTCTGTTTTTCGCGGAAGGGGCCTCCTTTAGAGAATCAAGTCTTTGTCTTTTATAGAAGGAACTTGTCTCCTCTACGTTCGTAAAGTTGTTGCACGTGATCCTTGAGTCAACACCGAACTCCTCCTTTTTAGTCGGTGAAACTCACGAGATCTTTTATGTAAATATTTGATGATCTTGACTTGGTCAAGTGGATTGGTCTGATCATTAAACCATTTCCACTGAACCGAGACATGTAAACCATCAACGACCTAGAGCTTGTAACGGGACGGTTTCGGTGACGAATCCGGCACCAATAGTCTTCGTGGGTTGGGCTTTGCTGCTGGTCGTGCGGCCCACATTATATTTGGTCCAATCTAGAATATTGACCGAAATTGGGTCCAACATTTTTCCCCCCAGTCCTTCAAGTGAGGCGACGAGGTTGGAGGACGGAGAACCTAATAACAATATGATTCCAAGTTGATTTTCTCTAGATAGTCCGCGAAGTCGTTTGCCGTTTGGTAGTGAGATTTAAGTGTTTGATCTTGTCCTGTTTGTCGTGATCAAAATGTGAATTCGATCTCAGCTACTTGGTGTATTATATCAAGCCGTTTGATGTTCGTTTGATCAATAAGTGATCGATTTCGTTTATGTTCATGGGTTAAGGAACTAGTTCGAAGTAGTCTGTTGGAGACGCGATACGGAAGATGATAATTGGATCGAGCTCTCGGTTTCACAAATATGGGTAGAGCTTGTCAGCGGAGAAGCTTATTTGAAAAGAATAGAGAGTTATTTTGATTTCTCATGGTAGATTGGATTTTGTGATTAAATTTATTTCTGTTTATGATTTTTTGATGTGAGTCTGGTTGCTTATTCCCCGTCAACTCGAGTTTGTGTTAATATTTTTGTGTCTGTGTAAAGGTGTTGGAAATATATATAGTCCCAACGAATCACTAAGTTAATGAAAAATGATTGGATACACTTAGAGAGTGAACATTTATTTTGGTTCGACTATAGGAGCGATTTGTATCGCTCGTCCTCGGGATGTTTTGCGAGATAGAAGCTGATCAGGAATCTAACTTGCGGGCCGGTGGTGGACTAAGGACGTGGTTTATTGATGTTGTTTTTTGATACGAAAGATGAGAGTTTGGGTCGTTTGAGACCGTGTGGTAAAACTCGCTAAGAGTTTGAGCTTGTTTAAAGTTGAAAATAGAGTTTAAGGATATTTCGAGCCAATTGAAACCGAAAAGTGAATCCAAATAGTAGTTTGAGCTACTGGTAGTGTGAGAATAATGTATAAAATATTTTGCGGTTATATAAGTTTATTTATGAAACTTGTGATTCGAAATAGTGATTTGAATTCGATAATATATATAGCTTGTAAAAGTAATGTGAGAATCTATTCTCTGATGCAATGTATTTATGTGTAAATAGATTAAAGATAATTGTTTACCGACATGGGCGTGTTCTGGTTTTAACGACTGCAATCTAGCGGAGAAGAAATGGTGTTGGATGTTTGATCGGTTTTTCCTTGTGTAGTTGATGAGAAGTAGACGTGGCTGTGAATTATTAACTTGATATGTGCACAACTCATAGTACGCCGTCGTGGACCATGTCGTGCTTACTACCTCTTGCGGCTTTGGTTTGGTTTGGAAATGTCGTTTAGACAACATGTGATTTTAGAATATTTCTGCGTGGTTTGTCCAGATTTATCGTTTTCCTTAACAGGAAATGATTTCGTGGTCAGAGCCTTTTAGTGATGCTTTGGATTTTGTTCGTGATTTTCTACGATTCGTTATAGATAAAATCTATTTGCTTCTTCTACGGAAAGGGATATACTGGCCCCTTAAGTAGTTCGAGATCGTTTGAAGTCAGGCGTTCAATGGCTCTTTTCATAATGAAGTGAATGGATTTTTCACTTAAGGAGTGTAGACTGCAAGGCTTGAGCTTTCTTCGCGCCTCTATGGCATTTTTGTTTCGATATGCTTGATATCATGCTCAATATATTTTTGGAGGCACGATAAGGGCTTGTTCAAAAGCTCACTATCGATCTGAGAGTGTAAAGTTTCACTGGCTCCTTGACTTCAGCTCTTTGGGAGTTATGTTGGTCGATATTCTTGAAGAGTTGAACTCGGCCACTGAGCTGCTAAGGTTCCTTGGACATATGGCTCATTGTTTTCGTGGAGCAAGATCCAGTTTCGGCTCCTCGAGCTTCTGCAACAGAGATCGAACTCGATGCCATTATTGGAGGAGAGCGACTTGTCGATCCTTCGTGTTTCACGAGCTCGTTAGAGGTCGAGTCTGTCTTATTTTTAACTCAGATGCAAGATATGTATTTGCTTAATGATAGTGGATATGTGTTTCATAGAGTTCGTATCTGCGTCATTAGGGTTTCGGGAGCTCGATAGCTCGAGGGATTTTTGCGTTGCCTTTGGTCGGTCGAATTGATTGGAGCGCGAACTGGTAGGCTTTCGCATTCGAGCTAGCTGATTCAGTCTTTGCTCAGTCTATTGAGACTTAGGCTGTGGTGGTTTGATTATGATCGAGGTGATTTCTAGAAGTTTCTTTGGTCTAGAAATGTATGGATCATAAGATGGAAACTTTGGGAGCACATGGAGATTCTTGGTGACTCGATCGTGTTCGTGGTATTGGCTGTGATCTATGACTTCAGATTGGTTCCTTGTGCGCTTGAGAGCTTCAATTTGATGTGCCGCGAGATCTCTTTCGTTTTTTTAGACGACTTACTAAATTTTGTTGCGTGAGTTCTTAGCTCTTGGATTTGTCTATTGGATTGGTGAACGCGCATCACAGCTTGTCATCCTCTTCGAGAGTATGTGCCCAAGAAGTCAGTCGGTCGGGGACTGTAGATCCCAACACGTTTGAAGGTGTTGATGCTCGTTGTGGATCATGCTTATCGCAGTCATGGTTGGATCTATAAACAATCATTCCAGGTTGGGATAGCGATCTCGGTGTCTCTTCGATTTCCAGATACACAAATCGAGGTCATGGGAGTCGTTTGCAGTTAATGCTTGTCAACGTCCAAAGGGAGCTCAAGGTATCGTGTTTGCTATCCTTGAGATTCTTCCTTCTTTATGATCATTTACTGATTGATGATTTCACCTTGCTGTGCGGCGAGTTCGTTTAGTTCGTTGAAGACAATTAGCAGCGTAAATGATTGTCTTAGAAGGGTTTTGGTGAAATTCGTCCTTTGAATGCGTCATAAAAGATAACGCCAATATAATTTCCAATGTTGATCATTACTCGGGAGAGCTCGCATCCCCTGACTTTGAGGAGTATGGTTAGAGCGTCGCGGTGTGGCATATCGAACTTGACAGTTTCATGTGTTTAGAGTGTCATTTCGTGGTAGGGGCCGAAAATAAGTTATCGGGTTTGGATGCTGTTTCCGGCCCTTCCCTGGTAAGCTTTAATTGATTTGATCGAGTAACATAACTTCGATTCCCTAAAAATCGAGTCGGCTCGCTTATTTGGTTGGTCGCACCTCTTCATTGCTAGGTGACGCCACTTTTCGTTGGGTAGTGCCCTTGCCCCCCAGAAAGGTTGTGGTCATATGACTTCAAGCTGTTTTTCAGGTGGGTTTTCTCTTTTTTTTTTTGGGAAATAGTCTTCTCGAGGATTCGACTCAGACTCCGAGCGTTCTTCGAGCTCGTTCTTCTTTGGGGTCTAAGTCGTCGTACCATAGTTGGTATGGTTCGATCTCAACATTTCGATTTGGATCTCTGACGTTTTGATTGCCAGTTTGCGATGGCACGAGGTGCGTGGTTGTTTTCTGATTCGGTTAGTTATTGACCTCGTAAGCATTTGATGTTTTCGGCGAAGAAGTGGTAATTTTTTTACTTCTTTCTATGTGATTTTGGAATGCTCCTGCATTGGTGAATTTTCTCGGGTCTCCCCTTTGTTGTTTAAGCTGGCGAAGTCGTGAGGTATATTTCCCTCTGTTATGTTCCGTTACCAAGCAGGTCGGTGGACTGAGTGCGATACGAGTTTGGGGCCACTAGGAATCCATTTTTGGGATTTATAGAATTCGTGGGAGGCTCTTGAGGTTGTGGTTCGTACCGAGTTTCTATGGGTGTTAACTGGCGGGTTCTTGTGTTCTCGGCACCTTGTTTGTGCCTCTTTTAGAGCTGTTAGGTTCAAATTCTGATGAGCCGTCTCAGGTCGAGGTGTCGACCTATACATTTCTTCGCCTTCAAATCGGACAGATCGGGAGCTGGAAAACTCGAGGGTTTCGAATGGTTCGGATCTTGGGTTTTGGCGAGCTCGTGAGCGATTCTCAGTCTGATGGAATGCATTATGCATTTGACCCATCAAGCGGTGGTAAGATTTTTTGTCGTCTTTGCAATTCTCTCTCATGAAGCATATGAATATCTCTTCGTCCTGTTCTATGACCCAAATGATGGAGGAATTGTTTAATCGTTTCCACAACATTGTGATGGAAATGGAAGGCTCCGTAGTCGTTCTTTTCACTCTGCAAGAGGTCTTTCATTCGATTAAATATGAGTCTGTATTTTTTCAATCCATGGTGAGAAACGTTGATGGTCTTCGTCTCTTTAGCTCCCGAATTCCTTTTATGAGAAAGTTGAATCATCTGTGACACCCGTCGTAGATATCAACTTATTCCTGCCAGAGCAGACAAAGAAGCACTATTATTCATGACTCATAGCGTTTTTCGTCCGCTATTACTACCCTTTTTTCATGTAGTGCACTAACAATAATATTTAGAAACTGTGAATAGTACGAGGAAATAGTTTCCTAGATTGGATTTAATAATTATTACTTTCTGAACGATAAAATATGGAATATGACACTTAGTTCATTATGTGAATCCCTGATTGATGGCTGGTGCGAAGCAATCAATTGATATTGGAAGAACAAAGCTTAGGAGACAAGAAAGAATTAGATCGTGCCGACACTTTCTCGGGTCTAATTCGACGATGACTAGCGACGATCGTACAAGGACAGCAAAGGTCTCTGGCTGGCTAAAACGACTCCAGGCCTCGAGCTGTGGTGGTCGATGACGTTAGAGGTCACAATACACGGTTCTTAGTGGTGATTGCATCACGTCTCTTTCGATGGTAAAGTGCACGAGCATGGGAGAGATTGAAGAAGAAGATGGTACAATAACGGTGGCTCATCCCTCCTTTATCGTGATGAAGACATATTTCATGGGACTGGGTCGTTACACCATCGTTATGGGGAAGGAACGTATGTCTCTAATCTTTTGTTTTCGATTAGCTTTTTTTCTTCTTCAAGGTGGGGGATCTTTGTTATGATAATAATATATCTGTTTATAGTTATTTCTATCCTCCAACGTGGTGTCTTGTTGAGCGGTCTTTTAAGAGCTCGCGCTCTTCTTTGTTGGGAATTGGAGGAATCTGATTTCTTGGCGCCTCTTCGTTCTCGAATCTTGAGAATAGGATGTACTTAGTTCTTGTGCACAGTCCAGGTGTGCTCTAGATATTGTAATTCAATCTTCAAGATTCGTCCTCACTTCTGATCATTTATTGATCGAGGAAGTCGTTGCTTGGCGCGTGGCGAATTCGTTTTATTTTCGTCGTTTGTTCTAAGACCATATAGTGTTGATATTCGTTTGACAGATCAATCTCGGGCTCGCTGAACTCGGGAGGTCGGGTGATCAGAATTCATCATCGGTCTGTTATGGTTTGAGGGTGTTATATGTGAAGCTCGACGAGGTGAATTACTTTTTTATCAGTAATGGAGATTCGATTTGGCTGAGGTCAGAATCGAACGTCATGTTTTGTTTCTCATTTATGATCTAGCCAGATCAATGCCATCGTGGTGTGATGGCTCGTTTGGTGCGGTACCTTGTTGCGGTACTGGACACCATATGAGTTGGATCCATTTTCGTGCTTACAAGCCTTAGATCGGGTTCCTAGCAAAGATGTTTTCCGTTTCTCTTCCCCACATCCGGCCAAAATCTAGATCCTAAAAACTACACTAAGTATTTAGTAGTGATTGAAAGTTTAATTTGGGGAAGAAAAGGATTTTGGCAACAATATCCTCAGAATATGAGTTGACAAAAATGGACTATATTCACAGGTCGAATATCATAGAGAAGTCGGGAGAAAGAATGATCGTGACTGAACTCGAGGTCGAGCTGCCTACGTACCCTCGACGAGGGATCAAGTCATAACGTAGTTTGATTATAATCATCTCGAAAAGAGACATCGGGTTTGTCGATATCGAGCATGAGATGGTTTTGTTATCTCGATCAAGACATCGGGCTTCGTTGGTTTTCAGCGTGGTATCGACCTCGTCATATCGAGCTAGTCGTCGGTTTAGTTGCCTGATGTGGAACGTTGGCTTTACGGGTCTCAAATCATCTATGAATAGACAATGAACTCTTAGGAATTTGGGACGCCTACATGTGATCTTATTAGGTCGAACGTCGTATGAAGAGCTCTCGTCCTTCATCAATCATGGAAGCTCACTGTCGTGACGTACATGTCGCATCTCTACAGGTTACGACTCTGTAACTCCTCTTCTTGTTATCGTGTCTTTGGGAGAGGAAGGATTTCGGTCTGATCAAATACATGGCCGTAGTTGATGTGTCGTCTCTATTATTTTCCTGGTTGGAAGAATCAGATATCCTCTATTGAGCTCGTTCGCTCTTCTTTTGTTTTCTGCGGAAAGGGCCTCCTTTAGAGAATCAAGTCTTTGTCTTTTATAGAAGGAAATTGTCTCCGCTACGTTCGCAAAGTGATATCTTGCATATTTCCATTGTGTTATCCATTCACCCATGTGCATTTTGATCATATAGACTAGTATTTAGCCATGTTTAGGTTGAATTTTGCATGCATGAGTCTTTATTAGGTATTGGAGTACCACATGGAGTTCTTGGAGACATTTGGGTGCGTTTGGAGCTCAAAAGAGGTGATAAAGGTGATCATTGGACGAGTAGTGCATGGGAGCGACCCTACCGGAGCGACGCCATGAACTCGCTGTGCCCTACCTCTCAGAGCAACCTTACCAGAGCGAGAACACGAGGTCGCTCGCCGTTTTTGTTTCGGAGCGACCTCCTAGAGCGACAAGGCGAAGTCGCTCCAGCTCCAGAGCGACCTCACCACAGCGACACCCAGAGGTCGCTCGCTGTTTGTGTCGAAAACGAGCCGGGAGCGACCTCCCGGAGCGACGTGCCGAGGTCGCTGCGCTTCAATTATTTGGTCGAACTTATGATTAATCAAGGGCCTTTAGGTCATTTGTTATGCACTTTTTTACACTTTCTAAACCTATGTTTAAGTACCTTTTGTAAGCTATTGGAGGCTGATTATCTTTTGATCTTAAGAAAACCACCAAAAACCTCTTGGAAAGTTCATCTCTTTGATTCAATTGATCATTTTTGTTATTGCAATC
>NC_027751.1:28204696-28206002 GCF_000695525.1 Brassica oleracea var. oleracea
GGTTTAAGAGGAATCATGGAGATTAGTGAGTAATCACCTTTTGAATTCATGGGTTAGGGAGATTAAGGGTGATTAGGTTAGAGCTAGGATGTTTTAGTGTACACCGTTCTTAGTCCTTGCTAGTAGAGTATTCATAATGCATCTTCTGAGTTGGCCTCTCAAAAGTTGATCTTTAGGCATTTTCCACACAAAAGGTGTTTGATGAAATGCCTGAGACAACTCTTCTAAGCTTTTAGCATACTTTGCCAAACACATTTGTTGTTTGAGGTGCTAAGATAGCCATTAGACTTGTTAGTAATGATTGCTTTCATATTATTCAACCAAAGACATTTGATGTTTGAAATGTGTTAGTAAATGAACATTCATCTAGACATAGAGCTTGTTTAGAATTGTATCTAAGCTTAAGGTTGATAGTTTGATTGATCGTTTGTCATCCTTAGTTCGAAACTTGATCACCCAAGGTCTAATCCCTATGCCCATGGGTTCTCTTTTCCCTTAGTCAAGAAAGTTACTTCATTTATCGCTTTTATTATTCTGCAACTGGATTAGCATTAATCACTAGTTTAGAAATCTTTTAAATCACCGGTTGCACTTAGATAATGTGAGTACTTGCATTCTCAGTGCTTTGAAATCCCTTAGAATTAGTTCGACAATCTTTTATACTACATCATTTGTCTTAGGAGCTTTGAAAACTCTTAACATCAAATTGGTGCCGTGCCGGGTTCTGAGTAGATTTGAACATTGAGATTTAGTCACTTGTTTGAGACTAAGTCATTTTTATTATTTTTCTCTTGCTACTGATTCTCCTCAAAACCCTCCTCCTGGTTTCAACAACAAAGGACACCATTCTTCCCACCAACAAGCTAATCCTTCTACCTCTACTCCTCAAGAAAGCAGCATTGATGCCCTACTGAAACAAATCTTGGAGTCTCAGACTAGAAGTTAGAAGCATGTTGACTATGAATTGAAAAACCTGCACGCAAAGATTGATGGAAGCTACAATGAGCTCAACAATAAGTTCAGAACCTTGGAGAACCAGTTCGCTGCCATGAACACTCAACAAAATTGCCAACAAGGTTCTTTACCTGGAAAATCTGAGCAAAACCCCAAGGAGACCATGAAAGCTATCACCCTCAGGAGTGGTAAGGAGTTAACTCAGAAAGCTCTCACCAAGGATGCTGAGAAACAAAGTGAGGGGGTGGCCATCAACATAGATGATGAAGTGGTGATCATTGATGAGAAGATCAATGATGAGATTTTGGAGAAGATTGTGGAAGCCAAAGGTAAAGGAAAGGTTGGGGAAGAG
>NC_027751.1:28206184-28207481 GCF_000695525.1 Brassica oleracea var. oleracea
CTTTCATGCTGATTCCTCAATATAGCAAGTTCCTGAAAGATGCTGTAGCTGCAAAGAAGAAAGAGATGAAGGGCATGATGATTATTATTCATGAGTGCAGTGCCATCATCCAGAGGCTTGTTGTTCCAAAGAAGCTTGAAGATCCAGGATGCTTCACATTACCTTGTGCTTTTGGACCTATGGTATTTGAGAGATGTCTCTGCGATTTGGGAGCTAGTGTGAGCTTGATGCATTTATCTGTTGCTAAGAAGCTTGGTTTGACTCAGTACAAGAAGTGTAGACTTTCTCGGGTATTGGCTGATCGTTCAGTGAAGTACCCTGTGGGTATCTTGGAGGACCTCCCCGTGATGGTTGGAAACTATGAGATCCCTACAGACTTTGTGTTGCTTGAGATGGGTGACGAAGCTCAAGATCCCTTAATCCTTGGAAGGCCTTTCTTAGCTACAGCAGGAGCTATTGTTAATGTGAAAGCGGGCAAGATTGATCTCAACTTAAGTAAAGGGCACGTTCTCCACTTTGACATCAAGGAGGTAATGAAGAAACCAACGGTTTAAGGGCAAGTCTTCTACATTGAAGAGATGGACGCCCTTGCTGATGAGCTCCTTGAAGAGTTGTCACTAGAAGACCCTCTACAGCATGCTTTGACGTTAGAGAGAGAGGTTGAAGTGATTGAGAACCTGGAGAGTACTGCCTATGGGATGATGCTGGATTCACACAAAGGGTTTGTAAGTAAAGATCAATATGATGAGCTGCCACAAGTGGTTCATCAAGAAGCCTCAATCACTCAACAAGAGGACACCCAGCAAGATGATTGGAGCGAGCTTAAGGCGCCTAAAGTGGAGTTTAAACCGTTGAGGTTGTTCTTCCAAACAATAACCTGACGAGCTTAGAGAGACCTAGAGCTATCAGCTTCAACATTTCCCAGGAAGACTTTCTTGGAGAGCACGTGTCTCTCGATCCCATTGCTGCACCAAGGAAAAGGAGTGCTCCGACGAGACATGACGAACCTGCTGCAGAAGCATCTGAACCCGTCTATAGACCTCCGTGCTACTACTTCCATCCATATGCTGGAGTTCTTCCCCCTGGTGCGCTTCGTGATGCTCATGAGCATATTGGTCGTCTTCAGAGATGGAACAAAGCACAAGACAGGACGATAGAAAAGCTGAAAGACAAGTGCAAGGCGCTTAGCAAGACTGTGAAGAAGCAAGCAAAGACTTCAGCCAAGTTCATGAAGAAAGCAGATGATGTCTTGACCAGGGGAGGAATAGCTGGATGTAGCTCAGCAGACTTCGCTTTT
>NC_027751.1:28207696-28208806 GCF_000695525.1 Brassica oleracea var. oleracea
TACTCACTATCCGTAGAAGGTACTTCATTACTTTCCCTTGTATATACCATTTCATATTATCTTTCTTTTGGGTATCTCTCTCTACTTGACAACACAGAGACTGTGTAACTTAAGTTTGGGGGAGGTACCAAGTATTTGATCATGTTTGCTTTGATGATTTTGCATTGAGTCTTGCATACATACCTTTTTGCATAAAAAAATGATATAGATTACATCACTTGCATTTTTAGGAGAGTCTAGAGCATATAGGTTGCATTCACTTGCATTAGGAGCAATGATTTAAAAAGCCTTGTAAAGAACACTACCTCGCGCTCGAATAGCTATTGCATCTCTCAAAAAGCCTTGTATGTTTCGAGCCTTGAAAACTCTTCCTAAATCTCATTAGTTGCTGAAACTCAATCTTTGAAGCCAACTACAACCTTATTTGAACTGAACGAACTTAATGCTTCTTGCTCATGGTCCCTTGTGTACTGAGTCATGGCTATACACACTTGAGTTGTCACATCCTTTACGCCAAACTTTTTGACAAACTCGAGTGGTAGACCACTCTCAAAACCCTTTCCTCCTTTTAAGCTTTCATTGTTTGATGAGTGAGGCCTTTTTCGGAAAGTCTTACATGTGCATAATGTTGAGAGTATCGGAACAACAATGCTTGATCTTCATTCTTGCTACATTAGGCACTCTATTGTCTAGCTATAGATGGGGGGGGTGGGTGTTGTGATTATGATTTGAGAGCATGAAAAGTTTGAAGGAAAAGAATAGACTCTTTGTGTTTAAGTGAATAGTCTTATTAGGATAAGTAGATAAACATCTAGCTCAAGTTTATGAAAAGTCTTGGCCCCCAAAAATAAAAAAAAATAAAAAAGAGAAAAAGAAAAGAAAAAGGGGGCTAGCAAAGTTGTTAGAAGCTAAGAAATGTTTTTAAATTGTGAAAGAAAAAAAAATCCCTTGTACATTTCAAAGAGAAAGACTTTTATGTGAAAAATGTTCTTAGGATCTTTTGGTGAGAGATGTGAGTTGGGTTTGACATTGGAAAATGATTGTGTAACTTGTATGTTTGGGAAAATGGTAGAACAATGGAGATTGAGCATTGTATGCATGAGTTGATCC
>NC_027751.1:28208878-28209398 GCF_000695525.1 Brassica oleracea var. oleracea
TGACTCACTTGAATAAAAAGCCTTCCCTTACCCAACCAAATGATTTGAACCAATTGACCATTCGCAAGAATTCACCTGATGTATATTCGCTCGCCGTTTTCATTTCGGAGCGACCTCCTAGAGCGACAAGGCGAAGTCGCTCCAGAGCGACCTCACCACAGCGACACCCAGAGGTCGCACGCTGTTTGTGTCGAAAACGAGCCGGGAGCGACCTCCCGGAGGGACGTGCCGAGGTCGCTGCGCTTCAATTATTTGGTTGAACTTATGATTAATCAAGGGCCTTTTGGTCATTTGTTATGCACTTTTTTACACTTTCTAAACATATGTTTAAGTACCTTTTGTAAGCCATTGGAGGCTGATTATCTTTTGATCTTAAGAAAAACACCAAAAACCTCTTGGAAAGTTCATCTCTTTGATTCAATTGATCATTTTTGTTATTGCAATCCTGTTGTTTTCATATCGATTCTCTGTATTTTGTCTACATGATTAATCTGAAATCCAATATGGGTTTAAGAGGAAT
>NC_027751.1:28209434-28218179 GCF_000695525.1 Brassica oleracea var. oleracea
CATGGAGATTAGTGAGTAATCACCTTTTGAATTCATGGGTTAGGGAGATTAAGGGTGATTAGGTTAGAGTTAGGATGTTTTAGTGTAGATCATTCTTAGTCCTTGCTAGTAGAGTATTCATAATGCATCTTCTGAGTTGGCCTCTCAAAAGTTGATCTTTAGGCATTTTCCACCCAAAAGGTGTTTGATGAAATGCCTGAGACAACTCTTCTAAGCTTTTAGCATACTTTGCCAAAGACATTTGTTGTTAGAGGTGCTAAGATAGCCATTAGACTTGTTAGTAATGATTGCTTTCATATTATTCAACCAAAGACATTTGATGTTTGAAATGTGTTAGTAAATGAACATTCATCTAGACATAGAGCTTGTTTAGAATTGTATCTAAGCTTAAGGTTGATAGTTTGATTGATCGTTTGTCATCCTTAGTTCGAAACTTGATCACCCAAGGTCTAATCCCTATGCCCATGGGTTCTCTTTTCCCTTAGTCAAGAAAGTTACTTCATTTATCGCTTTTATTATTCTGCAACTGCATTAGCATTAATCACTAGTTTAGAAATCTTTTAAAACACCGGTTGCACTTAGATTAAGTGAGTACTTGCTTTCTCAGTGCTTTGAAATCCTTTAGAATTGGTTCGACAATCTTTTTTACTACATCATTTATCTTAAGAGCCTTGAAAACTCCTAACATCATAAAATTGTTGCACGTGATCCTTGAGTCAACACCGAACTCCTCCTTTTTAGTCGGTGAAACTCACGAGATCTTTTATGTAAATATTTGATGATCTTGACTTGGTCAAGTGGATTGGTCTGATCATTAAACCATTTCCACTGAACCGAGACATGTAAACCATCAACGACCTAGAGCTTGTAACGGGACGGTTTCGGTGACGAATCCGGCACCAATAGTCTTCGTGGGTTGGGCTTTTCTGCTGGTCGTGCGGCCCACATTATCTTCGGTCCAATCTAGAATATTGACCGAAATTGGGTCCAACACAGCCTTACGTCCACCTCTAATCTGGCGAACTAATAAAAAAAGGATCGGCAAATTACAATAAATATTTGAGCATGAGTTAAGAGAGTATTGGCTTCTAAACCCAACAAGAGGGTTTGACGGAAATGGAGCAAGAGGTTTTCCTGATCGATAGATCTTTTGACGCATATTGATAAGGAATCTGAGGTACATCTAAAGCATAGAAGTATGTGGGTGAAGTGATTACATATTTGTGTGAACTGTTTTATCTATGCCGATTCTGAGTAAGATTGGGTACAAATGGGATATATGAGGTTTTGAAGTTATTTGTGCTTCTGGATTACCAATCTTATTATTGTTTTGCTACCATACAGATATCCGAACCGATTATCCGTTTAAATATTTATTTCAAACAGATACTTGGTTCGATTAGTAAAATAGATAAAAATTTAAAATTTAGTAAAAACAACAATGTTTCATTACAAAATAAAAATATTATATTTTTAAATAATGAATTTAGTGAATAGTAATATTATAAAGCTTGCATAGATAAAAAAATAATTACATAATATATATATACGGCAGATCATATTGGATGATTTTTAAAATTTTAATATTTTAGATTCGATTCATTACGGGGTATTAAATATTAATATTTGATTTTATCCGTAAAATTATGAATATTTCGGATTGAAGCAAAACTGACAATTTTTTATTAAAATACTTATTAAATTGTTTAATGCTCTAAAATCTAACGCCGTAAAATCTAACGCCGATCATTTTATTATTGTACCAGCCATTTAAGAAAAATAAAAAAAAGTCACATTCTTTGAGATCTGTTTTCGTTTGGTCTCTGTTCAGGGTTTCTGGTATAGGAAATATATTAGAAATCGTGTGTAAAATTGGATTTACATTGGGTACTAGTTATACTATCAATAAACCGGTGGATATCATATGGAACGGTGGCGTTGCCATCTACCACGTGCGCTAAGTTTTGGCGCTGCGTTATGGCAGTTGAATAATAACCTAAGGTAGATTCTTGTTTATCGTAGATCTCTTAGACCATGATTGCTAAAACCATTAAGGCTTACTTCATAAAGATTCCAAATAAAGAATTCGAACGGGATTTGGAGGCGGCAATCTTCAAGGCTCGCTTCAAAAAGAATTCTTGGATATATGTCAAAAAGAAGTGAACAGGGTTTGGTGGCAACCACCATTAAGACTTGATTCATGGAAGCCTGTCCAATCTTAGTCACTGATCCTGCAATAGAAGCAGACTTTAACTCAACAGAAAAATTAGAGAGAGAGAAATTAGGAACTAACTTGTACCTGCAGTTCCAGATACTTGTCTGAAAATCCTTGCATCCTGTGATCGATACTCCCAAGGTAAAGCATGCATTTTTATATTTATGCTAAGAAATGAGGTTAGTATAGGGGAATGTCAGACAGAATTTGCTAAGTTGTAAACTAGTTGAATTGGGTTGCTAAGTTAGGATATTGCATAATGTGCTTTTGTGATTAGGACTTTAGATGTGGTTTGCGAAATTGTAGAGGTGATGATTTCTATGTCTTATATATATAAATTCCTGCTGTTTTCAAACCTCTTTCAGAGAGACTGCTTGTTTGGGGAGTTGATATACCATGGATTTGACTCATTTTACCCATGGTATATAAGTATTTTACTATCTATATACTATATATTCTATCCTATTAGGTATGTTTTCAGGTTCAGAAGTATATTGGAGTAAAGTGATGTTTATGGAGCATTTAGGAGCTTAAAAGAGATTTCATCTGAGCTGACCATAAGATGTCGACACGAAGAAGAAACAATCAATCGATGCACATCCAGTGACGTCGATCGATACAGAAGAGAAGCCTTGACGATTGAAGATTATGATCGATCGATGTACATCCTGTACCATCGATTGATGTCGAGACGCGGAAGCACGACTTGGTTTCAGCTGACTTTAAATCCAAGACTTCACCAAATTACAAGATTACCCCTGACGAGTTTTTAACCTAATAGTTATATACTTCCTAAGTGTTAGGAGGCAGGAGAGCTTTTGGCCACCATTGTATTCTTATTTTCAGCGGAGAGTTTTAGAAGAGAAGATCATAGAGAGATTTGTGATTGGAACTCCATTGATTCATCTATTCTATTCTATGCAGTTTTTATTTATATTTTGTGTCATGAATTGCTTAGCTATATCTGAGTAGTTTACTTGTTAGATTCAGGGTTCAAATAGGTTAGAGGGATTAGCCCCAACTATGGATTGCTAAGTTGTGGTATTCATTGATTGATTATTCTTAATGCTTGTTCTAGATTAGCTAACTAGAATATTGAACCTGGGAATCTGCATGAGTCAAGCATCCTTGACCATCCAGTCCTGAATCTAATCTGTCATACTAGACTGCTAGAAAAAGGCTACCGCTTGTGATTTTTAAAGAGATCTCTACTCTGGTTGTATGTGTGTGTGTGTATAAACTCCAATAGAGAAAGATGGGAGCTTGTTCAGGTGATTTAAGAACAAAGATTGATGAGAGTGTTTAAGTGTTTATGAGACTAAAGAGAATGATATTAAGAGACTGAGAGACTAAGAGAATAAGTGTTTAGAGATTAGAGTTTCAGATTCAAGAACTAGTTTTTCATTTCCATGAAGGAGAGGGAAAATCCCCCTAACTCTCTTAAGAGTTACAATTTCGTCCATACATTTGTTTATATAGGCTGTTACAATCTGAGACATCATAAACCTATATCAAATGGCTGTAAATCACTTAAGATGAATGGATGGTGTAGATGAGCTGGTCTTGTTGCAATCTGAGTAGTTGATGCTGATTGGTTAAGAGGAGATGGAGCCTGATTGGTTTAATTCAAAATGGGGAAGGCTGAACTGTGATTGGCTCTCCTTAGGCTCCTCCTAATCTGTCCACAGATCAGTCCAGGTTCATGGTCGTGGCTCCCCTTGTCTTTACAGCCAAGGCCAGCCTGTCCCATGACCAAACTAGCCAATCACACTCCAATGGCATCTTCTTGATTCTCCTTTGATGCCATCTGATCAGAACCTTATCCACAAGGCTAGGACCACTTTTATAACTCCCAAACCTTGTCCAGACATTGCACAAGCTTTCCCGGAACGTCAGGTTCGCCCTATTTTTGCACCAACTCCAAAACTTCTCAAATGGCCGAGTTATGCAAATCTGGGTCGCCCTGGTCCGTACGGATCCGTACTGTCCGTACACGTCCGTACTGCCTCGCCCTATCTTTGCACACTCACCCATTTGCTCCTAAATACACTTCTAAGTCTCTCCTAGACTTGGCCCTAACTTTGCACATCCATCTGGACACCTTGCCCTATCTTTTGCACAAGTCCCAACTCAACTCAACACTTTTAGTTTCTCCATTTCTTCTCTTCAAGTTAACACTCCCCCTCAAGCTTGACTTTAGTTGATCCTAAGTCAAGCTTGGAACCTTGAAGAACTTCCTCATTAAAAACCTCACCAAAGAAAAGCCTTTGGGACAAAACCTTGATGAGGGAAAAAGAGTAAAGTCTCCAAGGCCTAGGGATTGGCCAGTGAGTCTTTGTGCGTTACCAACAATGTAAGAGACACAAAGACTTTGGATCATGGCCTCTTCATTCTCCCCACGCCTTATACTCTCCTTACTGCCTGATCTTGGTCTCTCCCCTTTTCACCTAACTTCTTGTTAGGTTGAAGTGTTTGGACACACCAGATCTTCCTTGATAGATACAAGCTGAGTCTTGGCTGCTTCTTCTTCATGAGTCACCAACATGTTACTGAAACCTTCATGACAGGATGCTTCAGACTGTAGTATCCAATCACCTCAACACTTGAAGCCGCCTTGGACATTGCTTCTTCATACTTCCCAACAGGTTGCTTCCTCTTCTAGAATAACCACCAAGCTCATTCTGATCATGTAAGCTTCAACACTTCTTAGCCTCTTCATGTAGCCGGTTTGATAGTCCCCCTCTAAACTGACTTCTCAGCCATCTTAGAAAGGTTAGGATGCGGCCGGTTCATCTTTAAAACACCAGTGAGGCTGAGCAATACTTCAAACTAGGCTTGCCCTCTTCATAGACCTGATTTGAGTCCCCCCCTCTCAACAGACTTCACAGCCACTTTAGAGAAGCTAGGAAACGACCAGGAACATCTTCAGTGAGGCTCAAGCGGTGGTACCTGATACGTTATCCCAAAGGTGCATCAGTACTTATCAAGAAACATCACACAATCCATTCAAACATTTTAAGTATCATTTCTAGACTTTGATTTGAAATGATGAATGTATTGAATTGAATTGAGTTTAGGGACACTTCCCTTTTGTTTTGGTGAGTTCCCACTCGGCCATTGCACCATCTCCATGGCATCATCAACTTCTTGGAAAGGCAGAATGGATTCATCAGCTTCTCATCTATCACTTCACCATAGAAGCCGCTTTGATGAGTTCTCCTTCACCCTTAGACTGCCTAGACTTGCTCCGGCTGATGATCCTTTGTAGGAGTCTTTGCAAAGACTTATTACTGACCATGGATCATATGCATTAAGAATCCCCCTCAAGCTTAGAACCGAGACTAGAAGGAGCTAAGCTTGTGATGATCATATGCATCCCCATGGTCTTATAACTATCAGTCTTTCATGATAGCTTACTTCTTGTGAGTTTACTCTCTTCCTTAACCAGGAAATAGGGTTTTTGAATCACCATAGAGAGCCTCACAAGACACACCTTCTCATTGCATAATTACCCATGCTACACTTCTTGTAGACTTTGGACTGGATATGTCCAACGGTATTATGCAATGGCCGTCTCCCATTGCATAATCAATCACACTACACTTCCTGTAGATTATGGACTAACATGTCCTAGTGATGATATGCAATGGCACAAGACCTTTGTCTCTACATTCTTGGCTGTTGGCGCGTTACATGTATCACAATGTATCACCTTCCTTGTGTACCTAACACCACCACAACTCAATCCAAGATCAGATCATCCCATTGGGATCAAATCAAGATCATCCATCCTGTTTGATCACCAATGCCACAATAATATATAATACTTGAAACACGCCAGACAATCAAGGCAAGAACAAGCAGATTTCAATCTCTAAAATGACAATGCAAGCTCTAAACATTACATTGACATCCTAGGTTTATATTATAATTATTTTTTTTAAGTTCTCTAAATGCAATGCAATCTTACATCAATACATTTGCAATTTAGTCTCATTTTTAAATGCATCACTACATGAATGCACAATCTTAAAGCATTAGCTATATGAATGCAACAGGTTCAATCCATGAGCAATATTAAAGCTATGCACAACAGTTTCAATCAAAACCAATGATGCAAGCAACTTAGACAATTTCTAATTGATGCAAGACTTTCATTGATGGATTAAACATAGGCATTAGCATCAGACCACAATAGGATTGAACTTAGACAGAATGAGACATGCTTATGTATGCAAAACAACTTTTCAAACATGATGCAAGCAGTAGAGACATTCTACTCAATTCTACAACACATTCATGATGATTCAAGCTATGGCAACACAGAAAACACTGTAATAAACAAGATATGAGATTCTACTAGAAGCTATAAACTATTAATGGAACTTTCGATAGGGAAATCATAGAGCATAATCAAGATATAGACCTATCAAGACATATTAAAATATATGAGACTAGGTTTACTCCCTTGTTTAAGATGATGAGAAGTGGTCCTAATGTCGCCACTTGAATCCTCACTTCTTCTTCTCCTCTCATTGCAATCACCCTTCTGAATTTGCCACCATGATGGAATGCTTTATGGAATGCTTATGGAATTTTCAGCTACTTCTTCAATCACCTCACACTAGAAGCCGCCTTGATAGAGTAGCCTTCTTCTTCACACAACCAAGAGTGCTCTGTCTTAGTTTGAGCACTCTCTTGAATAAGCACGCCACTGCCTAGACCCGGTTGGCTTCTTCTTCAGTTACTTGCAATGGTAAGAGGAAGACCCAGTGAGCTTAAGTGAGTTTTACAACCATCTGCGCTTCACCCTTCTTGTAACAACTCTACATTGCACACACAATGAGCACCATTCATTCTCTTTCAACTCGGATTTGATGATGAACTAGGAACACCTTTTGTGAACCTGAAACATCACTCAAACTCCAGCAAGGATAAGACACAATTGCATTGGGATCAATCCTTGACTTCATCAAGTTTGATCACCAACGTCTCAGGCTTTATTACACTAGACATAATCAAGAAAATGTCAAGTTCTTATCTATGCAAGCAACCTTTCTCTAAATACTAAGCAAGACCATATTAGATTCAAGCCAAAGTATTTAGACAATTTTAACAACTCCTTAATATTCAACTTAGACTTTAATCTAAATGAAATAATACAAGGCAACAACAAGACAATATGCATTAACCTTAATCAGTTTCTAACTCATGAAAGCAAGCATGATTAGATAATATAAACTATCTTCTTAACAAGACAATTCAATTTAGAACTGGCATTAAGCATTTCAAACATTTTCAATTGTATTGATATCAATCCTTGATTGATAAATCATCAAATTTGGTTTCCAATACCACAAGCAATGCAACAGATAGACACAAGACATTATCAAGTTATAATCTTTGCAAACAAACTCTCTAAGCACAAGCATGATCATAACAGATTCAATACAAGCTACCTAGGCAATTTAAAGCTTCTTTACTCAGCAATTTAGACATGAATCTAATGCTTCAATGTAAGACAGCCACAAGATGATAACATGCATTAATCTTTATCAGTCTCTAACACATGAATGCAATCAGTTTTGACAGTACCATTTAGCACATTAATACACACATTCATTTAGAGCTGGGATTAAGCAATAACATTATCAACCAACATTAGACACAATGCATAACCTTAGGTGATTTCATTTCATGAAAGCAATCAGGTTTAGACAACTTCTAACTCCCTGACAAGCCTCACTAGAATCATGGTTAAGCATTTTTAAACTTTTCAACCACCAAACAAGACTTTTTAAGCATTATGGGACAGATTCTAAAATTCATTTCATTTCATTTGGCAACCTTTAAACAATCCTCAGGTTTTCAATCACATCACAACATCACAACTAGTCAATATACTCAAGCTTTATACAAGAGAAAGAAGTTTCTTACAGCCAAGGAACTAGTGTTAGTTCCTTGAAACTCCATAGATCATGGCAAGACATTGAGCTGTTGGTGTCAACTCCAACTTCTCCTTCTCCCATGGACCTTTCTCTTGCACTCTCCATGTCAAAGACCACACCTTTCTTCATGTTGAATTCGCCACACCCGTACCAGCTGAAAGCTGTCACCTTTCCCCTTGCTTCCAAGGGTCTTTCTTCTTCATGGGCTTCATGAGAGAGTGTAGATCAGCCAGAGACAGCTTCTGGACACCATGGATGAACACATCTTCTTCTTGAGGAGTAGAACAGCCGGCTGGACCATGGAGCTTCTTCTTGGCTTCAAGCGACATGGAGGAGAGCTATGAGCTTCAGCGGAAGCAAGAACCAAGTTCTAATGAACCTGGCTCTGATACCATGTGATTTTTAAAGAGATCTCTACTCTAGTTGTATGTGTGTGTGTATAAACTCCAATAGAAAAATATGAGAACTTGTTCTAGGTGATTTAAGAACAGAGATTGATGAGAGTGTCTAAGTGTTTATGAGACTAAAGAGAATGAGATTAAGAGACGGAGAGACTAAGATAATAAGTGTTTAGAGATTAGA
>NC_027751.1:28218254-28219112 GCF_000695525.1 Brassica oleracea var. oleracea
CCTTGTCTTTACAGCCAAGGCCAGCCTGTCCCATGACTAAAGTAGCCAATCACACTGCAATGGCATCTTCTTGATTCTCCTTTGATGCCATCTGATCAGAACCTTATCCACAAGACTGGGACCACTTTTATAACTCCAAAACCTTGCCCAGACATTGCACAAGCTTTCCCGGGACGTCAGCCTCACCCTATTTTTGCACCAACTCTAAAAATTCTCAAATGGCCGAGTTATGCAAATCTGGGTCGCCCGGATCCGTACTGTCCGTACACGTCCGTACTGCCTCGCCCTATCTTTGTACACTCGCCCATTTGCTCCCAAACACACTTCTAAGTCTCTCCTAGAATTTGTCCTAACTTTACACATCCATCAGGACACTTCTGGACACCTTGCCCTATCTTTTGCACAAGCCCCAACTCAACTCAACACTTTTAGTTTCTCCATTTCTTCTCTTCAAGTTAACATCGCTGAACTAGACAGCTAGTGAACATTATCAACCTGCGCCTAGGGCTTAACTAGAAGCATCTATCGATATTGTCTTCTGACAATCGATCGATATTTGCAAAAGGTGTATCGATCGATATCCCTATAGGACCATCGATCGGCACTTTCTTGTGGTCAACAAACGACAGTTGAGATCCAAGATCTAGTTAGTTAACCAGTGAAACATTGCCATCGCTGATCACTGTGTTTAAGGGGTTGAGCTCTAATATATCATGCATGCAACTGATAGGCATCTATAGGATTATAATCTCCAACACTTGAATAGAAACCATGCATCTAATACCTTTCCAATAAGTTACACCCCCAATTATCTTGTTAATCGAGCAATAGACTTGCTCAATTAGGATTGCTATTTGC
>NC_027751.1:28219280-28228661 GCF_000695525.1 Brassica oleracea var. oleracea
GCCGGAGAGCTTTGATCGCCATTAGATTTAGTGTTATTAATTCTTTTATTTTCTTTACCCCCATTCTGACACAAAAATTTTTTCTTGTCTTTTCAGGTGCATGCCCAGCAGTACCAAAAGCAACAAGGAAAAACACATGTTATTCTCAGAAGATCCTGCTCACTTGGAACGCACGATCCGCAAAGATCAACGTTCCACATCGCTCGACGCAGCAACTTTTACGTCGACTGATTTTCGCACCCAGCCGTCGACCGATACCCGACCTTCATCGTCGACCAATCCACATCGTTCGACATCGAACGATACTACACCTCTTACATCGATCGATCCTCAATTGCGAAGCATGCTTGTGATTGTTATTCTCAGACAGGATGAGAATGGAGACCTGTATGACCAGGATAGTCATCTGCGTAACGCAACAGGTCAGAAACTAGACGCTCAGGGGAATGTAATCCCTGATGCTGATGCTACAGGAGCTGCTCAACCTGTAGAAGAGGCTACTCCACCAAAGACACTGGCCGACTACAATCGTCCAGATGAGTACTACGCCAACAGATCAGCTATTTGCCTTCCATAGATTCATAAGGAGAATTTTGAGCTGAAGCCTCAGTACTACACACTCGTGTCGCAGCTTCCCTACTCTGGTTTACTACACGAGCATCCTATGGACCATCTGGAGAGGTTTGAGGATCTTATCGCTACTATTTGTATGGATGGAGTCCCTGATGACTACCTATTGTGCAAGCTCTTCAAGTATACTTTGACTGGAGAAGCGATGCACTGGCTTAAGCAGCTACCCACATGATCTCTAAAATCCTGGGCCGACATCAAGAATGCTTTCTTGCGAAACTTCTTTGATGAGGCACACGCTGAAGACTTGAGGAGAAAGATTGCCACATTCGCACAGGAGACTGGAGAGTCTTTCAAAGATGCGTGGATCAGATTCAAGTTCTTCCAGCGAGACTGTCCACACCACGGATTCAGTGAAGTGAAACTGCTGATCACTTTCTTCAGAGGTATCACCTTGAGGTATCAAATGGCTCTTGATACAGCTAGTGAGGAAAACTTCAACACCAGGAATCCGGTGGAGGCTATGAGACTGATAGAAAATCTAGCAAACAGCAGCAACACCAAGAACACTGACTTTGAGAGGAAGAAGTCTGTTGCATCCCTAGGAAAGGAGCAGATGAATGAAGTTAGAGCAAAGTTAGATGTAGTTCATGAGCTTCTTAGGAAGCGGGTCTGCTCAGCTGAAGGAGAAGTAGCTGTAAACATGGAAGGAGAAGAAGATGTGAACTACATTAGAGGTACTGGATTTCAGAGGTCTGGAAACCAGGGTGGAAACAGAAACTACTATGGCAATGGTCAGAAGAGTAACCAGAGTTCACGGGTTCAGAAACCTTTCAGCAACAACAGCAGAGGCTATGGAAACTCATACTACCAGAATCCACCACCACAGACTCATGAAAGCAAGATCAAAGCAATGCTTGACAGAGTTTTGGAAGGACAGCAACAACTCACTGTGGATTTCAATGAGAAGATAGATTCAGCCTACAATAGTCTGAACACAAGAAATGAGACCTTAGGGACTCAAGTAAGGAAGCTTGAAATGCAAGTGGCTCAGACTGGAGACACTGTAAAGAGGCAAGAAGCCTTGGATAGAGAGGTAGGAGTTGAGAAAGCAAAACACCACGTGAATGCCATCCTAGATGATGATTTCTGGCAAGTGGTGAAGCATGAGAAGCTTGGAGAAGGAGATTGCAAAGTTAAAAGCTCCATGAGTTTCGGCGGATCACATTGGTGTCGACCGATGTCAATGGATGCACATCGCTCGACAGACCATGACGAAGATCGATCGACGGATTACTCTGGACATCGATCGACGTCATCCACTGATTCGACTGCGGAGTGTAGTGCAGTTCGAATCATGACTCATGAGGAATACGCAGAAAAACATCCTCATCCACCCTCCCGTTTCTACGTCAAAATCGATCGACCGCATGAGCCAGCCATCGATCGATAGAGAGAGACCGACATCGATCGACACCCCTCACCTCCCATCGATAGACGGACACCTCTCACCTACCGATTGTGATTACCATCTATTGATAGTAATCGAATCAACGCACTCAGACCACCACCTAAACCTTTAGCAAACCCACCAGAACCTACAACCAACCCTTCATACCCTACACCAGAGCCTATGCAAGTTGATGAGGCAACTGAGGGAAGAGTGTTAAGGAAAAGGAAGGAGAAGATTCTGAAACACCTTAAGAGGGAAGCTAATGAGAAGGAGATTGATGGTTTCGCTAAGGGAGTCCTCATAACCCTAGTGGAGAAACATTTTGATGAAGTTTATTACACACACCGGTTGTGGATGTTCTTCAGGGAGACTAAGGAATCTGAGGAGGACATTAGGAGATTGTTTCATCATGTCCGGGAAAGGATGAAACTAAGGATCACATTGAAGAAGAAGAATGATCCTGGGAAGTTTGCAATACCATGTTTGGTAAAGAATATTGAATTTCCCCATGCACTTTGTGACACAGGAGCATCAGTCAGTATACTACCTAAGGTTATGGCAGACCAGCTGGGTCTGAAAATAGAGCCCTCATCAGAGTCTTTCACCTTCGTGGATCTTTCAAAAAAGAGCTTAGGAGGCATCATAAGAGACCTTGAGGTACAGATTGGTAGTGCCCTTGTCCCAGTAGATTTTCATGTCCTGGACATCAAGCTTAACTGGAACTCTTCACTTCTGCTTGGAAGAGCTTTCCTAGCTACAGTAGGAGCTGTATGAGACATGAACACCAACAGATTGTGTCTGACACTGATCGATTTAGACGTCCACTATGACCTAGTTCGAGTTGTGAGACAACACGTCAACCTCGTGGAGCTTGGAAATGATCTTGGCTACATTGAAGCATGCCATTGTGGAGCAGAGTACGAAACCGAGTACTCGGAATCGATCGATACACACACCATCACATCAATCGATTCCAATGAGTCTCCGACGATCGATGAACGCTATTCCACGTCGCTCGACGGGAAGCAACCGGTAGACCACTCCATATCAACAGATCAGTATTATCCAGACTTTGCCTTTCAACAACCCAACAAGAATGGACGAGATGACTATTCCATAGGCAGTTGGGCAGATAGTGGATTCCGTGAAAGTTTTGCAGTGGAGACTGTGATTCTTTCATCCAATTAGGATCCTACTGAGGAGTATGATGAGGATTACTGGAAGGAAAGAGATACAGAGATTGCTATGCAGGATGAAAGATATTTAACCCATTCCTTCAACAACACGCCTCCACCATCGATCGATAGCATCTATTCAGCATCGGTCGATACCAACCCTCATCCAGCAAAACGATCTTATGCATCGATCGATACCAGACCTGGTACATCGATCGATATTAAAGCTGCCGCCTTAGAAAAGGAAAATGGGGATATTCCAATTCCAAGTAGGGTTACCAATACCTATATAAGGATTTTTTCACCCCATATTAGTTCTCACGAAACAGAAGCAGGAAAGATGAATGCTCCCACACACCAATCAGAAGGAACATCCAGGAAGAGCATTCGATCCAAAAACCCTAATTCAGCAGACATACGTCTACCATCAATCGATACACCAGTATCAACATCGATCGATTCTCATTCTAAACCTAAACTTTCTTTATCCACTAAGAAGAATATGAGTATTGATTATGACTTTCTATTGCCTGATGAATTTGGTATTTTCAGGGACCAAGATAGCCATGCAAGAGCTATGGATGGAAGGATTCTACAAGTATCCAGAGAGGACATAACAGATATTCTTCAGTTGGCCAATGGAGCAAACAACCTGTTTATGCAGCAACGCAGCACTCCAGACAACAATCCAGTTGTTCCAGACGAATATCCAAGGGCCACCACAACAGGAATTGGTTCACACCAATCGTGCAGACCTGTTGGCCAAGCATCAATCGACAAGGTTTCTTCTACATCGCTCGACAGGGTAACACCAACGTCGATCAATAAGGAACCTTCACCATCGATCGATAGACGTTACGAATGTGGACGTCGCGCTTATGACAACTATGGAGCCAGAAAGTTCAGATGGGAACAGAAGGACGGATATGGAGTCTACAGAGATGAGTCTGGATATGCAAGAAGCGCAGTTGGCGAGATGATTCCTGTTACCAAGGACAACATCAGAAAAATTCTGGAGAGAGCATCCCTATTTGGAGAGAGTCACATATGTCTTCCAGAACATGCCACTTCTTTCACACCTACAAGACTGGAACCAGAGTTCTACACCAAGGATGAGATCAATGAGATGGTGACTGGAAATTGTGGAGCTCAGGAAAAGCTAGGAGCTGAACTCAAGACATTGGTAGATGACACTTATCAGCCTTTGGACAAAGGTTACAATGAGCTTTTCAGAAGTATGGCAGAGATGAGGACAGAGATTGAGAGTATGCAACACAACCTTGAGAAGGAAGCTACGGCATCATCATCGATCGACACCAACAAAGCAACATCGATCGACGTCAAGCCACAGACATCCCAGATTCCTGCACGACCGGAAAGTTTGGCAGAGAAGAAGGATGAATGGCAGATCACATACATCAACACGAGGATTAACGACGTATACAACCCTCTCAACAAGAACGTGGAATGGTTGAGCACGAGAATTGATCTGCTACAGCAAGAGCTGGACAACATTCGCATGAATGATCCACAGCCAGCCACATCGATCGATATCTGCAACATCACATCGATCGACACAAGGTTCGCAGCCATGGAGGATAGGTTTAAATCTTATAAGGATATGCACGACCGTTTCACCTCACCTATCACGCGCTACTTGGACACCTTGTCTACACAGATGATTAATGTCCATAAGGACATTGGTCAGCTTAATGATCAACATGATTTTCAGGAAGAAGGTTCAACATCGATCGATAGGTTCTGCATGACATTGCTCAACGGCAAGAAACCTACAGTACATCTTCCCTACACAGCAGCAGAAGCTGATCAAATCACATCAAAGCTTTACACATCTATAGACACCTTGGAGGAAAGACTTGAGAAGCGATGTGATGACATCTATTTCCATTCGACGTCAAACTCAGTGGACTAGATAGCCAAGCAGAATGGCTACAAAAAGAAGTCAAAGCCATTCAGAGGCAACTCACATCTCAACACCAGATATCAGCATCGGTCGATAGAGCACACTTCAAATCGATCGACAGTACTACACCAGCAACGATCGATAGACACTTGGTCGCATCGATCGATACCACGTCTACACCAGACGACATGCAGCTGATGCCGAACAACATGGAGTCAATGCAGGAGCAACTGAACGAGCTATTAGCTTACGCCTACGACAATATAGGATGGTATCAGTTCAACATTGAAGACATCCTAGAAAGGCTACAAAACATCTCAAATGCAGTACAGAAGATGGAGAGAGATGGACCATAAATGATGAGGCTACAAGAAATTTCATTGCAGCTTGGTCCAGAATGTGCAGAGATGAAGTGGATGCTTGTTTCCCAACAAGTATCTGTTTTCCACCAACTAGCCACATACCTCCAAAGTCAAGCTAATGACTATAACAAAGCGCTGAGTGGGAGGCAACCCACTATTAGGTAATTTTAATTGGTTTTCTTAGTTATTAGTATTTATTTTCGTTTTTATTCTTTCAGATTTATTGCAATACCCAAGTAGCATGATTAACAACATATCGACCGTGGACGAGACGTCGACATCGATCGACATACACACACACACGACGATCGATGCATACCGATGCATATCGATCGATTCCCACTACAGTCAGGTTTACCTTCCTAACTTGTTACATTTGTACTTATGATTTATTTCCACCATATCTCCGAATGTGTTACACTGGGACAGTGTAATTTAAGTCTGAGGGGGAGGTTTACTGATATAATTTATTTTGATTCTTATAAAAAGATTTTAATAAATTATGCTTAGCTATGTGAAAGGGACTATGATCTTACTACTTGAATATCTAACCACTCTTTAGCACCATTCTAGATTTACTGATTGCAGATAGTACTAAGATGCTAAAGTGGATCAACCTGTCAACTATACACACTTACCTGGATCGTTTGAAGGAACCAAAGCTGATCTCCAACACTAAACCTGACGTAAACGCTTGTCTTGGGGCTTGGTATACATGGGATCGGATTCTTCAGACAAGTCTGGAAGGTAAAGCCTTATGTAAATTTATTTATCACAATTTTCTCTCTCTATTTAGACCTTAGAGTAGTTAGTTTTTATTTTTAAAAAAAAATCCGAAATTATTATTTAAATAGGACTTAGGATTTAGTTAGAAGGAATCTGAACAGTACTTGGTGGCTAAAACCATTAAGGCTTGCTTCATAAAGATTCCAAATAAAGAATTCGAACGGGACTTGGAGGTAGCAATCTTCAAGGCTCGCTTCACAAAGAATTCTTGGATATTGGTCAAAAAAAAGTGAACAGGGCTTGGTGGCAACCACCATTAAGACTTGATTCATGGAAGCCTGTCCAATCTTAGTCACTGATCATGTAATAGAAGCAGACTTTGACTCAAGAGAGAAATTAGAGAGAGAAAAATTATGAACTAACTTGTACCTGCAGTTCCAGATACTTGTCTGAAAATCCTTGCATCCAGTGATCGATACTCCCAAGGTAAAGCATGCACTTTTATATTTATGCTAAGAAATGAGGTTAGTAGAGGGGAATGTCAGACAGGATTTGTTAAGTTGTAAACTAGTTGAATTTTGTTGCTAAGCTAGGATATTGCATAATGTGCTTTTGTGATTAGGATTTTAGATGTGGTTTGCGAAATTGATGATTTCTATGTTTTATATATAGAAATCCCTGCTGTTTTCAAACCTCTTTTAGAGAGACTGCCTGTTTGTTTTGCTTGAGGACAAGCAAAAGGGTAAGTCTGGGGGAGTTGATATACCATGGATTTGAACCATTTTTACCATGGTAAATAATTATTTTACTATCTATATACTATATATTCTATCCTATTAGGTATGTTTTCAGGTTCAGAAGTATCTTGGAGTAAAGTGATGATTATGAAGCATTTAGGAGCTTAAAAGAGATTTTATCCGAGCTGACCATAAGAGGTCGATACGAAGAAGAAACAATCGATCGATGCACATCCAGTGATGTCGATCGATACAAAAGAGAAGCCTTGACGATTGAAGATTATGATCGATTGATGTACATCCTGTACCATCGATCGATGTTGAGACGCGGAAGCACGACTTGGTTTCAGCCGATTTTAAACCCAAGACTTCATCAAATTACAAGATTACCCCTGACGAGTTTTTAACCTAATAGTTATATACTTGCCTAAGTGTTAGGAGGCAGAAGAGCTTTTGGCCACCATTGTATTCTTATTTTCAGCAGAGAGTTTTAGGAGAGAAGATCATAGAGAGATTTGTGATTGGAACTCCATTGATTCATCTATTCTATTCTATGCAGTTTTTATTTATATTTTGTGTCATGAATTGCTTAGCTATGTCTAAGTAGTTTACCTGTTAGATTCAGGGTTCAAATAGGTTAGAGGGATTAGCCCTAACTATGGATTGCTAAGTTGTGGTATTCATTGATTGATTGTTCTTAATGCTTGTTCTAGATTAGCTAACTAGAATATTGAACCTAGGAATCTGCATAAGTCAAGCATCCTTGACCATCCAGTCCTGAATCTAATCTGTCATACTAGTCTGCTAGAAAAAGGCTACCGCTGAACTAGACAGCTAGTGAGCATTATTAACCTGCGCCTAGGGCTTAACTAGAAGCATCGATCGATATTGTCTTCTGACAATCGATCGATATTTGCAAAAGGTGTATCGATCTATATCTCTATAGGACCATCGATCGACACTTTCTTGTGGTCAACAAACGACAGTTGAGATCCAAGATCTAGTTAGTTAACCAGTGAAACATTGTCATCGCTGATCTTTGTGTTTAAGGGGTTGAGCTCTAATATATCATGCATGCAACTGATAGGCGTCTATAGGATTATAATCTCCAACACCTGAATAGAAACTCTTCATCTAATACCTTTCCAATAAGTTACACCCCAATCATCTTGTAAGTCGAGCAATAGACTTGCTCAATTAGAATTGCTATTTCCTTTAAAACCATAAAACAACAAACACTTAAAATTAATAAATTACTAGATTTAATAGGTTCCCTAGCTCCTTGTGGATTCGATCCCTAAGTACTACAATTGAACCTCTTATTTGAGAGAATAATTCACTCCTTAGGGTAATTTGAGTGGTATCACAAATTATGATGAAGTGTAAGTTTGATTGGGTGGGAATATTTTATCCTAGGTGGCATAGCTTAGGAACCTTTAAACTAGTTCTTTTTATATAGTAGAGACTTCTCTTCCTATTAGATTTAGAAACTCTCTCAAAACTAAACCTTCAATGTGTTTCTCTTCTTGTTACATCTCTTCATGAGACTTCTTTATATAGGACGAAGCTACATCTTTTCCTAATAATAATATGGAAACATTTATAAGCTCGATATGTTTTTCTTTTTCCTTAACCCATCAAACTTCACTTTAATGAGTTTACTTGCTCCTCAAGTTAATTGGAATTATCCAACATTCTCCCCCTTAATTCCAACTTGAATCTTAGGTATGTTGATCTTCTGAACTCCGATGAACTTCCATAGACCATTAATAGGTGCATCGTATTTCTTCGATACGATGTTGCACTGGAACGTGAGTATAGATGCTTCACTGCTTCTCCATGACTCTCTCTTGGACTCTGCATATATCTGCTTAATACACCAACCGAAAACACCAAGTCCAGTCGTGTATGAAGAAGATACCTTAAACATCCTATGGTGCTTTGATATGATGTTGCATCAATTTCAGGCTCCTCCTCTGCCTTTGATATTTTCAAACTCGTGTGCATCGGAACGTGAGTATAGTTACATGACTTCATCTTCGTCTTGACAAGTATACCTTGCGCGTATCCTCCTTGCTTGATTCGAATGCCATCAGCTCCTTGCGTTACTTCTATACCAAAAAAGTATGTAAGCTTCCCGAGGTCTGACATCTCAAATCTTCTTGACATATCATCTTTGAATTGCTTGATAACGTTGAGCGAAGTCCCTGTTACAAACAAGTCATCGACGTATATAGCTATGATCAAAAGCTCCCCCTTCTCTTTCTTTTGATATACCGCAGGTTCCTTGGTGCACTTCGAGAACTCTGCTAACGCCAAGAGTAGTCGTATGGATTCTATACGAGCAACTGGTGCAAATACTTCGTCGAAGTCTATGCCTTGTTGTTGCACATAGCCTTTTGCAACTAGCTTTTCTTTGTATTTGATCTTCGTT
>NC_027751.1:28228745-28254312 GCF_000695525.1 Brassica oleracea var. oleracea
TACATTCCTCTTGATCTTATAAATCCACTTCAAACCTATCGATTTCACACCTGCCGGCTTCTTGACAAGCTTCCATGTCTTGTTTTTGATGATAGATTTGATATCTGCCTTCATTGCATCGATCCAAGCTTGTATCACTGCAGCTTCGATGTAACTTTGTGGTTCACCATCGATGGTAAGCAAGAGTCTATCACCTTCAACTTCAGCAAGTAGGATGTAATCATCGAACCGCTTTGGTTTTCTGATGTTACGGCCATATCTTGATGTTACATGTTGGTCTTGGTTTGCATCGTTGTTCTCTGCTACTTGCTCTTGTTCACCTGCATCTACAACTTCTTCTTCTTCATTATTGTTTTGTTCTTCGTGGTGTTGGTGATCTTGATGCTCATCACCATTTCCTTCTTCTGTAACATCGATATGAGGAAGCTTGAATGATCATGGTTCTTCGTCCACGTTTGTTGATAGTGTATACGATGCGGTGAGATGTCTAGTTACACTGTTTTCTTCACAAAAACGAATGAACTCAGAAGATGTGAACTCTCCTCCTCTATCGGTGCGAAAAGTCTTGAGTTGTAGCTTCGTTTGATTCTCCACGTACTCCTTGAACTTTTTGAACCGATCGAACGCTTCACTCTTCTCTCTTAGCAGCATCGTCCACATATATCTTGAGTAATCATCAATTAAGACGAATACATATATATTGTTCGCTGGTGTTGATGGTGAAATCAGACCGCACAAGTCACCATGTACCAACTCCAATGCATGTGATGCTCGATACTTTGCTTTAGGCGGGAAAAACTTCCGAGTTTGCTTCCCAACTAAGAAGGCGCTGCACACATCTTTCTCGTGTATCACCTGAGGCATACCTACTACCATCTCCTTGTCAACCATATTCTTCATGACTACAAAGTTCACATGTCCTAGCTGTGCATGCCACGTCCATGTAACATCAGTTTCTTGTATTTGAAGACACTTTGGATATTCAACCTCCATTGGCGTCTTGTACAATCGGTTTGGTTGCCTTGCGGCTTGTACTAATAGCCTTCCACGGGGATCTTTCAGCATCAGTAAGTCTTCTTTCATAGTAACCTCACAATCCATCTCGGTTGCTTGTCCAAGACTTATGATATTGTGTTTAAGACTTGGGATGTAGTAGATATCTTTGAGTGCTCTTCTCTCCCCTGTTTTTCCGATGAGCGTGATCGAACCTTTCCCAACAATCTCAACATTTGATCTATCACCGAATTTGACTTTTCCTTTGATGCTCTCATCTAGATTTGAGAAGAACTCTCTCTTGCCTGTCATATGGTTACTTGCACCATTGTCAAGGTACCATATACTCGTATTTCCATCGCATTCATCAAACCTCTTAGGAAACACTCTCTCTTCGTTGAGGAATACTACTTCATGCATATATAATGCATATGCTTCTTGTGTTTTCGTTACGTTAGCTTCTTCTCTTGGTCGTGTAGGATAATGTGACACGAAGTGCCCCATCTTGTCGCATCGCCAACATCTAACCTTAGAGTAGTCCTTCTTGGTCTTGTCTGAAGCTTCTCCTCCTTTGTTATGACCATCAGAACCATTAGACCTTCCTCGTCCTCTTCCTCTTCCACCAAAACCTCTACCTCTGCCTCTTCCTCGCGAGTTGTTATGGCTTCCACTACCTTGCATATCATTTTTTCCAAACATGAGCTTCGATTGACCTTCAATCTCCCAACAATATCTTGGAACCCTGTTGAATTTAGATCTAGCACTTGTTCTAACGAAGCTACGATGTGAATGAACTTCATTCTTGGAAGTCCCTTCAGAAACTTCTTTACCATCTTCGATGCTTCCATTATCTCTCCTAACGTGGCTGCTCTTGATGCTAAGCCTGAAAGTTTTCCTGCGTAGTCATCCACCATGTCTGTGTCTGCCATCTTCAGGTTGTCGAACTCAGACATCAAAGTCTGTAACCTCGCTTCTCTCACGCGATCAGCATCTATGTTACGGGATTTGATAGCTTCCCAAATCTTCTTCGATGTATTATGTTCTCCTATCTGAAGTATTAGCGCTTCCGGGACTAATTGAAAACTTAAAGCAATCGCCATATTGTTCTTCTTTGCATCGTCGCTCCCTGGATCAATCGTATCCCAAACATCGTAAAAACGAAGCATCACTTTCATTCGCATCGACCATATGGTGTGGTTGATCGATGATAGCATCGGACATCGTATGTCCTTCTTCATCTCAAGACCTTTATCACGTCCTTGAGAATTGTTTTTGTCTCCCATGTTTTGATCGAGTTACAATTCCTCTTGTAAATGATCTTCGAAATCTGGAGCTCTGATACCAATTAAAGTTGCACAAACACAAAGATTATAAGAACTTCTCTTTTTATCATCAAATGAGAGATGTCAATCCAAGTCCCACATTGGAAGTTTAGACAATGAGTGTTTAATATATAAAGAGATGTTCAACTCTAATTAGGACGATGCCTTTTGGGAAGGAACCCAAAAGTAAATCCATGTGGGCCAGCATCTTAGGCCCAAAGTGGACAATATCGTACTAATCAGATAATATAGAGTTGGACATGGGCTCACACAATTCCAACAATTGGTATCAGAGCGGGTTGACGAAAATCTGCAAGAAGACCAAAATACCCTTCGAGTAGGAATGAGACCCTTCAAGGTGGAAAGAGAGGTTCGGCAGAGATTAGTCAGAAGATCCTGGAATTGTGGGAAAGAACATCCTCAAAGCAACTCAAAGTAACCTTGCGACTAAGGGTGTCGAATGTCGAAGATGCGACAAGGCACCGAGATGATTCGCTAGAGGAAAGTATACAAGGTGTGTGGTCCTTGTCTTGAGGGGGAGAATGAAAGATATCAATCCAAGTCCCACATTGGAAGTTTAGACAATGAGTGTTTAATATATAAAGAGATGTCCAACTCTAATTAGGACGAGGCCTTTTGGGAAGGAGCCCAAAAGTAAATTCATGCGGGTCAGCCTCTTAGGCCCAAAGTGGACAATATCGTACTAATCGGATAATATAGAGTTGGACATGGGCTCACACAATTCCAACTTAGTTTTTTTAGTTAAAAGCTAAGAGACCGTATCTTATATTACGCTAAGAAACCCAATCTAAGAGACCTGCAATAAAAAATGCTCTAATAATATCATGAGTGTCTTGCACTATAGTATAAAAGAAGAAAGACGTTGGACGTATACGAAAGAAGACTTTAACAAGTAATCGTCGTTGGATATCTATGACGTGAGGGGAAAGATAGACCACTGATATTTTAATCAGACGTAGACTATAAACCCACTAGCCATTTTCTTCTCAGCTTCCTTGTCTTAAAGTTTAGAAAATAAAAACGTTGGACTTACAAGAGCGAAGACTTAAGCGTAGACTCAACTACTGCCAATCACTCAAGAGGCGATGGTGGCTGGAACGGAGAACATGGAGGCGGTACCCGCGGATAGAGGTGGCGAGATATTGAAGCCACGTACGGACAAGAGAGAATATCGGAGGATTGTTCTCGAGAACTCTCTTGAGGTGTTGTTAATCAGCGATCCAGAGACTGACAAGGTAAGATCGATTCCTGTTCTTATTTTTCTGCTTAAAGAACAAAAAAGAAATGAAGTTTATTGTCTGTGTACGTGCGTGCTCTTAGTGTGCTGCTTCAATGAACGTTAGCGTCGGATCGTTCTCTGACCCCGAAGGACTGGATGGGCTAGCTCATTTCCTTGGTACGTTAAATGCTTTTCTTCGTATAAAGATTCAATCACTATGATATTGCAGAAGAATAGAGAAAATGAGATTGAGAAATAGAATATAATTCAGTAAAAAAAAAAATAGAATATAATTCAATTTCTCATAAGAAAATAGGTTTTGGTTACAAGTAAATAGAAAAATTCATTTGAAACTGGTTATAAAAGACGTTAGAAGTGGCTAACCACGTTTTTAAGTGAACAGTATCCGGAGACTTGTTTTCCTGCTCATTACAACATCTAAACGACCAACGCAAGTTTCTTAAAACGATCACTTTGATGCTGAAATTTGTTTTTTTTTAACTGTTTCATTGCTCTGTTGCTTTCATTCTAACATATAATAAAGTTGAGTTTATATAGACAGTTATTTATCTACTCTTTCATGTAAAAAAAGAAATTGAGTTTGAATGTTGGTGACATTGTCTAGAGCATATGCTGTTTTATGCAAGTGAAAAATATCCAGAGGAAGATAGTTACTCCAAGTATGTCACTGAGGTACGTAATATTGTTCTTCTCCAGTTCTTAAATACAATCTTGAACATAGTTTGATGTTCTTGCATCCGTATTTTGGGATATGCTTATTGGATTTTTTTTTCTGTAGCATGGTGGGAGTAGAAATGCTTATACATCCCGTGAAAACACAAACTACCATTTCGATATCAACACAGACTCTTTTGATGAGGCTTTGGACAGGTAAGACGTACAAATTATTTTTTATTTTTTTCCTGTTGTTTTGTGTACTACTTACAGTGTTGGATTCTTATATTTCCTTGTTATTTACTAACCAGGTTTGCACAGTTCTTTATCAAACCACTGATGTCGGCTGATGCCACCATGAGGGAGATCAACGCTGTCGACTCTGGTTAGGTTCTTGATTTTCTTGATAACGACTTTCATGTTACAATTTGTATTCTAACGTGTTCTCTGTAATGCAGAGTATCAGAAAAACTTGTTGTATGATTCTCGGCGATTGGATCAGGTATCCATTTAGTTATTAATTAGCACTGATCTAACTGATTACCTATGGAAAGGAAAGTGCATAAGAATGAACAATGAGGATTTTCTTTGAACTTGTAATAGTACTTATATCTAAAAAGCCCTGCACAAACCCACAAGCATGTTGATGTATATCTAGCATCTGACGCTGAGTGTTTTGTATTCCTTTTTCGTTCACACAGTTAAAGAAGCATCTAAGTAGAGAAGACCATCCATATCACAAGTTTAGCACAGGTTCATCTCCGACCTATTCTTGATTGGTGTGTTAACTATTTTGCTAACACACCAGTATCTATTTTGCTAAGAAAGTAATATGATTTCTTAGGGAACATGGAGACTCTTCACGTATGGCCCGAAGCAAAAGGAATTGATACAAGGAAAGAACTGTTTAAGTTCTATGACAAGCACTATTCCGCCAGTATCATGCATCTGGTTGTTTATGGAAAAGGTAGGTGTTAAAGCTAAACCCAAACCTCAAGTTTCTTTAATTTATGATTATAAAAAAAGTAGTAACATATATAGCCATTGTACATTTTTTTGCTCTGGATGTCTTCAGAAAACCTTGATAAAACTCAAGGTCTAGTGGAAGAGACGTTCCAGGAAATTCGAAACACCAACAAGAGTATCCCTATATATCCTGGTCAGCCGTGTACTCCGGACCATTTGCAGGTTTTTGTTCTTTATTTCTGTTTAACATTTATTTCAGCTACCATAATGCTCTTACATGGTACTTTGATGGTGCTTTTTTCATTGGTTCTAGGTTCTTGTGAAGGCTGTACCTATAAAGCAGGGTCACAAGCTTACCGTTTCATGGCCAGTAACACCTAGCATCCATCATTATGAAGAAGCACCATGCGGCTACCTTGGTCATCTAATTGGTCATGAAGGCGAAGGAAGTTTGTTTCATGCGTTAAAAACCTTAGGTAGGTTTACTTTGGTGCCAAACTGATAAATGTTTAGTACATATTCTATCCGAAAGAGGTAATAAACTGAAAACAGTTCTAGTGTTCAGCTCTTTGTTTTTGATTCTCAAAATGAAATCCTACCACCTTTTGGAGGATAAGCTATTGCTGCTAATAGCCAAGATAAATTTTAAAGATGGGTTGTCTCCTCTCTATATAGTAGTCTTGCTTATGGTTTTTTTCCTAATACTTGCAGGTTGGGCAACTGGACTGTATGCCGGTGAATCAGACGTGACTATTGACTATTCTTTCTTTGATGTCTCAGTTGATCTTACTGATGCTGGCCATGGTAGGGTTTTGTATTCTTCCTTGTTTTCTATAGATATTTCTACAAAAATTTGGAACAACTTTCTTATGTTGAATAGATGCTACCACTTTGTTGTTACCAAAAAAAAAAAAAGATGCTACCACTTTGCTTGATGTTTTTTGGTCAGTACCTGATATTATCTGGATTTGGTTTTGATTTCTTGTCTTGCTTGGTTAACAGAGCATATGCAAGATATTTTAGGGTTGTTGTTCAGACACATTAAGCATTTACAACAGTCTGGTGTGTCACAGTGGATTTTTGATGAGGTATTGGTATAGTTAATCTTGCTAATACTCCTATTGATTCAATATCCTTAAAAGAGTTTGATACATTTTTATATTTTTCTGTTTTTGAAGCTCTCTGCTATTTGTGAGGCAGAATTTCATTATCAAGCCAAAATAGACCCATTTTCTTATGCAATGGCTATTTCCAGAAACATGAAGGTAATAGTATCTTTTTAGTTGTTCAATGACTTCTCATTCTTTTGGTCTCATTTAAGCTTCTTATATAGTGAACAAAAATGTTATATGTGTGGCCTTTATAGTGAACAAAAATGTTATACTTCCTTATAAAGCTTCTTATATAGCGAACAAAAAATTCTTTCTGCTTGATATATGTGTGGCCTTTATAGTGAACAAAAATGTTATACTTCCTTTTGCAAATGTGCTTTAGATATACCCAACCAAGCATTGGCTCGTTGGATCATCACTACCTTCAAGATTTAATCCAGATTTTGTAGAAAAGGTTCTAAATGAGCTTTCTCCAAGCAATGTTAGGTAAGTCTCTTTTGTTGGAATGCTTCTTTCACAAGAAAACAATGACCTAGCGTTTTCTTTGGCGGGTTTTAGTTATGCAGCGCTTAATAGACCTGAATGTATTATGTTAGAATTACATTCAAGCATTGTAAATCCGAAGGCTAGTTGTGTTGCAGAATCTAATGCCATTATATTTGTAGAATATTTTGGAGATCAAAGAAATTTGAAGGACAAACTGACGAGACTGAGCCATGGTACAACACTGCTTATTCTTTTGAGTATATAACCGAATTCACCATTCAGGTTGGCTTTTGATATATCAGTTTCTTTCATGTGCTCAAATTTGTTATTTGTTTGATTGAATATTTTACTACTACGGAGGAGGAAGTAGTTCAATCTATACTTGTGCTTAACAATTACAGGAATGGGTGCAGTCTGCCCCTGATGTAAAGCTGCATCTACCAGTACCTAATGTCTTTATTCCAACAGATTTTTCACTAAAGGATGTTAAAGATAAGGTTTAGTTCCATCACTCTAGTTACATATTACAAATATCATATAATGTTTTAATGTATGAAGCAGTTTCATGTTGTGTAACTAATTTCTGGAGCAGGACATTTTTCCTGTTTTGTTGAGAAAGACATCATTCTCAAGATTGTGGTACAAGCCTGATACAAAGTTCTTCAAACCGAAGGCATATGTTAAGACAGATTTTAACTGCCCCCTTGCAAACACTTCTCCTGATGCTGTAGTTCTTTCAAATATTTTTGTTTGGTTGCTGGTGGACTGTTTGAATGAATATGGTAAGATTGACAGATAGACCTTCTAGTTTAATTGTTTTAACAAGAATCTGAACCTTCTAGTTTTTTGTTTATATCATGAAAATTCAAAACTATGTTTCAGCTTATTATGCTCGGGCTGCTGGTCTTAACTATGGATTAAGTCTTTCGGGCAATGGTTTTGAGGTGTGTTTATAAAATTATTTTGATGTTTCCTTGTCCTTTCCTTAATAAGTTTCATGTTTGACAACATTGTTTCTCATTTTCTAGCTCTATCTTGATGGCTTTAACCATAAATTGAGGATCTTGTTGGAAGCTATCATGCAAAAGATAGCAAAATTCGAAGTTAAACCTGACAGATTCTCTGTTATCAAGGTAGCCTTTGTTAATAAACCTTGTCTCTCTTTTTACAATATCACTTTCAAGTTTCCTCACTGCATGATGCATCTAATAAGCCTTGTTACCATGTTCATTGAATCCATGTTTTCTGCTTCCCTATCTTGTTATAGGAAACAATGACCAAGGCGTACCAAAATATCAAATTCCAACAACCATATGAACAAGCAATGAGTTACTGCTCAATGGTTTTACAAGATCGCACTTGGCCTTGGACAGAGCAACTAGATGCTCTTACTCATTTGGAAGCTGAAGACTTAGTGAACTTCGTTCCCATGTTGTTATCAAGGACATTTGTTGAGTGCTACGTAGCAGGTACCAATCTTAATATCTTGTATGATTCTGTGGTCTCTAGTCCTTTTATTCTATACGTTCTTGTACACATTGTGGTGTCAGTTATATAACTAGACAACTCTTTTTCAGGAAATGTTGAGAAGAATGAAGCTGAGTCCATGGTCAAGCATATTGAAGATGTTCTTTTTAACGATCCAAAACCTATTTCTCGTCCGATATTTCCATCCCAGACCATGATAAGTAGGGTTGTAGAGCTAGGGACAAAAATAAAGTGCTTCTACCATCAAGAAGGCTCAAACCTTAGTGATGAAAGCTCTGCCCTAGTGCATTATATTCAGGTATAGTTAGCCTTGCATGGCTTATAAAGCTTCTCTTGTAGATCATGTTATTTAAAAACTTTTTTTATGAACAGGTTCATCAAGATGAATTTGCAATGAATAGCAAACTTCAGCTTTTCCGTCTCATTGCAAAGCAAGCTACATTTCACCAGCTTAGAACGGTGGAGCAACTTGGTTACATCACTTCACTTAATCAGAGGTGTGCATTGGTTTCTCTGTGTGTTTGAATATTATGTTTTATGCGTAACCACATTTTCTGTAACACAGCAACCACTCTGGTGTTTATGGTGTACAGTTCATTATCCAGTCTCCAGTTAAGGTACCAACGTTTCTTGCCTCTCTACCACTCAGACTTTGTATAGTTAATGCATATGTATTTACTTGCCTTTGAGTTCACCTTCAACAGGGTCCTGGACACATTGATTTAAGGGTTGAGTCACTTCTCAAGGATCTTGAGAGTAAACTTTACAAGATAAGCGATGAGGAATTCAAGGTGAGATGTCCTAACCAGATATTATATAGATTTGCTTAAGAGAAACATTGTGGTCAAGAGAGGTGTCCCACACTATAAGACTCCAACTGACATGCTTTTTACTCAGAGCAATGTAACAGCGTTGATAGACATGAAGCTTGAGAAACACAAGAACTTGAACGAGGAATCTTCATTTTATTGGCGAGAGATTAAAAGCGGGACATTCAAGTTCAACCGCAAAGATGAAGAGGTAATAGACATTAGCTGCTCTTAAATGAGAACCTGTGACTTAAAAACGCCAAATTTGTTAGTCTACCAACAAAGTCTTGATGCCGTTGACACAACTTCTTGGGGGTTTTGTTTTGTGGTTAGGTGGATGCACTAAGAGAGCTAAAGAAGGAAGAACTGATAGATTTCTTTGACACATACATAAAAGTAGACGCACCAAAGAAGAAATCGATGAGCATATGCGTTTATGGAAGCCAACATTTGAAGGAAATGGCGTCTGACAAAGACGAAGTTGCATCACCATTCATAGAGATTGAAGACATTGTTGGTTTCAGAAAGTCTCAGCCACTTTATGGGTCGTTGAAAGGATGGAGCCAGCTAAAACTCTGAGAAGGTCCCAAACTATTTGCAAAGATATGCATGAACAAACTCTCATATACCAAAACAATATTGTATTGTAAACAAAACAGTCTTTATCATCTATCATTCAAAAACAGAGTTTTAGAATCGTTTCGTTTTAATCAATGTTTTTAAAATCGGACCGAATAGCGAACCGGAAATTTTTTGGGTCATGGGTCATTGTGGTTCGACCGGTCTGAACCGGGTTCGATCGGGTTTACTTAGATTAAACTAAATTTAATAATATTTTATAAATAATATGCATATTTTTTTTAAAGATAGATCATATCAAATAAAATGTTTACATAGCCATAATGTGGAGAAAAACTTAAGTCTAAAATCAATATGAAAAGCACATTTAAACTTTATTTGCATATCTTATCACTCTAAATCTTCGTCACTTTTTAAAAAATATTATATACATATTAGGTAAAAGTTACATTTTGAAATACAAATTTCAGAAACGTAAATGTTTCAATTATTTAAAGTCTTCATGAAATAAAAACAATGTGAGAAGTAGACAAAACAATATCTTGACGTGAATATTAAACTTTATGAATCTTGTAATTTATAAGTTGTAGAGACGACAAGAAAAAGACGAGAGACGATACTTTATTAATCTTTGATAAATTTTATTTTTACTTAAAAAAGAAGAAAAATTAATTGTTTCATTAGCAAAAATTTTGCATATATACGAACCGGAGTTTGGCCGGTTCATTGGGTCGCCGGTTCTCGGGTTTTTGACGGTTCGATAGGGGTTTTTAACTGGTTCGATTTTAGTTGGATTTTAGCATTAACCCAATCCGGATTATTTTTGGTTCATGGTTTAACCCGGTCCGACCACCGGTTCGGTCCGACCACCTGTTCAGTCCGGCTTTGAAAACACTGGTTTTAATACAAAATAAAACATGTATTCATCATATATGTTCAAAAAAACACGTATTTGCTGTAAAATTAAAAAAAAGAAACACGTATTTATCATAGAACATAACTTCTTTTTAATTATATTGTCTTCTATCGTTTCGTTTTAATACAAAACAGCACATGTATCATCAATCATCATAGCATATAACTTACCCTTCTACATATGTTAAAGATTCCGACAGCTTATGAACATGTTGTTGACTCTATATACAGAATCGGCAGATCATTGTTAGCCCCCAGAAAAAAAAAATCAAGAAACACAAGTAAAACAAAGAAAATAATAATCAAATTCTCATTGACATCCAATAATCTTTTGGAATCCAGAGATTGTTACAATGTATCACAAAACTCATAAGAACATTTTTCAATAATAAAACAACAGAAAAAAACACTTGAAAATATCAAAACATTGGCTCATCAAATCCCTTCTTCAACCAAAAAAGGTTATAATAATTCTATAATATTTATATTTTTTGTGATAAATCAATCAAACAACAGAGAATAACAAGAGATCCCTGGCATCTTCAGACCCTTGACCTTGAGAAGCCTTGAGACCGCAACCAGCAGCAGTTTCGGATCCTCCTAACTCACCAACCAACCCGGTAGAATCTTGACCCGACCCACCCAAAACTCCACCTCCCATTAAATCGGTGACACCATGATGGAGGTGATGGCTGTCGGACGGAGGATGGTAATAGAGACGCGCCGTCTGAGGACAGTGAGAATGAAACCTCGCCGCTATTCTCACCCCTGCATCCAACATCTCCGTGTATTTCCCCATTCTTGAATGATCTTTTTATCTTTATTTTTTTATATTTTCTTGTTCTCTTTCTCGTGAAGAGAGAGAAGAGATGTAGACAAATGATGATGAAGATTTCTTGTTCATGTCGCATCGAATTTATAGATTGTAGGAAAAGCGAACGAAGTATCCGCTATCTTTATTCTGTTTCATATGTGCCCCTAAAGTCTGTTTTTATTTCATTTTTTTCTGTTATTTTTTCCAGACCATGAGACTAATGCAGTTAACATACTTCGGGTTTAAATTAGTTGTCTTTAAATATTTTCACACAAATTCAAAATAGTTAAGTCTTTAATTTTATTTATATTTGATTAGAAATTTTATAATTTATAATTTAAAATATAAAATAAATAAATAAAAATGTGATATATAACAATAAAAAATACTCCAGACATTTAATTTGAAATGTGAAGAATATTTATCTTAGATGACTATTTCTTCTACCTGTGATATAGATATGCAATAACACACTTAAAAACCAGATAAATACTACTCTCTTCGTTTTTTAATATAAGTCGTTTTAGAATTGTGCACATAGATTAAAAAATCATTAATTTTTTATATTTTCTAAACAAAAACATCACTAATCCACAAATCAACCAATAATAAAATAGAAAGTATATTATTATTGGTCATAAAATATTAAGTGTTAATAAATTTTACATAGAAAACCGAAAACGTCATATAATTTGGAATATAAAATTTTTTTTAAAACGACTTATATAAAAAATCAGAGGGAGTACTAAATTTCAACTTCTTGGAAAAAAATTGGGCCTGCAATTAAATTTATAAAGTATAGCGTCGTTTGGGGAAACTGAAAATATTATTTTGAGATGTAAAGTTAGCGTTTTCTGTTTTAAGGAACCGGTTTAGCGTTTCTTGACAGCTTCCTTCTCAAAAATTGTATTGGTTAGTATCAGTTACAAAAAAAAAAAATTGTATTGGTTAGTTACCAAATTTATTCCACGTTTCAATAGGAAATTAATAGTTGACAAAAAGCGTGTTTTTGACTATGGCAAACCCCCAATAAGTGGCTTGAAAAGTAAGCGTTTACTTAAAGATTCTCGATGGATGGACTAATATCATCGACTTTTTAGACTTGCTTTTAAGACATTTGGAATTCAAATCAGTAACGTAGGGATTTTATTAGAAGTAATATTGGGGAAAATGGTCATTTAATTCCCCAAATATTTGAAATTGGTAGAATTCCCCAACTATCACGTATGCAAAATAATTCTCCAAATCTGAACTCTTGAAAAGTCCACATCAAACAGTTAACGGAAAACATTAGTCTAATTTTGTAGTTTTCTTTTAATCGTTTTCTTCTTTCCTCTTCTAATCTGAAAATCAATGAACTCTAAATTGATTCTCAGGATGATTGTAGAGGTGATTTCCCGTGAATCCTTCTAAGAAAAGCAAGAATTCAAATTATTTGAGCATGAAGAACGAAAAACATTGCTCAGAAACGGATTTTTCTATGGAGAAGATGATGCAAAACTTCATTTTTATGTGTTTCTGGTCAAACTATTTATGATTTATCTAAAAGCTCACAGCTTTCTTTTAAATTAGTTAACAATTAAGCATTTGCTTTTGTGGGTTCGCACAAATCTGATCAAAGCAAGGCCTGAAATGTTCATCAAGGGAGATGTGTATGTCTGATTCTCTTCTTTCATTGACTCAATTTTATTTGAAGGTTAGTAAATGTTGTTAACATGGAAAATCGATTCTTGTGCAAGAGACATGGTGTTCTTGTGTTAGTGAATGACTGTGATTGAGAGCTAAGTGGTCAGCTCTAGACCACAATTGAAGAGAAAGATGTTATCGTTTTCATCTCGACCTTGCACGGTGGATAAAGTCGATCATCATCAAACCTTTATATATTGATGTTCTTCACTATTGATGTTATCTCTGCAACTGCAGACCCTAATGTGTTTGTTTACTTGAAGAATGATTGTAGATTATCTTGTTAAGAAGACTACAAACCTGATAAATGTGTCAATCTCTGTAATTGTACATAGAGCTAATACAATATTTGTTCTCCTGGAGATCAGAAAAAAAAACTGATATAAGAAAAACACCTCATGACACTAGTTGGTTTGAGTTTGGCGAAGAAAGTTGTATTACGCACTTGAGCAGCAGTGAGTCTAATCACCTATGCTAAAACAGAGACTTAAGTAACCAGCGTAAACACCATTGCAGTTACAGAGTCATGTCCAAAGTTAACACTCGGTATAATAACTTCAGGTGACACTTGTTGCACAAACTCATTCAGCTTCTCTAATGATCTCGTTTGAAACTGTGTATCGCCGTATCGGTTAGATAAATTTTCAGTTGTTTGAAACTTGAAAGCATCCACAAGGGTACAATGTGAATGTGGCTCTCCTCTTCCTTCCCTGTGAACCACTACATATTTCTATATTTTATATGGTATATAATTTAATTTAAATAATATTAATATATATATACATAATATAAATATCTATTAAATGAGATTTCATATTCATACGATTGATGATCATTTGTACCTCGTTTGAACAAAAAAAAAGGTAAAACCATTGATCACAAAATTTTTAATGTGTGACTTTTACCATTTTTAGTAATTTATAGTCGTTTTAAAAAATTTCAAATATAACATATAAGAAAAAAATTAAATTTTTATTATATGGTTAATACGATTGTTTAATTTATTTTAATAATATAAAATTAAACAGAAAGGAAGGATGATACAAAACTTGTTATCAAATCTGTATTATTCATAATCATTAATTGTCATATATATGTTAATCATATTAGGTAATTATGTAGCTTTTATTTAAAGAAAGAATGAAAAATATTATTTTGTACACTACTAATTAATTTGATATTTAGTTTAATAAAAAATATAATTTATATTTAAATGAACCAACTTATTTGTCTAATGATTCTAAAAATCATTTTAGTGATGACACGTGTCTACCAAAACAAATTGTATTGTTTTTCAATTAATATATAAGGAATAACATAAATCATGTTTCCACTATCAACTTGTAACTCTTAAAAAAAAAATATACTATTGTCAACTGATGTTTTTGTAGGTGTGTCTAATCACTAATGGGTTGTCTAGGTCCCTAGCTTAAAATTTTAGGTCAATCTAGCTATTTTTTTAAATGCGCACTGTTATATTGCTTCATGATCATGGCATTTTAAACATGCTAGTTGTTTTTCCGCGCTACGCGCGGAATGTCGGTTAATTAATCATTTAATTATTTATGTTGTAAGTTCTGGTATTAGATATGATTTCATTTCTACACACTCAACGTTTTATCAGTTGTGCTTCTCTAATTTAACTTGTTTTAGTTAAGTATTTTGTTAATATTTATTTTCATATTAAAGATTTATTTTTATATTATATGTGAATCATTATTCGGTAGTTACTCTTATTTATTTTTCATGAAATCCGTCAATTGACTTTTTAAAAATATTTAAATTTATTTTTGTTGAGTCATGTTAAATTTGGTAATAAGGTTTTTAAAATAGTTTAATATGGTTAAGCTCTATTTTTTCTTATTTTCACGGGTCAAATTTTTAATATAATTTATATGCTTTTCAAATTGTTTTATATTGCGTCTCTCTTGTTTTCGTGTTATACTAATGATAGATTATTTTAAAAAAAAGTTAAAAAAAAAAATTTCTAACTTTAGCAATCTCTTGCTTAATGTGCTACTACTTTCGATTTTCTAATTCCCAGATTTGTAACTTGAGTTAGGAGAAAGACTAGTGGTTGTTATGACTTGCAAACGTATAAAACAAAACATTAAAGAAACAAAAAAATAAAGACTCATTCCAATAATGCCCTTTTACAAAAAAAAAAGATTTATTCCAATATGTTAGGAAATTATTTGTGATTTTTTTATTGGTGGGTTATATAAATAACCAAATTTTAAGGTCTGTTTTTAGTTTTAGGTTGTTTTTCTATATGAATTTTAGTGGTATTTTTTTGGTGTCATACAAACAACTAACTTTTTCATCTTCTTTTTGTTTTCTCGTTTGATCTGAAAATCAAACCCTGTCAACAAATTGATGTTTTATTTTGTTGTTTCCAGAGTTGATTAATTATTAAGATCTCATTCTTACAACAGAGAATGAGGATCCTATACAATCACTTAGAAACAGAGATGAGTTTTAAATCAAGGTGGTATTACTGTTATCCTAAACAAAGACTTCACCAAACCCACATATGATTGCATAACCCTCATTATTAACAAATGGACAGTAAAGAAAAATAATGGTAATACATGAATGATAAACAAAGCTTTAGTGAGTCTGAAAGTTAAGCACTTAGCGAGTCATTTCTTTTTCTTACTACAGCATGGCAATAGCTGACTCCTAATTTAAGCTGATAGAAATTTTTTTGCCTACCAAAATTCCAAAAAGATGAGTAGAAAATTTTGAGTCTCATAATTATTAATTAGAAAAGTTACTACAAATTATAAATAAAATAGACAACATATCTGATTTGTTTCCCATGCGAGCTATCTACGTATACTCCCATTTCTTTATGCTTAAACTACATTAGAAAACATACAACTCAGCTCTGAAAATGACAGTTATGAGAAAAACTATGGTAAAGTTAGAGCATTGGTTCACCTGATCGATACGCTATTCTGCGATCACATCATTACAGCCGGCGTCTTCTAGAATCGACACTGAAGATTTTTTCACCGGGATTAGAGTTTGAAAAAAGGTTTTTACAGACACAGAAACATATATCATTGACAAAGAACAAACCATCACATATGCTTGAACGTCATCAAAGGTACTATGAAAACTCAGGAGATGGAGCTTACGGCCTCCTACAGTAGTCGCTGATGGGCACTTTTCCAACTGGTTTGAGCTATTTGAAGAAAGTCCTGAACAAACTCCCAACTGGTTTGTACTGTCTCGAGTTAAGGATTCACTGATAAACTACCAACATGAGAAATGGAGATAAAGCTTAGATACTTAAATGTGCAGGGTGGTGTCACATCTGTGAATGACGTCTAGGGTAATGTTTTGTGGTGCAAGACGCTTCTCCTGCAAAAGAAAACAAACAACTCTTCTTTCAGTTGCAACACAAAACTCATCTCACGTTTGTTACACGTCTTTGTTATCTTTAACACTTACAATTTCAGACAGCAGTTGTGACTCCGTGAACTAAATCAGTTCCAAAACATTCACAAAGCTTGAAGATTCTTGCTTAGGAGGTCTAAGACCCCTTTCATTTTTTTCTCTCGCTTCCTCTTCCTCCTTAGGCACCTCTCTGTTTCGCCGTCGAACGACTCCTGTCACTTTAGCTTCCTACTCCACTCATCGAAAAGAACCAGTAACTAATACAAAAAGATAACGATAACTACCCAAACTCAGTGAAATATATTTTCAAAGCTAAAACAAAACACACACACACGATGTAAGAGCTTATCCACTGAAACTTTGGAAACTTTGAAGAATGGAGATTGTAACTTACATGAAAACACCAGCAGAATAGAAGGGATTGATTGATCAACTTGAACATAGGAGCTTCAGACCGAACCTTGTTGTTAGTTTCCTGATCGAAGAGAACCATGCTGTTCACCTTATGTCGAATCAAGAAATGAAAAGATCAAAGTAAGCGAAAGAAAATCTGATTCAAGGGAAGATAAGATTTGATAGGAGATTACCTTCTTCTGTGTTCCACCTCCGGATTTGGCGGGGTTTAGAGGATGGTAGTGGGGCCTTTTATTTCTTTGGTATCTGGAATCAGCAAGAGAAACCATTATCTTACAGAGCTTTCTTCATATACTTTCTCTTCTGTTGGTGCAAGAAAATTCATGGATTATTAGTATGAGAACCTTGGACAGTAGGAATGAAGTAAAAATCATTCTCGGACTCGTCAACTCAACTTCAAGCTAGAAGGTGAAAATGGGTGAAATTAATACTGTTTTAGCTATAAGAATTGGTCAAAATGGGTGCACTTAACACCAATATAAATATTCACCGTAATCAACTTACATATTTCGCTGCAGGCGGCTGAGCAACATGAGAATTGATTGTTTCAGCTTGGACATGTTCCACTTTATTCTTGATTCTAGGCTTGCAACATTCAGATAATTGCACTATTTAACATGAAAATCCAGGTGTTCTTCAAGCCAATAGTCACACTTTCAACTTATGTTTAGCTAAACATCTTTTTGTTAAGGGTAAGGAAAAATAGCTAAATAAGTGGACAAAGTAGATGGAAATCAGAAGATCTGAGAGAACGTACTCTTGTGAAGTGATAAGTCTGATGCGAGGCTGTCTTGGGACTCATGAATTAGAACAGATGTATTCTTTGGTATTAAAATTGATTCATCCAAGTACTCTGGAAATTCGAAACAGAGAAAATATAAAGACCATAAGTGTAAACATGTTGGCACGACACAATAAGCACGCAAACCTGTTAGTCGATGAGGAGGAGCTCTAACCCAATAAAGCTCCCACCTTTCGCAATGTATCTAGCCTCCTAGAAAAGGTTCAACTGAAATTGTAGCTCGGATTTCGCTGGTCATGTTCTTGAAATAAACGGTGACGGAAGACTTTCCGGTGGATTTAGTTGCCATATGTTTTGGATTTCGGGTGGTTTTAGGTTTTAGACGAAGCGATTTATAGGAAGACCAAAGTGAGGTGGAACGTTTTCAAGGAGGGATTAAAGAGCTCATTGGTAACGGTGGAATATTTATGAGACCAAACGGAAGTCCCAGATTTTCTTTTCATTCTACAAATCTATGGTGACGTGGCAGCACACATCTCTATCATTGGTTGATTTTTTAATCATATGTGGCATAGCTGAGAGCTCTAGTTAAATCTCTTTTAGTATTGTTAGATTGAAGCTTTCAAATTGCTTACTCTTGTCTAAANCAATTTGTTTCTTTAAGTAAGCAAATCAAATTGATACTTATGATTGATACTCACTTGCCAATTCAAGTTGATCATTTTCTCATTATTATTGAGATCTAAAATAAACTTCTTGCATATCACATTTACTCGATTTGTCACCAAAGAAAGTTAAATGGGATTTATAAGATGAGTCGTTAACTAACTAACCTTGGCTCTAATTTCTTTTACTTATTTCTGAGTAAGTAGAAACAGAGCCGCTTATAGATGTAGCGTTCTAGGCCATATATCTCTAGCTATATATATAGTTTTAACTTCCTTAACCATGCCATACAATTTAGATTTTCTCTATCTAATCATAAGGTTGCAAAGGGATGTGATATATAAGTAATAAGCATACCTGCTTCCAGCAACCAGGGCCGGACCTGACATATGTACGTCCAGAAGCAACTAAAATTTGTTTGGTCCTACAACAACTCTTTTTAAAAGAAAAATCATTGCGAAATTTCTGTATATGGTATCGAAGTCAGCACCCTAAGTTAGTTGGCAACCAAATTTTGCCATCTAAACTATCAAACATTTAATGTAATTGGCCCCTAAATTATTTTTAACACTATCGGCCCTCAAGCTAATGCTTGATGAGCTTGTGCTCAGACCCTGCCATTCCAGCAACGTCTTAGTTTTTTATGGAGATTGTGTGTAGATTTCAAGTTTCAAACAATTTGTACGGTTATTCTATCAAATAATCTCATGTTTTTCTTTACATCAATAACTACAACCAAATATTCCATGCCACAGTGTAGAAAATGAGTTTCATTATTTCATCCCTTGTAAATCTAAGGATCAAAGCTTCCTCTTGTGCCAAACCTCATCACTTTCTCCATCTTCAACACCTGCTTCATGATCTCAGGTTGATTTGATCAGTAGTACTATAAGCTTACAACTATCTTCAACTAGACTTCAGCATGCACAAGAGCCTCAAAAGTATATTGGTTATCTAAATAATGAGCCATGATTCATGGATAATGTGTAACAAGTGTGTTTGTGTAATGTAGTTGAGAGTGAAGCAGAGTATATACACACAGAACTCACAACCAATGTGTTAGCACGAGACTGAAAGATCCCCATATGACCTGAGAACGGTGTTTTCATGGCGTCTGCGTATATTCAAATTTTTCAAATTCCAGAATCGCAAAAACAGTATTGTGAACAGTGAACATGTAAGATCTAGAGATTCTCATTCATGCTAGTTAATCGAACTAATGAAGATCTGTTGGATAAGCTTGAGTTGCAAGTTTCTTTTTCCTTATTTAAAAGTTATTTTTATCTATAAGGATTAGGATATTATGTTTTGTGATAATACTATGAGGATTAGGAGTTGTCTAAGTCCTATATATAGTGATGCATATTGTGATGCATAAGTGTGTGAGTTTGTGATCTTGATATTGAACTTGGTGATTGAATAATAAGAAAGAACTTCTTATTGATATTGTGAATCTATATTTGGTATCAGAGCTTAAAGGCAACGAGATCAGCCTTCAATTAACGCAATGACTGATGCAAAAGACGATCTCGTGCTAAGCAACAAAGATGTCGGAGCCGCCTCTGTTAAACTTCCAATGCTCACTTCTTCTAACTATACAGTTTGGGCTATGAGGATGAAGATAGCATTAAAGGTTAGCAAAGTCTGGGAAACAATCGACCCCGGGAGCAAAGCAGAAGATAAAAACAATATGGCCATCGCCTTGTTGTTCCAATCAATACCTGAAGCTTTGGTTCTTCAAGTCGGGGAATTAGACGACGCAAAATCTGTTTGGGATGCTGTGAAATCGCGCCATATAGGAGCAGAAAGTTGTGAAGCGAGACTACAAACTATGATGGCAGAGTTTGATAGACTCAAGATGAAGGATGCAGACACAATCGACACATTCGTGGGAAAACTTTCAGAGATATCCTCCAAGTCAGCTTCCTTAGGAGAGTCGATAGAGGAACCGAAAATTGTTAAGAAATTTTTGTCAAGCTTGCCAAGAAAGAAGTATATTCATATCGTTGCTTCAATTGAGCAAGTATTGGATCTAAACTCAACAAGTTTTGAGGATATCATTGGGAGATTGAAAGCTTATGAAGAAAGAGTCGCCGAAGATGAAGAAGAAGCAGTTGATGACTCTAGTAAGCTGATGTACGCAGATTCAAAACAAGAGAGCTATGGCAACAACTACAATAACTGTGGATGTGGGCGTTGTGGTCGATCGGGTTGGCGAGGAAGAGGTCGCGCGCGAGGTTCGTTTCAACAACAAAGAGACGCGTATCGGCAAGGACGAGGTGGTGGTGGAGATGCATCTCACATTACCTGTTTCAATTGCGATAAGCTTGGTCACTATGCTACAGATTGTCCTGATAAGCTATTAAATCTTCAAGAAACTATCGAGAAGAAGGAGGAAGACACTCATGAAGCTGATGCTCTCGTGATGAATGAGGTAGTTTACCTTAATGAGAACAAGGTGAACCCTAAGAGGTTTGAGGCTGAATCTGACACAATGGATGTGTGGTATCTTGACAATGGCGCTAGCAACCACATGAGTGGTAATCGACTCTTTTTCTTCGAATTGGACGACTCGATCACTGGAAAAGTACGGTTCGGAGACGATTCAAGAATTGACATAATGGGAAAGGGTTCAATCCGTTTCATAGTCAGAGGAGGAGAGAAGAAGATATTAAAGAATGTATACTACATACCAGCATTGCGGAGTAACATTGTCAGCTTAGGTCAAGCTACAGAAGTTGGGTATGAAGTACGTATGAAAGATGACCAACTAAGCCTATTTGATAGAGACGGACAGTTGATGGTTAGGAGTACAAGATCAAAGAACCGTCTGTATAAGGTAACCCTACAGGTTGATCATATACAATGCTTGCAAGTGAAAGGATTTGGAGACAGTACGTTATGGCACACGCGGCTGGAGCATATTAACAATGATACGATGCGACTCATGGTTAGTAAGGAGCTGGTAAACGGCATGCCTGACATTGACCGTTGCTCTGAGACATGCGTGTCATGCTTGAAAGCAAAACAAACTCGGAAGCCCTTCCCACAAGCAACATCATATCGTGCAAAGGAACTTCTTGAGCTTGTACATGCCGACTTATGTGGACCTATCACGCCATCAACTCCAGGCAAGAATCGATATGTTTGTTCTTATTGACGATTGTTCTCGCTACATGTGGACTGCATTGCTAAAAGAAAAGAGTGAGGCCTTTGAGAAGTTTAAAACCTTCAAAGTACTTGCTGAACAAGAGACACATACAGAGCTAAAAAACTTGCGGACAGATAGAGGAGGAGAATTTTGTTCACGGGAGTTTCAGGCGTATTGCGAGAGGAATGGCACTAAACGACACTTGACTGCGCCTTACTCTCCTCAACAAAACGGTGTAGTGGAGCGACGCAATAGAACGCTCCTAGAGATGACCAAGAGTATCCTAAAACACATGAATCTACCGAACCATCTCTGGGGCGAAGCAATAAGGCATTGCACCTATCTAATCAACCGAGTCGTAACTAGGTCTCTTGAAGGAACAACACCGTATGAAGATTTGAAGTCACGCAAGCCGAACCTCTCTCACGTTAAAGTGTTTGGATGTGTTTGTTACGCAAGAATCGAAAGGGCAGGAAGAAAGAATCTCGACGACAGATCCAGAACTCTTGTACATCTTGGAATAGAACCAGGATCAAAAGCTTATCGTCTATTTGATCCATTGAGTAAACGTATTATTGTCAGTCGGGATGTTGTGTTTGAAGAAGAAAAGAGTTGGAATTGGACCAAGGACGACAACGGTGATCCTGGAGAGCTTGAAGTTGACGTACCTCGTCTGATCGTGAACACAAACGAAGATGGACCTTCATCTCCGACTAATGAGGTCGAAGAAGAACTCGATGACGGCAACAATGGCAGACCCAAAGAAGACGAAGTCGAGCCATTACCTAGACGTTCAACAAGGATCACCACCAGACCCTCATATCTCGATGATTATGTCCTTCTTGCTGAGATAGAAGGAGAGCGACTGCTGATGTTTGTTAACGATGAGCCTTGGGATTACAATGAAGCTAAGAAGATGAAATTTTGGATTGATGCTTGCAAGGATGAGATCTTCTCTATAGAGAAGAACAATACTTGGGATCTTGTTGAGCTACCGGATGGTATAAAGCCAATAGGCTTGAAGTGGGTCTTCGAGATCAAACGCAACGCTGACGGGACTATCAGCAAATACAAAGTGCTGCTGGTAGCTAAAGGTTATGTTCAACGGCATGGAGTGGATTACGATGAAGTGTTCGCTCCGGTGGCTCGTATTGAAACTATACGGTTGATTATTGCGCTGGCTGGTTCACATGGTTGGGAGATACATCATCTCGACGTCAAGACCGCTTTTCTCCAAGGAGAGCTGAAGGAGGAAGTCTTTGTGAATCAACCTGAGTGCTTCACGGTCGCAGGAGAAGAACACAAAGTCTATAGACTTAAGAAAGCTCTTTACGGTCTACGGCAAGCTCCGAGAGCATGGAATATAAAACTTAACATGATCTTGCGAGGCTTAAACTTCCAGAGATGTTCCAAAGAACCCTCTCTTTATCGTAGAGAAGAAAATAAGGAGCTTCTCATCGTGGTAGTATATGTTGATGACCTGCTAGTCACCGTCTCTTCTCTACGAGCTATACTGGAGTTTAAGAGAGAGATGGGAGCTAAATTCGAGATGAGCGATCTTGGGAAGTTGACGTACTATTTGGGAATAGAAGTCTCGCAGTATGACGGAGGTATCATACTTAAACAGGATAGATATACGCGACGGATCCTTGAGGAATGTGGCATGAGCTCGTGAAACCTAACACATGTGCCTTTGGAGCAGAACGCACAGTTCTCTAAGGCTAATGACGAGGATAAGGTTGATGAGAAGGAGTTTCGCCGGAACATTGGGTGCTTACGCTACTTATTACATACACGACCGGATGTTGCATTCAGTGTTGGAGTCTTGAGTAGATATATGCAAGATCCTAAGGTATCACACGGAGCTGCAATGAAACAAGTTCTTAGGTACCTTCGAGGTACTGTCTCTCTCGGCTTGCGTTATGAGCGGGGAAAAGGTACTGGTTTGTTAGGATACAGCGACAGTTCATGCAATGTAGACATAGATGATGGTAAAGGCACAACAGGACATATATTTTATTTCGGTGAGAGTCCTATAACCTGGAGCTCGACAAAGCAAGAGCTGGTAGCTCTTTCGTCGTGTGAATCAGAATTTATGGCTGCAATAGAAGCTGCAAAACAAGCTATTTGGTTGCAGGAATTACTAAGCGAAGCTATTGGAGAAGCTAGTGAATGTGTGGTCATTAAGGTTGATAACAAGTCAGCAATTGCGCTATCAAAGAATCCGGTGTTTCATGGACGAAGCAAGCACATTCATAGGAGATTTCATTTTATAAGAGAGTGTGTCGAGAATGAGTTGGTTGAAGTCGAACATATTCCGGGAAGTGAGCAAAAGGCGGATATCCTCACCAAATCACTTGGTCGAAATAAGTTTAAGGAGATGCGAGAACTTATTGGAGTTCAAAATGTGTGTGAAGACAAATTCAAGTTTAAAGGGGAGAATGTTGGATAACCTTGAGTTGCAAGTTTCCTTTTCCTTATTTAAAAGTTATGTTTATCTATAAGGATTAGGATATTATGTTTTGTGATAATACTATAAGGATTAGGAGTTGTCTAAGTCCTATATATAGTGATGCATATTGTGATGCATAAGTGTGTGAGTTTGTGATCTTGATATTGAACTTGGTGATTGAATAATAAGAAAGAACTTCTTATTGATATTGTGAATCTATAAGATCTGGAGAAGAGCTTCACACCTTGAAATTCATGAGATGGATTTGATCTCCGTCATCTTCTAGGTTTGCTTGCTTTCGAAGGAAGGTTTCTGCCACTGGCGGGATGGTATGATTCCCTTTAAATTCCATTATTTCTCTCTCTACAGGCAGCGAATAGAGTGTAGGCCTTATAATAAGGTCATTAAAGGCCTAATTATGGTTTAGTCACTCTGATAGTTTTTTACCTTGATAAATAAATTATTACCCATTAAAGAAAATATGACTGTTGTAAGTTTGTAACGGATCAATTTCTTCTTCTTTACTTATTTGACAAATGGAAATACAGATGACAAAAAAAAATTTGTAACTCACAAGTTACGAGACACATGCATGATAGAGTTGTTACCCAATGAGAAAAATAAGATTGTTACACGGTAAGACAAAATATGACCGTACGTTGTGATCAATTCCCTTTTTGTTTTCAAATCATAATCTATTTAACTCTCTGTCTTTCACTCTTTACTATTTTCTCCATGGAGGAGGTTAAAGAAGAGAAACCGATAGGAAACCAACAAGTGCAGGGAGAAGATCGTCACGGAGATACCGCTTGCAAAATCCGCTCTCTCCCCTCTCGTCATCGTCACGGTTCTGTTATCTGGTACCAATCATCTCTTACTCTTATTTCGATTTTGAAATTAGATCGTGTTTCTTCATGATTTCATTAAACTAGATCTCTTTATGATTTTAGAGAATATAGTAGGTACTGAGAGATTAAGGTAGATTAGAGAATATTAATGGGAGATTTGTAAAGAGATTAGGTAGTAATCATGTTAAGAGTATTTAAGAATCATCATGAACAAGAGAGAGAGTCTAGAGATAATCCCAAATTTTTTAATTATTAATCTGATCAGAGTTTACAATATATATGAGGAGGCAACACTATGAGGATGGTTTCATAAAGAGGCACTATTACAAGAGATAAGGTTTGCTTTAATTCAAACCATCCAATGAGCTTTTTCTTTGTGCATAAAGCTCCTTTTGCTTTATCCAGCTCTTCTCGAGCCTGTCACACGCGCCTCCTCTTCCCTTGCAACGGTCTGATGCCTTAGCTACGGGAATATGGCTTCTCTTCTTCATCCAAAGTTACCCGGGTAACTAGTATAACTAGTATACTAGTATTACTAGGGTAACTTTGGTTTATCCTTGATAAGTTACTCGGGTAACTAGTATTACTACGCCAGTTACGGCCTCTTCATCATACTCAACTCCTCATGTCTTTCTCTTCCCATATATTGATCTCATCTAAACACTCCCCCTCAAGCTTAGCTTTGTGAAAGTCTAAACTTGGATAGCCATGAGATTTTCCTCATTAAAAACCTCACCAAGGAAAACTCTTTGGGACAAAATCTTGATGAGGGAAAAAGAGTAAAGACCTCATGACTTAGGGGAT
>NC_027751.1:28254429-28257211 GCF_000695525.1 Brassica oleracea var. oleracea
TTCAATGTGCTTTGTCCTCTCATGAAACACTGAGTTTGTAGCAATGTGAATAGCCGCCTGATTGACACAATGCATAGTCATTGGTGTTGCTTGCTCAATCTCCAAGTGCCTAAGAATCCCTTTGATCCATACCAACTCGTTGGTAAGCTTTAGCATAGCTCTATACTCAGCTTCAGCACTAGAGCATGATACAACCTTTTGCTTCTTACTCTTCCAAGTAACCATGTTTCCACCAATGAAAGTGAAATAGCCTGTTGTAGACCTTGTATCTGCTCTATCTCCAGCCAAATCAGCATCACAATAACCCACAACTTCAGTGCTCTTATTGCAGCCCATCCAGATACCAAGTCCTTGAGTTCCATTCAGGTACATGAGAACTCTCTCCACCATGCGCCAATGATGCTCTCTTGGAGCTTGCATATGATGACTTACTTGGTTCACAACAAAGCATATGTCTGGCCTGGTGATAGTCAAGTATATCAGCTTCCCCACAAGCTTCCTATACAACTTTGGATCATGGAATAGCTTGATGTCTTCAATCTCCCCCTCACGTGGAACCTTGTACCCATCCTCCATGGGAATCTTGGCTGTTCTTACTCCATACGCACCAACATCCTTCAAGAGATCCAATGCATACTTCCTTAAGAGATGAATAATCCTTCCTTGGATCTGCATAGCTCAATCCCAAGAAAGTACTTCATCTCTCCCAAGTCCTTTATATCAAATACTGATTTCAGAAACTCCTTAGTGGCTCGGATTCCTTCCTTATCACTGCCGGTTATGATGATATCATCCACATACACAAGCAAGATAATGATGCCTGATGGAGTAGTGAGAGTAAAGAGAGTGTGATCAAGCTCGGACTTTCTGAAGCCTCTCCCATTCAATGTTGTGCTTAGCATATTGTACCATGCTATAGGTGATTGCTTCAACCCATAGATGGTTTTTTTCAGTCTAAGAACATTTCCCGGCTTCATCATTCCTTCAAGACCCAGAGGTGGTAGCATATAGACTTCATCTTCAAGCTCTCCTTGGAGAAAATCATTCTTCATATCCATTTGCCAAAGATCCCACCCAAGGTTAGTTGGGACAGATAGTACAATCCGAATGGTATGGACTTTTGCAACAGGTGCACATGTATCAATGTAGTCCTCTCCATAGGTTTGTGTGAAACCCCTTGCTACCAACCTTGTCTTGCGCCTATCAATATTTCCATTAGGCAAGTACTTGATAGTGAAGATCCATTTGCATGACACAGCTCTCTTTCCTTTAGGTAACTCACTCTCATATCATGTATCATTTCTAATCATAGCATCAGACTCAGCATTGACTGAATCCCTCCACTTTTGAATCAGAATTGCTTCTTCATAGCTTCTTGGCACATAGCTGTAATCTAAGCTCACCATAAAGGAGTAGTGCTCTTCCGGAAACTTCAGCAAATGAGCACACAACTAGGGAAGGATGCTCCACAGCCTGGGCATTGTAGTACACTTTCGTGTTTACCCAGTTTCTCGTGTTTTCCCACTCGAAAGCATCCCTCTTTACCCGTGTGCTTCTTCTCAAAGGAACTTCTACTTGTTCCTCAATAGCTTCTTCTTGTATCTGGATTTCTTCTCCAGCTTCATGACCTTCATTCTGAACATCTCTTACTGATTCATCTCCACTTTGGACAGGAGAATCTGAACCTTGATCTTCTAGACCTCCAGCTTCTTATGAGCCTTGATCTTTTAACCCTTCAGCCTCAGATTCACTTCCCCCCTCATGTTCAAAGTGGGATGGTTCTTCAGCGGCCACTTGAGTAGGCTCTTCACGTCTGCTCTGATCCTGGGACACACCAATACCGAGTTCTTCTAGTATGTTTCTCAAACTAGCAATTCTATCTGATGGTTGAGAAAGTTCTTCAAGCTCTTCCCAATTCTTCTCTTCATAATACCATTTATCTTCAATGAACTTCACATCCCTAGACACCAAGACTCTTCTAGCAGTGGGATCAAAGCACTTGTATCCCTTTTGAGATGCGGAATATCCAATAAGCATAGCCTTGGTGCTCTTTGCTTCAAGTTTGTTTCTCATCTCTCCTGACACCAGTACATAGCACACACACCCAAATGTCCTTAAGTGATTCAGAACTGGTCGACTCTTGTTGAGTACCTCAAATGGATACTGATCCTCTAGGATTCTGGTTGGTATCCTGTTGATCAGATAGCAAGCAGTCATCACAGCATCACTCCAAAATCTCTTAGAGACACTTTTGTGGAACATCATTGAATGAGCCACTTCCATGAGGTGTTTGTTCTTCCTTTCAGCAACTCCATTCTGTTGTGGAGTGTAAGGACAGCTAGTCTGATGTAGAATCCCATATTGAGCTAGGTGATCTTTGAATGTGTGGCCTATGTATTCTCCAACATTATCTGACCTGAAAAACTTAATCTTGGCATGATAATGGTTAGTAACATAGCTTTGAAATTTTTTTAATGCATCAAGAACCCTATCTTTTGTTTTAATGAGTGTTAACCAGGTGTATTTGGATTTTTCATCAATGAATGTGACATAATACTTATAATCATCCCTAGATAAACAAGGTGCAGTCCAAACATCAGAGTGAATCAAATCAAAGCAATTCTCATAAATAGTGGATGATCTTTGAAACACAGTCCTACAATGTTTGCCCAAAATACTTGCCTCACAATCATTATTTTTAAACATAACACCTGGTAACATAATGTTTAAAGCCCTAACATGTGGATGTCCAAGTCTAGCATGCCACAATGCATCTTTACTT
>NC_027751.1:28257252-28258351 GCF_000695525.1 Brassica oleracea var. oleracea
CTTCAAGCATATAAAGGTCTCCTTTGGTTGCTCCTTGCCCAATCAATTTACTGCTCTTAATATCCTGAAACTTAACATCATTAGGACTAAAGATAACATTGCATTGAAGATAAGTGGTGCATCTTTTGACAGATAAAAGGTTAGAAGTAAACTCAGGCATGAAAAATGCTTTAGAGTCTTTATTAAACAGTTTTAGTTTACCAATTCCTCTAATAGGAATTCTATCTCCATTAGTAATCATAACAAGTCCGTGAGCTGGTTCTATGTCTTTAATCAGGTTATTATCACTAATCATATGATGAGATGCACCGGAATCAATGATCAAAAGTTTATGCATGATTCTAGTAATTTCAGTCCTTGATGGTTCATTTTGTTTTATCAGGTTTCCTAGTAATCCTAACATCTTACTAGTTATACTCGGCTCACTAGTAGCAGTGTAAGCGCTTTTAAAAATGTCTAGTAACTTATCAGTATTACTAGGATTACTAGAAGCAGTGTAAGAGCTTTTAAAAATGTCTAGTAACTTATCAGAAGTACTAGGCAATGTATGAACAGCATATGAGTATCCAAGGGTGTTTCCGAGAGTGTTACCGGACTCCTTAAGAGCTTTGAAGAAGGCTTCAATGTTAGCTCTCTTGAATACCTCCTGATCCACACCCTTTCCAATTAGTTGATGAGATGCCAAGGCTTTACCTTCACTTTCACCCACCTTAGCGCCTGAGCTAGCTCCAGATGAACCAGCACCATTTGCTTCAGCATAAAGATGAGCTTTTGCTTCTCTATCCCTGTTGAACCCACGTGGCCTGAGGTGAGGATGTAAGATCCAACACTCACTCTTCTTGTGACCGGTCCTCTTGCAATGCTCACAGCTTCCCTCATACTTTTCATACTTCCTTCCTGAGCCTCTGTATGAGCCTTGTTTGCTTGCATTCCTTCATCTTGATGAGCCATAGTGAGCTCACTCTTGCTTCATGGAGTTAATGGCTCTCTTCAGCTCAAACACACGGCTGATGTTGATGAGCTATAGTGAGCTCACCCTTGCCTCCAAACAGGCCAAGAGATCCCTCCTCCTTCTGAAGTTGCGCGCATACTTTCTCCT
>NC_027751.1:28258365-28259397 GCF_000695525.1 Brassica oleracea var. oleracea
TCTCAAGATGTGTTTGATGACATCCTTGTAGCAAGGATCCAATGTCATCAACAACCCAAACACTTGATTTTGTTCTCTTCTTTCCATAAGAGCTGCTTGATCAGTGGTGTTAGGTCTTAGACTTTCAAGTTCAGACCATAATGATCCAAACTTTCCCATGTGTTTGGTGAGCTCTCCTCCATCTTGCTTCATGGAATTAATGGCTCTCTTCTGCTCAAACACAGGACTGATGTTGGAGACATTTCCAAACGTCTTTAAGAGGGTCTCCCACAAGTGTTTGTGAGTCTCACAGTAGCTGTAAGCTTTGAGAAGAGGGACATCAAGAGATCCTTGCAGCACGGAGAGCACCATCAAGTCTTCTTGCACCCACTTCTTTGCTTCAGCTTTGGTGAGAGTCTTTTCCTCTTCACCTTCTTCAGTTTCCTTGGCCACTGGCTTCGGACCATCATCAGTGATGTGGCTCCACAGCCCTAGCCTTCCAATAGCAGTCTTCACCAATCGAGACCACACGAGGTAGTTTGAACCACCTTTCAACGCAACCGAGACAGTAACTAGCTTGCTGAAGTTGTTTCCCTCCATCTTCTCTTGCTTGAACCAGAAATGACAAGAAAGCTTCAAACTTGCAACTCAGCTGAAGAACACACAATACCAGACTTCAAGAACACACAAACTCAAAGCACAGCACCACAGGACTCAACTTTATCACACAACTTCACGGAACACAAGAGCAAGAACACAAGAACACAAGAGCTAGAGAAAGAAAGAAATGGAACGAGGTTTCTCAATAGCAAAGCCAATCTGGCTCTGATACCATATGATTTTAGAGAATATAGTAGGTATTGAGAGATTAAGGTAGATTAGAGAAGATTAATGGGAGATTTGGAAAGAGATTAGGTAGTAATCAGGTTTAAGAGTATTTAAGAATCATCATGAACAAGAGAGAGAGAGTCTAGAGAGATAGTCCCAAACTTCTTAATTATTAATCTGATCAGAGTTTACAATATATATGAGGAGGCAACACTAGGATGAGGG
>NC_027751.1:28259480-28280349 GCF_000695525.1 Brassica oleracea var. oleracea
CTCATTTTGCTTTATCCAGCTCTTCTCCAGCCTGTCACACGCGCCTCCTCTTCCCTTGCAACGGTCTGATCCCTTAGCTACGGGAATAGGGCTTCTCTTCTTCATCCAAAGTTACTCGGGTAACTAGTATAACTAGTATACTAGTATTACTAGGGTAACTTTGGTTTACCCTTGGTAAGTTACTCGGGTAACTAGTATTACTACGTCATGTACGGCCTCTTCATCATACTCAACTCCTCATGTCTTTCTCTTCCCATATATTGATCTCATCTCAACACTCTTTGTATGCGTTTATGGTTGTTGACTGGATTTGTTTCTTCCATTTAGTGCATTGGGTCATGGGTTAGCCAGATGCTTGAGTTGAGTTTGAAGGAAAGTGATGTTATTAGGATTGGTGGTTAAACAAGGATCTATTGGCTTGCACTGGATTCCACTGAGCCGTGCATATATGATATGAACAAACCGTTTGTTTCACCGCTCCACACATCTACAGACTACAGCTATAGAGGAGCACAAGATGAAGAGAAAATAGGTAACTATTAGAGGATATGAAGATGGTGAATCGAAAATGAAAGAGAGAAGATGAAGATCGAGAAGTTTGTTATGAGAATGTGAAAAATGTATTATTCAGCTCAAACTGTAAATGTACAAGTGGTCCAATATATATAGTAGCTGGTTAAGCTAAAGGAAACTAAACCAACCTAAACAAGATTGTAATAACTGGTTATAACTCTAATACCCCCCTTCAAGATGGAATGAATAAATGGTGAAGACCCATCTTGAGTGTCAAGTGATGAAACATAGCTGGTTGTACTGCCTTAGAGAAAATATCCGCAAGTTGATGTGCAGACTTCACATGCATGGTCTTCAAGAAACCGCTCTGTATCCGTTCACGAACCACATGACAGTCGATCACTATGTGTTTGGTGCGCTCATGATAGACGAGATTAGACGCAATATGCAATGCCGACTGATTGTCACATAACAATGTAGCAGGACCAGTAAGAGGACAATGTATATCCCGAAGTAGATAAACTAGCCAGATAAGCTCGCATGTTGTATCTGCCATCGAATGGTACTCAGCCTCTGAACTGCTGCGAGATACCATTGGTTGCTTCTTTGCACGCTAAGAGATAAAAGATTCTCCCAAGAAAACACAATAGCTAGTAGTAGACCGGCGAGAGTCAGGGCAAGACGTCCAATCAGCATCACAAAAAGATGTCAAGCTAACGGAAGAGGATGCTGAGTAGAACAAACCTTGAGCTGGATCATTCTTCAAATAATGTAAAACATGTTGAGCAGCCTTTAGATGATCCACACGAGGAGCAGACATAAATTGACTAAGTTTATGTACTGCATAAGTAATATCAGGTCGTGTGTGCGTTAAATATAGGAGCTTGCCTACAATCTCCCGAAATACTGAAGGATCAGAAAGAATATCACCCGACTTATCTGAAAGCTTCAAGTTTGGTTCCATCAGAACAGAGACAAGTTTATAGCCAAGATAACCAGCATCCTGAAGTAATTCCAAGGTATACTTGAGCTGATTAATAGAAATACTAGTCTCATTACGTGCTATCTCAAATCCAAGAAAATACTTTGCATTGCCAAGATCTCAGAGTTTGAAAGCCGTCTTCAAAGAAGTCTTAAAAGCGTCAATAGCCTCATCATTATCTCCCATAATGAGGATGTCGTCAACATAGACAGGTGAAGCAAGAAATGAAGACTCGGAACGTCGAACAAAAAGAGAATGACCCAAAGGAGCTTGGACAAATCCTTCAGATGCAATGACAGCAATAAGCTTATGGTTCCACTGTCTAGACGCCTGCTTGAGTCCATATAATGATTTCTGGAGACGACAAACAAAATTAGTAGGAGGATTGCGACCAGTTAGCTCAGTGTAGCCTTGAGGAATTGTCATGTAGATCTCCTCATCAAGATCACCATTTAGGAAAGCATTGCTGATGTCTAACTGCTGGATTGACCCATTCTTAGCAGTTGCAAGACTCAAAAGCAACCGGAAAGTGCCTAATTTGGCCACCGGAGAAAATGTATCAAGGTAATCCAGTCCCTCTAATTGAGTATACCCTTTAGTGAGAAGGCGAGACTTAGGGCGTTCAATGGTTCCATCAGAATTGAATTTTTAGGTATTAACCCATTTACCCTACAGGATGCTTCCCTAGAGGCAGCTGGCAAATGGACCAAGTACCAGTACCTTCTAGTGAATCCATTTCAGATTTCATAGCACCCTTAAACTCATCAAGTAAAATGGCCTCATGGAAGGTTTTGGGAGCAGTAACAGTGGTTATGGAAAGAAGGAAATTACGGTAAGAAGCATCAAACTTATCATATGAAAGAAAGGCCGAAATAGGGTAAGATGTAGTATGATTAGGGTGAGCAGGAAAGGATGGTGTTTGATTAAGAAGATAACAGTAGTGCTGATCAAGATAAGCAGAAGCCTAAGTTTGCCTTTTATTACGTGTGTTAGGAAAATTTTCAGGGATTGGTGATGAATCACGAGAAGAAGAGTTGGTAGTATCAGAAGAAGTGAGAGGTGAAGAAGGAACTCGGGGAGGAACAAATGTCTCCTCAAGAAATGGAGAGGAATTATCACAAAGATAAAAAAAAGGCTGGAAAAGGAGAATCAGGAACAGGTAAGGAAGAACATGTTGACCAAAGATATCATCATTAGGTGAAGGAAGGTTTTCAGAGAATGGAAAGCTAGTTTCATGAAAAACAACATTACGCGAGATAGAAACCATGTCAGTATGAAGATAAAACACTTTATAACCCTTGTATCCCTGAGGATATCCAAAAAAAACACAAAGAGATGCGCGAGGAGAAAACTTATGATGATTTTTAAGCAATGTTCAAGTAAACATAGCTCTGATACCATATTAGATGATATGAAGATGGTGAATCGAAAGTGAAAGAGAGAAGATGAAGATCGAGAAGTTTGTTATGAGAATGTAAAAAAATGTATTATTCAGCTCAAACTGTAACTGTACAAGTGGTTCAATATATATAGTAGCTGGTTAAGCTAAAGGAAACTAAACCAACATAAACCAGTATCTAATAACCGGTTATAACTCTAATATTAACCCCTAGATTTTCCTATTTTTGATTTTTAGAGGTGGGTTTTTTGTAAATTGAATGAGGTTTTGATTAATGATTGTTGAAATTATAGGTGATGACGATGGTAGTAGTAGGAAGAGAGCAAGTTAAAAAACTAAGGAGGAAGCTTCAAGGATATGTGTTCAGAGAGAGAGCAACATTTGTAATTCTGGCTTGTCTCCAAGTCCCTGGTGATGGTGATGGTGATTGGTGAGTCTTCCTTAATTTTTTTTATAATTTCCTTGCGAAATGTAGTACAGAGAGGAGGTTAATTTCTCTTATCTTCATCTCAGAACCTTTCGATATGAGGAAAGCATCTCATCTCTCTTGTCAAAGATAGATGATGAAATTTCTTCGAGATCGAAGTCTTGGCCCAAGAAGATACAGACTTTGGAAAACAATGCCGCACATGTTTTTTTTTTCTGAAAACTGTTTTGCTTTCAATTTTTATTTTCAGATTTTAAAATCAAATTCTAAATATTTTCACAAATAAAGGTATTATTAATCATACCAAATATTTTCAGATTTAACACCAAATTCTTAATATTATCACAAATAATGGTATTATTAACCATACAAAATATTTTCAGATATAACACTAAACTTTAAATATTTTCACAAATAAATATTAACCATACAAAATATTTTCATTTTGGAAAAAGTCTAGATGATAAATTTCACAAATAATGTCGAAAACAAACCAAACTAAAGCATCATGTCCATAGAATTTTCTGTGGTCTGTTAGTGGTATAGAGGTTTAATATGCTTTTTTGTATTGTAAATTTGCCACTTAGACTAATTTTCGAAGTCTTTCATATTTGAAGTAAAGTAAAAAATATTTTGTTCCATAATGATAATATTTGAAGTTAAGTTAAGTAAAAATAAAGGTATTATTAACCATACCAAATATTTTCAGATTTAACACTAACATCTAAAAATATTCACAAATAATATTAACCATACAAATATTTTCATTTTGGAAAAAGTCTAAGTGATAAATTTAAGTATGTTGAAAATAAACCAAGCTAAGCATCATGTCCATAGAATTTTCTGTGGTCTGTTACTGTTGTAGAGGTTTAATATGTTTTTCCATATTGTAAATTTTTCACTTAAGCTAATTTTCAAAGTTTTTCATATTTGAATTAAAGTAAAAAAAATATGTTGTTCCATAATAAAAATATTTGAAGAAAAGTAAAAATAAAAAATATTAGTAACCATACAAAATATTTTCAGATTTAACACTAATTTTTTTTATTTTTTCACAAATAAAAGTAACAGTACAAAAGCTATTAATTACTATACAAAATATTTTCATTTTTGAAAATGCCTAGGCCATAAATTTCAATATTTTGTAAACAAACTAAGTTAAAGCATCTTGTCCACAGAATTTTCTATGGTCTGTTAGAGGGTGTAAATGTTTAATATGTTTTTTGTATCGTAAATTTGTCACTTAGACTAATTTTCAAAGTCTTTCTCATATTTGAAATAAAGTAAAAAATATTTTGTTTTCAAAAAAGTTAAATGTTAAAAAATTAAGAAATGAGAAAACAAACCGAATTTAACATCATGTCCTTCGGTCTATTAGAGATGTATAAGTTCAATCAGTTGACACGCAGATTATAAATTTAACATTTAATTTTTAACTATTAAAACTATTAACCTTTAATTTTCAAATTTATAGAAATTTTATTGCAAATACTACTTGGGAAAAAAGATTTTATTTCAAAATCAAGTGTTAAATTTTCCAAATTGTGAAATCAAATAAATGCATCGTCTCTACTTTTTTTTTTGTATGTAATATACCTACACAGTACACATAATGTAAATTTGATACTTTAATTTTTTTTAATACCTTAGGAATTACTTTGACAGATGTACTAGTTTTAATTTTTTTTTTTTTTTTTTTTTTTTATAACTCTTGTATCTGGGCAGCCACATTCCCAACTATCCCTCCGAAAAGGGTCCAGCGCCCCAACGGAAGGGATGTTAAATCCGTTGTGACCAAGGCTCGAATTTATCTGAACTGTGACGTATAAAAGTTCTGAATTGAACAATCGTATCAAAGTATTTTGGTGTCAATAATTTTTCTGAACTTAATTAAAACTTTTGATCGCTCGTCTAGTGTTCACCTCCAAATCACTGGATACGGAAACGAGAAGAACACTAGGTGTTACAATTCACCTCACAAATCTTTTTCCCACATTCTTTGGCTGTAAATGCTCTACTAAATAGCTCTTCAATTTCTTCCACCCTTATTATATATATGAAAAAGGTGAAACTGGTCCTGATTACAGGCCTTCGACATGTTAACCAGCATCTTCGTACGCTAATTGTTCCTCGGGGTAGAGACTAAAACTGCTTAGCAAAGTATTTTTGAGTTTCTTCTTTGTTTGTTTACTGGAGCCAATTTTCTTTTAGTTTTCTATCCGTGTTTGTAACTTTGATATGCAGAGGCGGATCTACATGCACAGGAGGGGGGTCAGCTGATCCCACTAAAATATTAAAAACTAAACTTGTTACACTACTTATGTAAAGAATAAATGGTCTAATGGCGTTAGCTCTCTAGTATTGACTATTGTTTTAATCCTCAATCTATGAACTCAAAGATCTTAATAAGAATGACTCAACTCTTATTATTAGCTTAAGAAAATAACTCAAAACTTAAGCTCTCACAAAGATCTCTATAATCCCACAAGTTATGCAACACCCTTGCATCTCCTTATATATAAATCAAATTTCCTAAACTCATTAGGTATAACATAAAAGGATATCATTACTTGTACCAACGTCTTGATCCAATGTTGTTGTTGTTGGTACGAGGGTTTCTTCTTCCTTACTGTGTTCTTCTTCTGGCTCTGTTTCATCAGCTTCTCCTTGTATCCCATTGTTTCCGTAGTCTCCGAAGGTTACTTTGAACATTCCCGGCTGTTCTGTGGTCATATCAGCACCTGATACGTTCCATTCCCAACACTTGTTCTCATCAAAGCTTATGTCTCTACTCACTACCGTCCTTCGATGGGTGGGATCGAGAAGTCTGTATGCTTTTGAACCTGGTTCGGTTCCTAGGTGAACAAGTGCTCGAGAACGGTCATCAAGTTTCTTTATGTGTGCTGTGTCGACCTTCGCATAACATACGCACCCGAACACATGTATGTGTGTCACGCTAGGCTTCCTCCTTTTGTATACTTCGTATGGTGTTTGAGATGTTAGCACACGAGTTAAGATACGGTTGATGAGGTATGTCGCATGCCTCACCGCTTCTCCCCATAGATAGTTAGGCATCTTCATGTGTTTCATTAAACTTCTAGCCATCTCCATAAGCGTTATGTTCCGTCTCTCTACAACGCCGTTTTGCTGGGGCGTGTAAGGAGCGGTTAGATGCCTTACTATACCCGAAGCTTCGCATAATGTATTGAACTTTGTCGATGTAAATTATCCTCGTCTATCAGTCCTGAATGTTTTGATTGATGATCCTGTCTCACTCTCGACTTTCACCTTGAAGTTTTTAAAATTTTCGAATGCTTCTCCTTTGTCTTTCATTAGTATGAACCACATATACCGGGAGTGATCATCGATTAACACAAAATATATCGATTCTTCGCAGCAGTGGGCGGAGAGATCGGACCACATAAGTCCCCGTGCACGAGGCCTAGTACTTCTTCAGCACGATACGTGCTTGCTTGGGGGAATGGCCGTCTTGCCTGTTTCCCAAGCATGCAGGAAGAACATGTTTTCTTCTCAACCGTAATCTTTGGCATTCCGATCACTACTTCCTTTCTCACCATGGTTTTTAATGTCTCTGCTCCCAAGTGCCCTAGTCTCGCATGCCAAATCGTATAATCATCGCTGGAAGCTAGTTGTAGACATTCGGTAACCACAACCTCCATGTTTACTTTGTATAATCTATTTCTTGCCATTTTTGCTTTAGTGATCAGTATTTCATCTTTGTCATGTAGGGTTAGATAGTCTTCTTTCATCCTTACGTCACACCCGGATTCAGTTGCCTGACCGAGACTAATAATATTGCTTCGCAGTGCCGGAATGAAATATACATCAGCCAGCGTTTTATGATTTCCTCCCTTGCTTCCAAAGACAATAGACCCTTTTCCTTTTATGTCTATACGCGAATCATCACCAAATCTCACTTTCCCTGTGACAGTTTCGTCGAGTGTCTTGAAGTAGTTGCGTTTACCAGTCATGTGGTTGCTAGCACCATTGTCTAGGTACCACATGTTGTCTCCATTCGAACATACTTCAAGTTCCTTCGGCGTGATGTTCTTCTAATTTAAATAAACCACTTCATGCATCATTAGCCCTTCTGCTTCTTGAGTCTCGTCTTCTTTACGGTTTTCATATGCTTCTTGAAGTTTCAGCAAATGATCCGGACATGCTGATGCGAAGTGACCATTCTTATCACACCTGAAACAGGTGATTTTTGTCATATCAAAATCTCTGTATGATCTCCCTCGGCCACGACCCCTACCATAGAATCTTCCTCCTCTTCCTCTGTTTCATTGATTCTCCATCACGGTTTGTGTTGTTGTATGAAGGTTCCATTTTGTGTACATCAGCTTGCTCTGATCATCATTGGTTTCTTCTTCATCGTTGCATACTCTTTCTTCATAGGCTTTTAACCGACCAATAATATCTTCAAAGCTTGTCGACTTGAGATCAAGAACCTGTTCAAGAGACGCCACAATGTGTATGTATTTCTTTCTAGGAAGGCTTTGAAGAAATTTCTTAACCAACTTGGTTTCTTCAATATTCTCTCCCAATGCTGCTGATTTTGAGGCGATTTTGGATAACTTGCCTACGAAGTTATCGATTGTATCTGAATCCTTCATCTTTAATCTTTCAAACTCAGCCATTAGGGTTTGCAACCTAGCTTCCCTGACTCTACCAGCTCCCATATGTCTTGACTTAATAGCCTCCCACACCGTCTTTGCATTATCCAAATCTCCCAATTGTAGTATAAGTTTCGGGGATCGACTGGAAAATCAATGCTACCGCCATATCGTTTTTATCCAACTCTCATGATTCCTTCTTGATCACGTCCCATGCTTTGTGAACCTTGAGAAAAATTTTCATACGTATGGCCCAAACTGTGTAATTGCTTGAAGTAAGCATTGGACAGTTTATGGTTGATGATCCTCCGCCAGCTTTCGTAACCGGACCCGAACTCAAAGTTGTTATATCACTCATGGTTTGGCTCTGATACCAAAATATTGTTTTAATCCTCAATCTATGAACTCAAAGATCTTAATAAGAATGACTCAACTCTTATTATTAGCTTAAGAAAATAACTCAAAACTTAAGCTCTCACAAAGATCTCTATAATCTCACAATTATGCAACATCCTTGCATCTCTTTATATATAAATCAAATTTTCTAAACTCATTAGGTATAACATAAAAGGATGTTTCCTATTCCTTTAAACCATATGCAAATAGGATTAGGATGACTTGCTTTCTAAGCTATCTTCAAGCTTACTTCCAACATTGACCCTCCTCAGGAGAGTTCAATCCTCAATTCTGCACCCATGAACTTTTTTTTTTTACTTTTCAGTTAATTATTTTGGGCCTAAAAGCCTGATTTTGAAGTGAAACATTGGTCAAACAAAGTTTTTTATTTGTTTTACAAACTTCACCCACTTTCCATTGTTTTCTTTCTTTTGTTTTAACTTTTAACAAAAACATTTGACCTTTTTTTATTTGTTTTGTCATACTTTTGTTTCAAAACTCTATACAACAACAGTTACACATTTTTTTAAAGATTTTTTAACATTATATCTTTTGTTTTATTGAATATAATTTCCTTAAAAATTAAAACAACTGACAAATCTAATAGTTTATATAAAAGATATTTGAAATTATATTTGAATAAAATTACTTTAAATTAAATTAATTAATTATGACCCCGGTAAAATTAATTTCTGGCTCCACCACTGTTGATATGTTTAGCGAATCATAGCTTCCAGTATCCCATCTTTTCGATCTGTTGACTGAGACTCTCAATGCTTTAACTGCAGAACCGGGACATATCTTCTGGAAACTAAGGTGGTCCAAGACAAAGAGCTGAAAGCTTTAGCCGCATTATCATCCGCGTTCAGCATTGGCTGCTCTGTCAGAAGTTCTCACTGGTGAGAAGAAGAAATCACCTGATAACAGCCCAAAAATGACAAACATGGTGATCCAACAATTCAGATATAGTAAGAACAAAGACGCTATTTTCATTGTGCTACTGGTTCTGTGGTGACTTTAGTGCTTTAGCTTTGAAGACAGTGTTCTTTCTTCTTGAGAAAAAAGTTTTTTTTTTATTTTGCTAAAATTTGAAAGATATATTGCTGAGACATTTCATTTTCTTGAGAAAAAAGTTCCTTTTAGTTTTTTCTTATTGTTTTGGTTTTTCAGAAAAAAACTGTCCCCTCATGTGTTGGTTTGGTTTTGGGTTTGATTCTTCATATTATTATCATAGTGATGTTTTATTGTGATCATTGATTGGGTTTTTTTTGTAGGTCAGGGAAGTTTTGTGGTGGTGGTTAGTGAATTCTTTTATTTGGATTTCACATTATTTGATTATTAAAGATCAACGTCTACTTGTAAACTCATGAAACTTGCAATGTATCAGACTATCAGTGTTTAATTCTTGTAACAAATGAGACACGCCGTTGGAAAGATCAATTTGGTTGTCACCTACACAATCTACATATGTTTGTGACATACTTTCCTATGCGATTTGAATCATAACTATACGTAAGAATCGCATTAACCTTCATTTATGTTTAACCAAATTGTTTTCTTTATAAAACAAGAAAACTAAATTGGTAAAAGAAAAATCGTTCGCTCAACTTGTAAATTCTTGAGCTGAACATTTTATAAGAGTCGTTATTAATTTAGCATTGATCGTTTTTTGGTCAATTTTTCCGTCGTTGATCTAACCATCCGAAATAATAACAAGGGAAATTGGGCTGTATGACCATGAAAAAAGGTATAATTCATTGTCTAACCAATTTTCCTAACATTTATATACATGGTGTTATCTTTTTATAATAATATTGTGTTGCCACTTCCTCTAACCGGTGAAACCTGCATAATAATTAAAATAAAAGACAAAATCTTCGGTAGCTCTCCTTCCGTACGTTGTTTCTTTCTACTCTTTCATGTGGAATATCTGTAACCAACTATTGGCCATTTATTCCATGTAATACATCACCGCCTCTCCCATCCACACATGTAAGCTTATATATCCCACAATTGTTCTGTAAAAGTACAGATTTCATGTTTCTATTTCATCTGAAATACATAAGATGGAAAATCATCTTCTTTGGATTAGGGTTTATATTTATCTGTTGGGTTTAGTGATTACTTGATAGGGTTTAGTTTTTGGACGATTAGGATTGCCATTGGAGCCACGTTCTATGAAGCCATAGACATAGCAATATTTGAGAAAGATGGTAGATTGTCTTTAGATTGCAACTACATTTTCACCTTGTTTATTCTATATACCCTCATGTAAAATTGAAATGAATATGTCTGGCATTTTTAATTTTGAGTTTAGTTTATGGAAGATTTGAGTTTACATTGGATTAGAATTTATATTTCTGTGTAGGATATATTGATTATGGCTAGGGTTTAGTTTATGGAAGATTGAGGTTGACATTGGAACAATTATTACCACTTTCATATTGTGATATTTGGATTATGGTTTATATTCTCCTGTTTGGTTTAGTGATTTACTTGATAGAGTTTAGTTTATGGACGATTTGGATTGACATTGGGGCAAGTAGTACCACGTTCCATAGCCATATCAACATAGTCATTTCATAATTTCACTAGTATGTACTATGCTATTTATTTTGTTTCATTCTATTTGGATTTAAGGTTAATATTTTAGTAATGATTCATGTACATATTTTGATATTTGGGTTAGGATTTATAGTTTCTTTTAGGCTTTAGTGATTAGTTTTTTTGGGTTTAGTTTATGGAAGATTTGAGTTGATGTTAGGATAAACATTACCTTATTCCATATAATCATAGACATTTCAAAATTTGAACAATATATACTATGTTATTTCATTTGTTACTATTCTATTTTAATAATATTTCATAAGTACTATTTGCATATTTTGATACATGGGTTAAAGTTTATATTTCCTTTTATGGTTTAGTGATTAGTGTTTTGGATTTAGTTTATAGAAGGTTTGGGTAAACGTTGGGGTAAGCATTACCTACTTCCATGCAATCGTAAACATTTCAAAATTTGAACAATGTGTAATATGCTATTTTGTTGTTACTACTCCATTTCTAGGGTTGTGCTATACCATTTTGGTTATATGGAATGTGAACTTTGTAACTTTCAATTTTTCACATATGTTACGTACTTTGAATGCACTTTTTACTTTAAAACGTCAACTATTTTTTCTTCATTTTTACTGCATATCGTTAAAATTTAGGTGGTGAATAAATCTAAAACATGCGTTTTGTTTCCATATGCCACAAAAGTACGACGTCATCTACTCTCTTTTCTGTAACTGGAAACTTGTTAAACACAGGGATAAAACCAGACAGTTTGGGGTTTAAATGTCTGATATTGCATTATGTAAAAATCATTACCACTCACCTAATTTGTGTTCAAAATATGGCTATTACGCAAATAAACTCTAATAACAACTAATTACAAATCTCCGAATTGACGACATTTGAGTCAGCCAAATCAGCAGCCCACATGTAAATAGCCTTGCACGAACTCTCTGTTTATGCAGATGGTCCATAACGGATGAAATGACACGTGTAAGGAAGAAAAGAGTGTCAGCATAATGTAAAAATGTTACCCAAAAAAAAAAAAAAAACAAATACTTTGGTTTGTACTATTTAAGAAGTTGCTATGAAAGTGAAAGGAAATTTCAAGTTTCTTGTAATCTTTCATTGTCTGCATACTCCAATGGTCTTATATTAAAGCATACTATAGAATAAACAAACATTGCATGCATATATATTTCATCCGTTTCAGAAAGATGTATGTTTTAAGTTTTTCACACTTATTAAGAAAATATATCAAATTTTAGTTACCAACGCATTATTTTCCGTTATCAACTATTCCCCACAACTTTTAACCAATAAAATTTTAATAAACACAATTATGTTTTCGAAGTTTACAATTTGCAATCACTTTATGCATTGAAAATGTAAAACATGTATTTTTTTTAAACAATTTTTTTTTTCTAAAAAATTGATATTTTTGGAATGGAGGGAGTATTATATAATATACTAGTAATCTTGTTAATTTTAGTATGAATGGGTTATGGGTCATGTAACATTATCATAACATAAGTATTACTCTTAAGACAATTAAATTTTATTTTCGGCCAAAAACTTCATGAATCATTAAATGAATTTTATAAGTTTGTCACCCCACATTTTACCCCCAAAATGGTTTTATTGTGTGTGGGCATACAAAGAAACTTACTTCATCCATATCCTAAACAATTATTGATATGCATATTATAATAATGTTGCTGTGGCACAATATAATGTTATAAACTTAATATAACTATATAAATAATAAAACATTCAATGGAGTTTTACACCATGTAAGTGGTAAACATGAAATTTTCGTAGTTCAATGAAACGTTTATTTATAAGTTTTAAATCAATTGGACAAAGTTTTGACCATTACAGTACATAATTATATCACTAATGTACAGGCCTGACCCAGAAAAATTATGGACTAGAAGCAAAAAGAGAAAATTTGGAATTGTTTCTTGATGAAAAATGGTTGTCGGTAGTAGTCGAACTGCTCACCTCAATTTTGTAATTTTAAGCTCTAAACCAACTGCTCTAATGAAGAACTTACATAGATAAAGGCTGAAATATTATCTACCTTAAATAGTGCCAGAAGCATGTGTTTCCCCCGCTTGTACTCAGGGCCGCTACTGCTAGTGTACTATGTAGTAACCAGTGACTGCAATGAGCCGAGATTTTCAAACGAATCAAGTGAATAGATAATGAACTTTTATGTGTGTGTGTGTTATGTCATGGCTTGAACGATAACTGGTGAGATATTGAAAGAATCCGATTCCAACGATGAATCTCGTGATCGCCTTATCGGGGATGATTAGTAAGAGTTGTAGCTTTATATTTTTTGCTGTAGAATTTAATCTGTAGATTTATATATTGTAGTTTTCATTGTTGTCACTTTCTAAAGCACTATTTTTTTCTTTGAAAATAAATCTCACTACAGCCATATTTTGATTTTACAGAGATTTTTTTGATGTGAATTTTTTAAGGAAAAAATCTCGATTGATTGACATATATAGCTCTAAACTAAATTTTGGTTGTCCAAAGCAACTACAGATCATCCCTATTGTGATTGTTAAAATAATAGTTTCAATAATTGAAGAAGCAAAGACGTTTTCCAAAAAGTTTTAGTGTTAGACAAAAGTAAAAGTGGTGGACCAATAGACTTTAACCAGCTCAAAAGACCAAATAAACACATGATACTCTAAATAATTAACATTTTAGTTATGATACATGTGATATCATCATAACCTTAACTGTTTTCTTAAGGCCTCCTTCCTAGCCTAATTAATTGGCGGAGTCATAGATTAACATCATCATATGTCAATTTAAGTTCTGCTTAAAAAATAGTAATTTTAATCTTCACTATTATGCATGTATTATCTTCGGTTTCTAATTAGGTAAAGAGAAACACTATGCACGGATATTTTAGATTTTGGAAAAATATTTAAATTCTTCATTATTATTTTTTTGAAAAAAATATTTTAAATTGATTCAACCCAAAAAACGTTTTTACATTAGCTGTTGCTATATTGCTGAGATTTTAAGTTGAAAATATATACTATCTATCTATCTTGTGGCAAGCCATTTGGACATTCTCATCTCGTAAGCATGCCCTCTCATTCCATGCCCTCTCATTCCATGGAAAGAGGAGAACCGGTTTCGAATTCTTCATTATTCAATTTTTTTATACATGCTTTACAATTAACTAAACTGATTTTTCAAAAATTTAATAGGTTGAATGGTTAATAGGTGGAAACACAATTTTGAAAATAAAAAATATTAATTTAGTTGTTGTTTTGAAAATTTGAATGTAACTTTTGCTAATACATGAAACATGAAGCTCGACATGCATTTTCAGTGAATAGTAAATCACTTTATGCTCAACTATATGTATATTATATGATGTTGAGCCATGTATAACACCAAAATAAAATATTTTAAATAAAATGAGAAAATCAAACTAAAAATATATGGTTAAGTATACATATGTTCGGTTATTTTCGGATATCCATTCTGGTTCAGATATTATCCGTTTGAATTCGGATATCTAATTTTTCTTAACTCGATACCGTTCGGATATTTTGTTACTTTGGTTCGGATTTCCTTTCGGGTTGGTAAAAATGCCCATCCTTACGAGGAACAATGAGGTCTTCTTGACGCATCACGTGCTTGAAGTTGCGTCTGACTCGTCCAAGAAGCATTGGGTAAGCCCATCTCCTCAAGGTTATCAGGACGTGGTCCATGAACCCAGATAGCGAGTTTTCCTGGTCCAACTCGGGAAAGTCGAATCCCGAACCGTGAGTCAACTCATCTAAAGGGGTTTGATTCTCAACAAAGACAATATAACCACATCATTGTTCACAAAAACAGCTCTGTCATGGATGGGTTGGGTTAGTGTTTTGATTCTTCGTATTCCTATCATAGTTTTGTGGTGGAGTGGTTGGTAAATTCTTTGATGTGGATTCTCATTATTTGATTATTAATGATCAATGTCTTCATCTAAACTCATGAAAAAAATGTATCAGTGTTTGATTCTTAACTCATGAAATACTAATCTCTTGGAAAGAATATCGTTGCCACTCACCTACACAATCTACGTATGTGTGGGACTTTCCTTCTCCATTTTTTTCGAATTTTGCTCCTTTTTTTTTTGCATATATACCCACTGCATTTAAAGTCACTAGTAAGCAGTAACTACGCAAACTTAACCTTTTGAACCATACTCTACGTCAGAATCGCATTAATATCATTTATAAAAATTATCTAGGATAGTTTTTTTTTAGTTTTTGTCACAAAAATAACTTTCAATGATGAAAATAACCAAAATGTATTTTTATCCTAGGGTTTAATCTATAATTAAAGTTTAGAGTTAAAGGGTGGGGTTTTGAAGATAGAATTGCAAATTTTAAAAAATAAAAAATAAATATTTAAAATTTCAAAATAAAAAAAAGGATATTTTGGTCAGTTTCTTTTTTGAATGTTATTTTGTGACAAAAACTTAAAAATAACTATCTGAGAGAATTATCCTATTATTTATGGTTAACTAAATTTGTTTTTATAAAACAATAAAAATAAATTGATAAAAGAAATCGTTCCCTTTTTGCAACTTGTAAATTATTGAGTTGAAACTTATGGTTGTTATTTTAGCATTAATCTAAAAATCCGACATAATAACAAATAAATAAAAATCTTCCAATTGACGACATTTGAGTCAGCCAAATTAGCACACGTGAAAATCAGAAATAGCAATAGTCTTGCACGAACTCTCTGCTTACCCAAGAAGGTCCATAACGGATGATCTAGTGACACGTGTATGGCAGAAAAGAGTGTCGGTTCCTTTTTGTCCAGCTTACTCGTTTTATGCTGACAATAACAAATACTTTTGTTTGTACGATTTAAGAAGTTACTATGAAACTGAAAGGAAGTAATAAATAAGAAACACTCATTGTTTCTTTATTTACGGAGTAACATACAATTGAAAATCTCAAGTTTCTTGTAACCTTTCGTTTTCCGCATACTCTATAGTCTATAATCTATATTCTACATTAGAGCATACTATAGAATAAACAAACCTGCATGCATATAATATAGAACTCCTATTAATTTAGTAGGATACATTATCATAACCTAAGCATTACTTTTAAGAAAATCAACTTTTATCCGCCAAATCCTTCATGAATCATTAAATGAATTTTATAAGTTTGTCACCCCCACCTTATCGTTTTATTTAAATTTTCTCCTTTGTTCTCTTTTGTTGTTCATATCTTTTCACAACCTTACGCTTTTACGGTGTGTGGGAATATAAAGATATTGACTTCATCTATATCCTAAACAGTTTATATAATAATGTTGTGAGTCAATAAAAAGTTATAAGCTTAATATAACTATATAAGGGGATGTGTTGAATCTAAAATTTGAAGTAATTTGATTTTTAATGAGTTTGTAGATGATTGCAGGAGAATTAGAGAATTTAGTGTGATTTTTGTTAAAACACTTTAGAATCTCATCTAAAACAGTGAGATTTGGATTTTTATTTTTTATAACTAAAGAACTCTACTCAAACACTCTAGAAACAATTAAAGTACTCTAAAATCTCTAACTTAAATTTTGTTCAATAACAGTGGATTTCAGAGTGTTTTATGAAATGACAAGTTCAATAACATTGGATTTTAAAGTGTTTTTTTTAATTCACATTTGAATAACAGCGGATTTGTCATTTTAATACAAATCACTTGAAACTCTTAGTTGAATACACCCCCTAAATGATAAATCATTCAATGGAGTTTTACACAGTAAACACGGAAAGAAAAAGGTCAATAGTTCAACGAAACTGTTTGTTTTAATTAGACAAACCAATTGAGCGAAGTTTTGACCATTGTAGTACATAATTATATCACTAATGTGCTAAAAATGGCATAGTAGTAACCAGTGACTGTAATGAGTGGAGCGGTGATATAAAGTTTCAACTAAATCAAGTGATTAGATTATGAGCTTTCTTTTTCATGCCACCCTTTGAGCCTTGAATGATAATTGGCGCGATATTGACAAAATCCGATTCCAACAATGAGTATCGTGATGGCATTATTGTATTGTTACATAATAGTTTCAATAATCGAAAAAGAAAGACGTTTTCCAAAAAGTTTTCTTGTTAAGATAAAACTCAAAAGTAAAACTTTTACTCTAAAAGTGGTGGCGAAATTGACTTTAACCAGCTCAAAAGACCCAAATAATCACATGCTACTTAATAAAAATAATTAAATTTTCTAATTATGAACATGTGATATCATCATAACCTTAATTGTTTTCTTAAAGCCTCCTTTCCTAGACTGATTAATCGGCGGAGTCATAGGTTATCGTGGTATGTCACTAAAGTTCGGCTTTAAAATTCTTTTTCCTAAATCTTCACAATTATGCATTATCTCCGGTTTCTAATTAGGTAAAGAGAAACACTGTAGAGCACCATCGTAAAAATAATATAAGAAAAGTTTATAGATAAGTTCTAGGAATCGATTCTAATTTTTTGTAACAGTATTCAACCTTTTCCAAAAGATTATGGCATTTTCTGAAAAACGAAATGTAAATGAATTCTTACTAGTGAAGGAAATTCTCATAAAAGTATTGCCGACTGTAACTTTAAATGTATCGTTTGAGAAGATAACCGTAAAAATTTTTTGACCGAAGATAACCCTAATTTGAAGCTTTTAACAAATCAGGTTAACAACGTCTTCAACCCTATTATATTTTCAACTTTAAAAAAAAATTAGATTAAAAAATATTTTAATGGTATTTTATTTTTCACTATCTAATAGAATAAAAAAATAGATTTGTTAAGTTTTTTTTTTTGAACAAAATGTTTTTTTTTTCATTACTCATACATACCACTAACAAAGATAAATTAGACACAAGATAGATGTATACATCCTTGACAAAGAAAAAACGATACGAAATATATCCCTAGTATAAATAATGAAAATAGTGCATTAATACTCTTATTTCCCGGTTTTTATATGATTATCTGAAGAAGACCAAATCAATAATGAATACAGAACGTGGACATAAATAAACATCCGAAAAAAATAAAATATAAGAAGATAACAAATATCAAATGTGTACAAAAATCTATAAACGAAAAATCTCTCTATTTTTGTTTTAGGTTTACTCTTTTAAAAATTCCCAAAATATAATAATGCTAACTAACAGTAACTATAAACAGAAGAATCTAACACAGACGAACAAATACGTTTCATAATAGTCGCCGTAATGTCAAAATGATTACTATTACCGCGTTGAATTATATCACGACTCTTTATCGACGACGAAGCCACCGTTGAGTTTCTCGTCCTCAACTCAGCGAGCGAACTCGCTTCCGCAATCACCTCACTCGGACCAACCACTTCAAATCCTTTCGTCATATGAACATTCCCAACGAGTTGACTCAGGACTCCCGATTCCGACACCAAGCTCCTTTTCTTATGCTGCTGCTGCTGAATAGTCGCTCTCGCGATCTCAGTGTGCATGGCGCTCGATAACCGCCTGATCCCTTTCGCTCCACCGATGATAACCGCCGGGTTGATCTTGTTACTGTGTTTAGAGAAGAAGAGGATTGATTCGGGGCTCCGGTTACGAATCCGGGTCAACGGGTCGCCGAGGATTAATGAGGTCTTCGCGTCAACGAGCATCACGCGCTTGAAGTTGCGCCTGACTCGTCCGAGGAGCATTGGGTAACAGGCCCATCTCCTTAAGGCTATCGGGACGTGGTCCATGAACCCAGACAGCGAGTTCTCCGGGTCCAGCTCGGCCACGTCGAAGCCCACGATCGAACCGTGAGTCAACTCGTCTGACTCGGTTTCGTTATTAGCTCGGTGTGTTTTCTTCCCCCAGATAGGCTCAGACGTGTCCTTCTTCGATTGGTTCTTCGTAAACCGGGTTAGATTAAATCCCCAAACCGAGTCGGTTTCGGTTTGATTCGAGTTCCGGTACAGATTAACGAGTTTCGAGAACGAGCTGTTCTCTTCTTCGATCAATGCATTGAATCTATGAGAATTGAAGAGCAAAACGACGTCGGATCGGGAAGTGACTCCGGAACGGTGAAGCAACCTCATGAAGAGGCGGAGATCTTGCTCCGTCGTATCGGAAGCGATGTGAGCGACGATCAGATCGTGCATGCTCTTGGTTCCTCTCAGGAACAGAGTACCCATCCCCTGGAGAGCGAAGCGGTTGGAACGACGGCGAGCTCCGGCGACGTCGCGAGTGAGGAGAAATCGACGGGGAGAAACGGCGGGGAAGCCGGAGGAAGGTTCGAAGGTGGAGAGAGTGAAGAGGAAGAGGGTGAGGAGAAGGAGGAGGATGCAGATGGAGATTGTGGATTGGGCTTTGGAGAGGAGGAGACGGGAAGATCTGGTGCGGAAGAGAGTCGTTGCCGGAGAAGAAGAAGAAGAAGGAGAGTCGTCGTTGTTGTGGTCAGGGAAGAAGACGAAGAGGAAACCCATTCCTCTTCCACTGTTCTTAGTCTCTTTCGTTGATGATATCAAACCCATTCCCTCTCTTCTCTATCACTACGAGTTTCTCTGGTTAGTGGTGAGGAAAGAGCATTCGCTTTCTCTTTCGGCTTTCTTCTCGAATTTGCCTTTTAACAGATTTCTTTTTAATCTGTATAATTTATTTATCTACGATGGGCCGGGTCGGGTCCTCCCGGGTCAGATACTTGTTTAGAAAGAAACAAAATTGTTGGTGGAATAATCAGGAGATGTTGATTAATCTGATTTGGAATCCCTAGTTTTAAATTTAATAACTAGGATAGTATTCGCGCTTAAAAGCACGGAGTTACGTTTTTTTAATTTTTAGTTTGGTTCTAGTTCAGTTATAGTTTTTGATTTCAGTTCAAAAATATAGGAACCATTCAAATAACTTTGTGAGAAATCTAATAAAATTTTGAGTTAAATTTAAATGCGTGAATCTAAATATGGAATTTTCGATTTTGATTTTGGATTAGGTTGTTATATTTTCAATAGTTTGAAAAAGTATTTACATACTTATATGAGCGATATTTAGTTTTGTATTTTCTTGGTGTTTTGTCGGCCTCAGAAAAGTGGTTAGTAGAATTTTGTATGATAGCGTTATTATCTTGCCTAGACAAATAAGTTATCTTTTTTTTTGAGCAACGCCCAGACAAATAACTGGTATAAGATCACGATTTATAAAAATAGAGTTAGTTCTAAAGATATAGTTTTTGGCTCCTGATAAAAAATATTACAAAACCAAATTGTGTTAGAAATCAATGATAACACAAGTAAACACTACAAAACGTAAGAACCGAAACAAGTGTAGTTAGTGAGGTGTTGGTTTGGAAAAGAAACATACGCGGTGGTTTCTTGACCAACACCTTGAGACCCTGGTGCTCTATAATATTCTGGCTGGCTTACCAGCAAGTTGTTGAGTCCTCCTGAGGCCACCAGTTGCACCTAAGAATGCCTTGAACTGAGCATCCATCATACTGAACCTTGTTGGGAAGCCAAAGACAAACGCATCAGCTTCGGCAAGGTCGTTGGAGGTGATAAGAGGAGCATCACTCTTTGGCGGTGCACTCATTTTAGAGAGCAGATCTTCTTGGAGCGTCCCTGGTACCTGTCAAGAACAAACTCTTAGCTCGATGCTTCTGTATGAGTGTCTTCTTGTTTCTTTGAGAGGATGCAACTTAAATTTAAGATAGCTGAAAACATGAATCTGAGATGATAAGTGTTATATTACTCAAAAGATTATCACATAGCCTAAAGAATGGTGGCAGATAAAGACATTCACAAGTAAATAAAAATATAGAGATATATTTCCTCTTTCATTCAGACATAAGAACTTATTTCTAACTTCGACACCTATTCTGTTTCAATGATTTCATTATCAGTTTATGTGTCTCATTGTAGCCTAGAATTGTCAGATATGCTCCATAGAAAAGCCAGTAA
>NC_027751.1:28285328-28317524 GCF_000695525.1 Brassica oleracea var. oleracea
GTTGATTAATCTGATTTGGAATCCCTAGTTTTAAATTTAATAACTAGGATAGTATTCGCGCTTAAAAGCACGGAATTACGTTTTTTTAATTTTTAGTTTGGTTCTAGTTCAGTTATAGTTTTTGATTTCAGTTCAAAAATATAGGAACCATTCAAATAACTTTGTGAGAAATCTAATAAAATTTTGAGTTAAATTTAAATGCGTGAATCTAAATATGGAATTTTCGATTTTGATTTTGGATTAGGTTGTTATATTTTCAATAGTTTGAAAAAGTATTTACATACTTATATGAGCGATATTTAGTTTTGTATTTTCTTGGTGTTTTGTCGGCCTCAGAAAAGTGGTTAGTAGAATTTTGTATGATAGCGTTATTATCTTGCCTAGACAAATAAGTTATCTTTTTTTTTGAGCAACGCCCAGACAAATAACTGGTATAAGATCACGATTTATAAAAATAGAGTTAGTTCTAAAGATATAGTTTTTGGCTCCTGATAAAAAATATTACAAAACCAAATTGTGTTAGAAATCAATGATAACACAAGTAAACACTACAAAACGTAAGAACCGAAACAAGTGTAGTTAGTGAGGTGTTGGTTTGGAAAAGAAACATACGCGGTGGTTTCTTGACCAACACCTTGAGACCCTGGTGCTCTATAATATTCTGGCTGGCTTACCAGCAAGTTGTTGAGTCCTCCTGAGGCCACCAGTTGCACCTAAGAATGCCTTGAACTGAGCATCCATCATACTGAACCTTGTTGGGAAGCCAAAGACAAACGCATCAGCTTCGGCAAGGTCGTTGGAGGTGATAAGAGGAGCATCACTCTTTGGCGGTGCACTCATTTTAGAGAGCAGATCTTCTTGGAGCGTCCCTGGTACCTGTCAAGAACAAACTCTTAGCTCGATGCTTATGTATGAGTGTCTTCTTGTTTCTTTGAGAGGATGCAAGTAAAATTTAAGGTAGCTGAAAACATGAATCTGAGATGATAAGTGTTATATCACTCAAAAGATTATCACATAGCCTAAAGAATGGTGGCAGATAAATACATTCACAAGTAAATAAAAATATAGAGATATATTTCCTCTTTCATTCAGACATAAGAACTTATTTCTAACTTCACCTCCTATTCTGTTTCAATGATTTCATTATCAGTTTATGTGTCTCATTGTAGCCTAGAATTGTCAGATATGCTCCATAGAAAAGCCAGTAAAAGAGTACTGACTGACCAGCCATAGTTTGGCAACGACACCATATCAACAGAAGCAGCACCTTTCCTAATCTCTTGTGCTAGTTTCTCCACATGTATGTACATTTAGTAGTACCTGTTACAGTTCACCACACTTGTTAACAATGGATGAATGGATCTCCAGTTCAAATCCAAACTCAATCGCATTTCTCCACACGTCCGTACATTGAGTAGTACCTGTTACATATATTCAATAAGGTAGGCATTACATGTACACTCTACAGCCATCTACCCAATCATATTTTTAAAGAATCTAATTGTCTTCCTTGTTAGATATTGAACACTGGAGAAATTCTAGGCTTTGAACCTACAAAACCAAAACCAAATCAGGAGACATTAGGGCTGTCTCCACAAATTTAAGAAATATAAAAGAAAAAACGTAAAGTGTTAATGGACTCACGAACTCATGATGGTTGTTGAAAAGGAGATTATCATGCTATTTCTCTGAGTTTCATCTCGAGGCACAAAGACTCTTCCACTTTCTCAGCCATTATAGAAGCTCTAAGCTGTTGCCTCTGCCTCTGCTGAATCCTGCAATAGATCACTAAAAATCCTAAGTCAACTTTCGTTGAAAAATGGAAGGCAAACAATATCCTAATATAAAGTTAAAACTACTATACTGAGAACTTCAAATTATTAATCAAACTAAAGAAACCCAGATCGAAAAATCGAAACTTTACACGATGTTAAGTACTTTGTAAGTATCTGAATATCATCAACTGATGTGAGCTTGTTGTTTGAGACTTCCGGTACCCGTAATTTAACCAACGTTAAATCACGGTATTAAACGTTTAAAAAATACACTGACCAATCAGAAAATTGGAATCAAGACTTCCATTAATGATTGATTCGTAAGAGGTTAACGATAGAAAACTATCATCATTTTTCAGGGATGAACTGGTCACTACGGAGCTGCCTATGATGGAAAGCTTGTATTTGTGACTCGTCGCTCTATACTTTCCGGTTGCTGGGGTTAAAGCGAAATTCTCGATGAAACACCACTGACCAATCTGCATGTGTTTCTTGGCACGGGGAGTGAAGACTCGCTTACATGTGCAGTGTATCTTATCGCCCTACGTTAAGCATATAAACATAGTTAAAGAGTGGTATTAATCAATTATGAGAACACAATAATTAGCAAATATTTTGAACACTTACCGTTGCATCTGCGAGAATGAATTCAGGAGTGTCTCCACCACCATACGATGAGTGTTGAGTCCATGAGTGCAGTGCTTTGATTTCAACCTTCCATCCGGTTTTGAATGGCTTGACAGCTCTCAAGAGAGTAGTTCCATTACCATTAGTCGATACCATTGCTATATGAGTGTTTGATGTTTTTTGAGGTGTGAATTGTATTATGGGGCTGAAGGTTTATTTATAGTGTAGCATAAGATTTTTACGATCGCTAGGTATATTCTTTTTTTTTTTGCATCAACTAATTTAATCGTAAGTCAATTGTAGTTAGTTAAGATATGAAAATTTAAAATATAGCAAGAAATTTGTTAAATTCCTAAATCGGAATATCAGGGATAGAATAATAGAGTAATTAACAGATTTAAGTTGTAAATCTAAGAAGATATATACGAATAAATATTGAAAAGTTTGTATAGATTTGATCTAATCTTTAATCCTAATGGTTAGAATATTCCGGTTATCTAATTTACAAAATAGGTAATTTATATGTGCATTATATCCTGTATCTTTATTTAATAGTTTATATGATTCAAGAACAACTATAGTTATAGTCGACATTATTGATGTATCGAGGTTGCATGTATATTGAAATGAAGTAACATTAAATTTATTTGAATATGAAATTCTTCAATCATATTGATATATAACTGCATGAAATGGTTTATTATACAGAATTCAGCAAATAAGTCATGCAATTTTAAGGAACGGTGAAAGTATAGGGTAAAAACTGGAATGTGTTGGTATTGCAGGTGCAGAGTGTGGTAACCAAATTAAAATAAATTTTTAACGTTGGTTTTTTCTAAGTTGGATACGAAGTTATAACTTGTCTATTGTGGTTTGGTATGGAAGTTGGTATTAAAGGTAACCGAAGTAATGTGTATTTCTATGTTGGTTTAAATTAAGTTGTAAGTTAAATTATATTCAAGGAACCAAACATATTTACATGTCCAAACACATACTATTCTAAAGGAAGTCCAAAAATAAATGAGAATTTGTAAATGGTAGATAAATTTTAGGAGTCTAAATTAATAGAGTAGTTCGGCGCAAGAAGAGAGAGAAAGTAAAAAATTCAGAGGGTTTCGGCGGTCGTCGGACGGCGCGTGAGCGTACGTACCGCCGCCGGAGCTTGTGTTCTTTCAGATAAAAGAATCAGGTTTCGGTCTTCTCCCCGTCTCTGCCGGTTTCCGTCTGTCCGAGCTCTGGTCCACCATCAACCGGAACGGTTCTGGTCCTAGAGTAACGACGCGGTGGCTGAAAGGACGGCGCGGTCAAGACTTTAGTGTTTGGAATAATATCTCCGGGAGACGGAGGCTCCCATAGATCCGTCGCCGCCGGTCTTTTGTCTCCGTGGCGGGGAAGCTTCTTCAGTTCTGTTGTCATCAGATCTAGTCTCCGGGGGGTGAAGGCTTCTTCAGCTTCGCGTCGCCGGCTTGCGGCCCCTAGTCTTTAGGTTTTAGTTTATAGTAATCGTTTTCTTCGGTATGCGTTTGGTTTTGCTGTTTCTGTTGTTGGTTTGTTCGTCGGAGGAGAAGGAAGTGTTCCGGTGGAAGGGGTGAAGATGCATGCGATTCCTCTAGTGGGTGTTCTGCGGTTAACGACGATGGATGAGATCTCGCCTCGGCGATTGAGGCTCTCCGGCTTAAGTGGCCCAAAGATGGTGGAAGGTGAAGAGTGACAGAGCGAAGGAGCTCCGGTTTGGTCGGGTGATCTGATGGTTAGATCTCCGGCGTCGATGAGATGCGGTGGTGACGCGCTGACCTCGCGACACGTGTACCCTCGAGGGAGAGGATGGCAACACGTCTCCAAACGACATAAAGTGGGATCTGAGAGGCGGCCGACTTCACTTCGCTAAGTTTTTAGGGTTTTCTCAAGTTGGGCCGTAGGTATTGGCCCAATTGGAAAAAAAAATAGTATGCCCTAATCGGTTGTTGGGCTTTTGTTTGTATGTTGTACTGGACTTGGCCCGCTTTCTCTAAATATTAAAAACCTTTGGCGGAAAAAAAAAATTAATAGAGTAGATTCCAGAATATATAATTATACAGTTATTAAATGTTACTAGTTTGTAGCCTTTTATGAGATATGATGAATACGGTCACATGTTTATTGCCATCATGAATCATGAGTTGATAGACGTCCTTACTTAATTGTATCGAGCCTTTAAAAAAGAGTATCATGTGATTATGTGTTAACAATAAATCTATTGATTACCACGTTATTAAAGGGTGTGCGTAATAAAACAAAGTTTGACCGTTCTCACACCATGCGTAAACATTGAAAAGTTTAGGCATGTGTAAATTACCTTCACCGGTTTAACCATTACCTTACTGTTTGAAAGGGATTATTTTACTTGGACTTTTGAAATTTGTTATCAAAAACACATGATTTGCATTTATGGACTTCTATCTAATTTTCAATTAGACAGTAGTGCATTTAGGAATTGAAGGCCAAAATAGTTAGCTGAATGGCGAGTAATGAAACTGATTGAACCAACATCTTGTGTTGAATACTTTTTTTTGTGTGTTGAATACTTAAATGGTGAATAATTTATGGAGCTGTGTGAATTTTACAAACAGAAAATGGTTTCAAAACAAAGCCCATTTGTGTCTCTGAAAACAAATTTTGCCAATCAGTTATCAAGAATTTTCCTACAGAAATGGCAAAATACAAAAACAAATGTCAGATATGTGACTGAAAGCAGTTGGTAGGGTGTTTTTTTTTTTTTTTTTTGACTAATTTTGAGTTGGTAGGGTGTTAGGCCCAGTTCATTAAATCTGCCCCCTTGATTACAACTAGGATCCGTGATCAGACGGTAGAGCCATGAGGAAGGGTCGTAATGAATAGACCAACGGGGTTTTCGTCTTCTTCTATTATTAACGGTATAAAAATCAAAAGCTGGGCCCATTAAATGGTGATTTGACTTTTGTTTCTGACTCCATGAGAACAAGTGTGTGTGTGAGTGTGTTGAATGCTGACGGTGGTGGATCTAATTTTTTTATTGGAACCTTCTGACGATGATACTGCACACGTGGTATCGCTTCTTCTGCAGATTTTGTGCTATATGATTCTTCGATCTTTCCACAATTATTTCTTTTTAACTATATTATTACCAAGTTTTATGTCAACTAATCAAATTTTTTTTTAAAGACTAGTTTACTATTTTCTCTGTTCCTGAAAGTAGGATTTTCTAAATTTATTTTTTGTTTCAAAATGATAGATATTCTAAAATTTTAAGATACTTTTATTAGTTAATATTGAAAAGTTGTATATTTTAAAAAACATTAATAGAAAATATTTGAATTGGTTATATATTGATTAGAAAATGTATAGTAAAATAAATAATAAATTCAATTGTAAATATTTATTATATTCTTAATATGCGTAAATACTTTAGAAAATCTTTATGTTCCGTATCTATTAGCTACTAACTACAAACTACATTAAGAAGCTGATAAAGCATCAAATTACATAGAACAGAGCCCATTAATCTTTTACGGAATGGAGTATATTTAAAACAATTAAAAGCTTCCAACTACACTATTTTAATCTAACCAAAATTTTACTGCTCATTAAAAGAAGTTGGTAGATCACAACTTGAGTTACTGACAGCAAATAAATCAACTTGGTACTTTTTGGCCGCTTGGAAAACCCTCTGGTGATTTGTTCCTTTCAATAAAAATCAGAAAATTTCATTAATTTTATTTATTGCATGGGTCTGTGCAGCCTGTCCAGACTGTTTCTAAGCCATCATCAAGCTGTCTAGATTTGTCGGTGGCCTAGAGACATCTGAGCAAAAAATCTAGTTTAAAAGCCCAAGAACACATTGCATGGCCCATTATGTAACTGTCCCAGACGTTTGGGTTATCTCTAGTCGAGCAACTTTGTTTAGGACCATTTACATTTACAAATAGACCATGCTCTTGTTTTAGATGTAAGGATTATCCAAGTGGATACACGTTTTGAATTGTTCTTCTCCTGATTCATTCTCAACTTCATGTTTGATATATTCTGTTTCTTGCTCTAATAGAAACTGTTATCAGAGAAACTAATGTTTTGATTACCTAAAAACATAAACTCTACTTGATACGATATACACCAAAAGAGCAGGCATGAAACAAAAAGGAGAATGCACAATAAAACCTCTACTAAACGCCATAATTAGAAGAATGATTGATATCAATCAGTCAGACGCCACTTGACTTCCAGAGTTATCGCAGGGCGGTTCGATCTTTGGCTTCTTTCTCTTTGCAAAATACCCCGTTGAAGACAGCCTAAGAAAAGCCAAAACACACAAGTTTTTTTAAATATAATTCTCAGAGATCTGAACAGAAGAGCAAAAAGCTTGTAACACAAGGTAGGGCTTTTGTTTGCAGCTTACCCCAGCTGCAAGGAAGTGTCGGAACGGAGCTCCTCGTTGTCATTTTCGTCATCATCGTCGGATGAAGAGCTCTCCGGCTCTGCCTGCGGACTAGAGAATTGAGGTATTTCACTCAACGGTTTTGGCCCTGATGAACCTCTCGCCAACATGTCTATCTGAATGTACATTAGCTTTGAACTCAGTGGAGATATGTTGAAGACTAGACTGAGCTAGTGTCAAGGACTTAAAGTAAATCTTTACCTGTTTACGCAGAAGCTGGTTCTCTTCCAGAGCTCTCTTCTCCTGGTAATCATAAGCAAATGAAACACAGATCGTGAGATGTAACATAGTCTAAGAACTGATGATGATACAATTTGAGGAGCTTTGTTCTTTACCTGTAACCTAGATCTTTCTACCTGGTTGAGCAAGAGTTGTGTCTGAATCAAAACAAAAACTTTTCAAGTCAGAGATGGTTCACAGATCGGTTTTAATCTTTTGAAAAAAGAATGATCTTTGTCTTCTTCACCTTTCGATCCTTGACGCTATGCAAGCTATCATTCAACTGGTTCTCGAGAGAAATAAGATCCGAGAAACCCATTCCCTCAAGCTCCTTACCCTTGAGTCTCCTATAAACAATGAACCAAAAAAAATGAAAAGGCAGAAGCTTTAACACAAGCACAAACACAAGTTTCTTGTCCAGGGAGACAGAGGCATACTCAATAGCAAGCTGTAGTCTCTCAAGTTCGCTCCTCAAAGACTCATCATTCCGCAACTGCAGCAACCCAAGTCCATGTAAGTAAAAGGGCTAACAAAAGCTAATCACTGCTTATAGATAGATAGACACACATACCACATCACCATTTTCTTGAGAAGAACAAAGTAGAAGCTGTTGTTGTTCTTCTCTTTGTCTATGACCAGCCGTAACAGCATTGTATCCATATCTAGACAGAATATGCTCCATACTTGAACACATTTGAAACAAAACAAAAAAACTCTCCTTTAATTAGTTTCAACCAAAATCACCAAAAGCCTCTAAAGATTGCTTCTTCATTCTCAATCTCAGATCTTTCTCAGACAAACCCAAATCCACAGACACAATCACGAGTCCTTAAACAACAAAACCCTAAGATGACATATGGACGCTTTGCTCTGTTTTCAAATCGCTTTCTTTAGACACAGAAACCCATAAAGCTAACCTTTTTACGAATCACAGATGAACCCAAAATCAACAAAAGACTCATCTTTTTTTTTTACCTGCCGCTGGAGAAATCGTAAACCTTGCCGGTGCTGGAGAAGACGATGACAGCGATCTCCGCGTCGCAGAGGATCGAAAGCTCGCTCGCCTTCTTCATCAGCCCGTTACGTCTCTTGGAGAAAGTCACTTGACGACTGTTCACATTCTCAATCTTCTTTATCTCTATCCTTCCTCTCCCCATCTCTGAAACAATCAATCGAAAACAGGGGAAAACAGAGAGGGAGATAGAGAGATTATACTAAAGCCCTTTGTTTTAGAGATTTTGTGTATAAAGGAGTTTTGATTTTGATATGACAATTAGGAAAGGAGGAGGAAGGAGCTAAGGAAGGAAGAAAAAAATATTACCAAAATTAGGGTATTGCATAAAAAAAGATGAGAGTTACTATAAGTAGCAGTTTTCCATTTTTGGTGGCTTTGCTAATTTGCTTCTTCCTTCTTTCGGAACTTTCTTCCCCCTTTTGTAACGCCTTGTTTGGTTTGGCTTCTTTCTTCTCTAATGCTTAGCTGCTTTTCTTTTTATTTTATTCTTCTTATATACATAGAAATCATATAATATCTGGGGTTTTCTTTTTTTTTTTTGCGTTAGCCTTTTAGTTCATGCTTTTATCACGGTGTTAACCTTTTTAATTAATTCACAAGGAGATGTAATTTCTATTTTCTTATAAAAGTTGACCGTGTTTCACGAAAATATTATATCAACTGTTTTGGTCATAGTCAACAGAAAATTTAATAAAGTGTACGAATAAATTAAATTTTCCTATTTTGTATTTTTGGCAACATGATAAGTCGTATTCAACAGTGATATCCTAAAAGAATATATTCTGTTCATCTTTACAAAATTTGAAATCTTATCCCCAAAACCTTATTTCTTAACTCTAAACCCTAAATCCTAAACTCTAAACCATAAACCCTAAACCCTAAACCCTAAACCCTAAACCCTAAATCCTAAACCCCACTCTTTAACTCTAAATCATAAATTTGTGACTTTTGATAAAACATTAAGTGTTATTTTTGTAACTTTTGACCTTAATTGCTAGTTTAGGAACAAAAATTGATTTAGTGCTATTTTTGTCTTTTTCTCTTTGTTTTATCTATAGCAAAAGCAAATTTCCTATTTAAAGAAAGCTTTCTATTGTAACCGAAAACGTACATAGAGAACGTACATTGTCTTTTGGAATTATCCAAACAATAGGAAAATACTAAAATGGAAAATAATAAATCTCTGGTTGGCATTTTTGTCAACAAATAAGTTGAATGGAAATATATTTTTACAAATATGAAAGTATTTAAGTAAATACATATTAATACAGCTCAACACTTTTGTTTTACAATGTAAATGACAATTTAAGTTTAAGATATGTATCCAATTTTGAAATTTTAATTTGGCTAGAACCATTTAAACCTGTCTAATTTTGTTAACGTAAATTTCCTATGATAGTATTTTTAGTCTATTTTCACAAAAATAATTTTTAATTAAAAAGAAAAATTACCAAAATAAATTTTATTAAAAATACCCTAAGATACTAATATATACTTAAGGTTTAGAGTTAAAGGGTGGAGTTTCAAATTTTTTAAAAATTAAAATTAAAATTTTCAAGAAAAATGCTATTTTGGTTATTTTTATAATTTTTTTGGTGACAAAAACTTAAAAGTTTATTTGAGATAATTGCCTTTTTTAAAGAGAAAAAAACAAAAATAGCACTAAATCAAGTTTATGTTCCCAAACTAGCACTCAAGGTCAAAAGTCACAAAAATAACACTTAATGTTTTATCAAAAGTCACAAACTTAGGGTTTAGAGTTAAAGGGTGGAGATTAGGATTTAGGGTTTAGGGTTTAGGGTTTAGGGTTTAGAGTTTAGGGTTTAGATTTTAGGGTTAAGGGTTAAGGGTTTAGGGTTTAGGGTTTAGAGTTTAGGGTTTAGGGTTTAGAGTTGAGAAATGAGGTTTTGGGGATAAGATTTCAAATTTTGAAAAATAAAAAAATTAAAATTTTCAAAGGATAAACTTAGAAATGTGCTATTTTGGTCATTTTAGTTTTTGAGTGCTATTTTTGTGATATAAACTTAGAAAGGTGCTATTTTGGAGATTTGCCCCTTTTTAAAACACCTTAGGCCGGACTAATATGTGCCCAAAAACAAATGGAAAAGACACACTTTGCTATCTTTAGTGGTTGCCCCAAGGAACCTCCTCTCCTATACGTTTAAGTTTAATTACAGGAACGCATTAGCGTGATTAGTATTTCTTTTGAAATTTACAACCACCATTCACAAATCCAATTCGAAAATAACATGACTTCTTAAGGTTTTTTGTTGTTTTTTTCTACGAAAGGGGGAAATAAATTAGTCGTGGAAATTTTCATTTTGTTTCATAAGTTCCTAAAAATGTTTTTCCCAAAAAACGTTCACATAAATGAATGAAAAAAAAAACAGAAAGCCACTTTGGGATATTGCTAACTCAAGAGCGGTGGGTTGATATGCAGTGGTGACTGGACCCTCGTTTTGTTGTTAACCATCACTTACAAAACAAGAAAATTTCTCAAAAAAAAATCTCTTAGTTAAATTTAAATACTGAATATTTTGATTTTGCACCAAACAATATTCATTTTGATTAGGATAAGATGATGTTGTACAATATTCAATTAAACAAAAAGCCTTTAATATGTTCATATAATTCGACATTAACAATTTAAATAAAAAGTACTCCCTCCGTTTCATTTTACTTGTCTTTCTAAACTTCGACACACAAATTAATAAAACATTTAAATTTATCTATTTACTAGATAAAAACATCATTACCAATACACCTAACCAAATTTCAACCAATAAAAAAATAAATTAGAATAAAAAATCAACAAATTTTGCATGAAAATCATAAAATGACACTAATTTTGAAACGAAAATTTTGCTATAAAATGACATCTAATTCGAAACGGAGGGAGTACAATTTTCACAAATTTTGAAAAGTGTCCATACCACTGCAAATGAATGACATCACATAATTGATGGTACACACACCAATTTTCATGTTTTTTCCCATGTGCATAACAAAAATAGACGTAAAATTATCCTTTCAATTCATGAATTTTTTTTTGGCAACCTGCGAAAAATAAGAAAACCAACCACTTGTACATGCAATTTCTTTCGGACTAGCATTAATCAAAATATATTTCCAGAAAATAATAAAACGGAATGAAAATCACAAAAATATAGATAAGACTAAAAATAGAATATTCTTCTTATAGAGATATGAAAATCTTTCACAAAAAGGGAGTGGTCGGCGAACAAACCCATCCATCTCACTACGCCGGCGTTGGTGGCCTCTGCACCTTCGCCGGTGGCTCCCCTCTAAACCTTTCCTCTTTTCTATTTGCTCCCCCCTCAACCCTTTGTCCTGTAGCCATTTTGTCAAACCCTAGAACGCCGTCGGAGTTTAACGCCTTCGATTTGGAGATCCAGTGTCAGATCGGAAGGATGGTGGTCGTCTCCGGTGTCTAGACGTCGTTGTGGTGTCAAGGGAAGAGGTGGAGTCGGTTTTTCGAGTGGCTGGTCTGGCGGACAATTTTCAGATCTGTTTCCGTTCCGCCGGTAGATGGTCGTCGAAATGAGTCTCCTGTCACGGTTCTGGACTCTGGTTCTGCGGCGGTGTGAGGGAAGTCGTTGTCTTTGTTCTTCCGTGGCCTTGGTGCCTCGGCTTCGGAGTCATTTTCAACTCTTCTCAAGACGAGTCTCGATGGCTTCGGCCTTCAGGACGCACAGCGATGGTGGGTCTCTCAAGCTTGTCTTGTCGTAGTGGCGGTTGTATCAAGCCCGTATTTTGCATCTCTGGTCGGTAATTAGCGTGTTGATAGGACTCTTGTATCTTTGTGTTCGTGAGTCTTGATCGGTATGGACTAAGGTAGTAAGTGTTTTGATGGTTGTGACTTAGCAGTCTCTCTGTGAGGAGTAATGTTTCCATTGGTTGCTTGCCGTTTCGTTCTTCTCCTGTGAGTGTTTATGGAGAGGTTCGGTTGGCAAGGCTTCATCTTCTTCGTGTTTGGGTGGACTTCTTTCTTTGATCGTAGAATGTTTATGTATCCAAGGTGCGTGGACCGAGCAGCGTGTTCCCCTTGTCGAGTTTTGAAGTCTTTGGGTTTTGATCTTATCGTTTGGCGGGCGAGGCAGCACCGATGAGTGTGGTTTGTGTGCAGAAGTGGAAGGTACCGGGTGGCGGGCTATGGGCAGCAGCGGTAACCCCGATCATTGGCATTTTCTCCTTTCTAAAGACTGCTAGGTGTTATGATGCGGCTCTTGCGTAGATGTTAAATGTTTCTGTTTCTACCGTGGATCTAGTCCTATGTTTTATGTTTTCTCGTATGTCACCCTTGTGTGGGTTTGAGTCACCCCCGTGTGGGTTCTAGTTGCTGCTTCCTATGGATTCTTGGTTCTGGGGCTATTTCGTTTGGTCGCCAACTTTTGTATGAATATTGATATTTTGTGTATCAATGAATTTCAATTTGGGAAAAAAAAAAGAGATATGAAAATCTTTGTAAATAGAAACAATGAATATGTATATCTAATCTCTACTTTTAATATGAATCTTGGTGATTTAAAAACACACGGTTAAAATAAGGTAAAAAGATGAAAGGAGCAAATCATAACAGAGATCTTTTTAGGTATAAAGAGCAACACTTAGGCCTTTTAAGGCCCAAAAATACGTCGTCATGTGAGACGGTAAGTCGGTAAGAGTTTATTGAGATAAACGGCACTGGTTTTCGTTACGTAACCATGAAACCACACGAAGTTCCCTCATCCAAATCGACGATCAAATAAAATATGGAAAAGATTATGAACCGTCCAATAAAAACATAGACGGGTCCCACTCCATGGTACGTTTGAGATTATTACATTTTATGGTGCACCATCACACACCTGAATTCTCACCCTTTCTCCAAACCGTTTATTCTGTTAACTTCCCTCCACTTCTATCTTCTTCAAAACCTCACCTGACTCCATTGTCATTGATAGGGTTTTCTCAAGATGTGGGGCTTCGATGATTGTTGCAGTCGCTGTAAAACTAATGACGCGGTCGTGTACGATCACGTGGCGAAGAAGATAAGCTGCTCCGACTGTGGTCTTGATTTTGGTCTCTCCATCTCCGATGCTTTCTTTACCTCGCGTAACCCTAGCTCTATCTCCGTAGCCACCAGGCTACCACCTGTTGGATAATTCCAATTAACTTGAGGAACAAGTTAACTCATTAAAGTGAAGTTTGATGGGTTAAAGAAAAAAAAAACATATCGAGCTCATGAATGTTTCCATATTATTATTAGAAAAATATGTAGCTTCGTCCTATATAAAGAAGTCTCATGAAGAGATGTAACATAAAAAGAAACACATTGAAAGGTTTAGTTTTGAGAGAGTTTCTAAATCTAATAAGAAGTGCTAGTTATTATAATCTTTGTGTTTGTGCAACTTTAATTGGTATCAGAGCTCCAGGTTTCGAAGATCGTTTACAAGAGGAGTTGTAACTCGATCAAAACATGGGAGACAATAACAATTCTTAAGGACGTGATAAAGGTCTTGAGATGAAGAAGGACATACGATGTCCGATGCTATCATCGACCAACTACACCATATGGTCGATGCGAAAAAGTGATGCTTCGTTTATACGAAGTTTGGGATACGATTGATCCAGGGAGCGATGATGCAAAGAAGAACAATATGGCGATTGCTCTAAACTTTCAATCAGTCTTGGAAGCGCTAATACTTCAGATAGGAGAACATTATACATCGAAGAATATTTGGGAAGCTATCAAATCTCGTAACCTAGGTGCTGATCGCGTGAGAGAAGCGAGGTTACAGACTTTGATGTCTGAGTTCGACAAACTGAAGATGACAGACACAGACACGGTAGATGACTACGCAGAAAAACTTTCAGGCTTAGCATCGAGAGCAGCCGCGTTAGGAGAGATAATGGAAACATCGAAGATGGTAAAGAAGTTTTTGAAGGGACTTCCAAGAACGAACTTCATTCACATCGTAGCTTCGTTAGAACAAGTGTTGGATCTAAATTCAACGGGGTTCGAAGATATTGTTGGGAGATTGAAGGCTTTCGAAGAACGTATAAAAGAAGAAACCCAAGATGAAGGTCAATCGAAGCTCATGTTTGGAAAGAATGATATGCAAGATAGTGGAAGCCATAACAACTCGCGAGGAAGAGGCAGTGGTAGAGGTTATGGTGGAAGAGGACAGTGCAAGTAACCATATGACAGGCAAGAGAGAGTTCTTCTCAAACCTAGATGAGAGCATCAAAGGCAAAGTCAAATTCGGTGATGGATCAAACGTCGAGATTGTTGGGAAAGGTTCGATCACGTTCATCAGAAAAACATGGGAGAGAAGAGCACTCAAAGATATCTACTACATCCCAAGTTTTAAACACAATATCATAAGTCTTGGACAAGCAACCGAGATGGGTTGTGAGGTTAATATGAAAGAAGGCTTACTGTTGCTGAAAGATCCCCGTGGAAATCTATTAGTACAAGTCGCAAGGCAACCAAACCGATTGTACAAGATGCCAATGGAAGTTGAATATCCGAAGTGTCTTCAAATACAAGAAACTGGTGTTACATGGACGTGGCATGCGTGGCTAGGACATGTGAACTTTGGAGCCATGAAGAATATGGTAGACAAAGAGATGGTAGTAGAGATGCCTCAGGAGATACACGAGAAAGATGTGTGCAGCGCCTGCTTAGTTGGGAAGCAAACTCGGAAGACTTTCCCGCTTAAAGAAAAGAATCGAGCATCACACGCATTGGAGTTGGTACATGGTGACTTGTGCGGTCCGATATCACCACCAACACCAGCAAACAATAGATATGTATTCGTCTTAATTGATGATTACTTAAGATATATGTGGACGATTCTGCTAAGAGAGAATAGTGAAGCGTTCGATCGGTTCAAAAAGTTCAATGAGTATGTGGAGATCAAATGGAGCTAAAACTCAAGACTTTTCGCATTGATAGAGGAGGAGAGTTCACATCTTCTGAGTTCATTTGTTTTTGTGAAGAAAATGGTGTAACTAGACATCTCCCCGTATCATATACACTATCAACACACGTGGACGAAGAAAAACCAGGATCATTCAAGCTTCCTCATATCGATGTTACATAAGAAGGAGATGGTGATGAGCATCAAGATTACCAACACCACGAAGAGCAAAACAATAACGAAGAAGAAGAAGTTGTAGCATCCCCGATCCTAGATAGGATCGTCTGGATGGACCATGATGCGAGGAGACGCACGATCCAGGTCATACGACCTAAAGACAAGCGCGTCATGGTCCAAAACGTGGTTAAGGGAATCAGATAGCTGGAAATTAACCAAAATAAGGCAGAGGCAAGCTCATAGGAGCTTGACAAGCGAGCCAGTAGCTGGACGAGGTCCGGGTGAAGCTCGATGAAGTGAATGATCAGAATGGATCATGGGAAAACTAAGTTTAGGTCTGGAAATAGACTAAGGGACTTAGAAGGATTTGAGAAGATAAAGGAAGCAAGCTAGACACAGTGCATGACAGCTGGGTGATGCGGTAAGCAAGCTCGACAAGCTAGGTGAAGTGTAGTGCTGCTCGGTGTAGCTCACTGAAGTGTAGGTCAGCTCCAGCAGCTGGACTACTAGCTCAGTCAGCTGGGACAGCTGGGGAGCAGCTCAACTCAGCTGAACTGAGTGTTCAAGTCTTGGGCAGTTGGGCCGGGTCCGGACAGTGGCCGGGCCATGTGGGCGACTCGTGTGTGACGATGGGCTGGTGGGCTCTTGGGATTGAGCCAGGATCATGGGCAATCCGTGTAGGCTGGTTTTGGACATGTCCAGGAGTGGTTTGACATGTCCAGGAGTGGTTTGACAGTTCCAGGACGTCTGGTAACTGCCATAGGCGAGTGGGTGTGATCTGGACCATTGATTGAATCAATGGCCAAAAATGATACCGAAAGGGTGCAACCTTTGGAAAGGTAACTGCCCCTTCTTCTGAGTCTATTGCTCCATCCAAGATCAAGAGTGCTGTGAAAGCAGCAAAGATGCAGTTTTGTGGGAAATCACAAGGGGAGTTGAGAACGACCCTTTGATGGTGATTGATCATGGATGATCACGTCCTAGGTTTCCTCTGTGTCTTGGGAACACACGCAAATGGTCAAGAGGGAAGGGAGAAGGCCGGACTCCACTCTCAATGGCATGAACAGCCTTGAAGGCAGATGCAGTGTAGAAACAGATTTCATGGAAGTTCCATGGATGGGAAGTTGGTGCGACCCTTGAATAGATCTTATCAATACTGGAGGTATGTGAGAAGACAATGATGGAGGCGTGCTCTGGAGGAGCATGGTCGTACATGATAAGGGAAGGCACAAGATCTAGAAGGATCATGTATAAGGTAATACTTTATGATTACTTCCTTGTTCATGTTTCTGTCTCTTGTGGTGTGGTTAAGGCCAAGTATGGCACGCCCCTTGAAGACCATATATTTTGATGTAAACTAAGGATCCAGGACCTTGAGAAAAGGGGCGGATCTTAGTTGATCTAACTCATCCATGTGGGATGGTGGTTAGATGATATTCATTGGATAGTTATCCATGATGGATCATGGATTGATGTTGGGACTGATCATGATGTAAATCATTGATCCGGCTCATTGAGGAGACACATGGGGGTCCTAGTATTAGAGGAACCATGTGGAGTGCAAGGTCCAATTCGTTTGGAACCAACAGTAAGCAAAGGAGATGAGTAAGGCTAGTACTTGTTGGCATGGACCACAAGTATTGAGCTGGTGTATTTATTCAAGGAAGGCCGTGTGTGATCTGATCTTGGACAAGGATGGACGACCTGATCCATAGGTGATGGATCAAGGTGTCTGATCTGATTGATTAAGGGATGCACCGGTTGTAAGAGCAAGATTGATCGGGTTCAGTGGGACATGGTTCCATGGCCGGTTAGGTAAGTGTGAAGACTCATCAGCTCTGAGTCATGTGGGGTGGTTGGTTGATTGACTTAGGAACTGATGGGCATTATTAGTCCATGAGAGGACTTGGCTCCAGGGAAGCATATGCTTAAGACTTGATAGCACTGAACCATGGCCTTGGCCGGTTCAGGGATGATGTCCATGGCCTTGGCCAGACTGATCATGATCGGGATCCATATGATCTGGGTCGATTCATTGGATTCCGATTATGGCAATCTCTTAGTTGAGATTTATCATGAGTTTTCATGAATTTTAATTAATTTTTGGAGCACTTTTGGAAGTGGCTAGAAATGTAGCTGAAGACTTCCCAAAGGTACTTTGTCTGTAGGGATGGTTGGCTGAATGACTAAGTACCAAAGGGAAGAGTATATGTAGATATAAGAGATCTGTACGAGTAGATGGTGAGCTGGTCGAACCTACCTCACAGCTCTACCAGCTGGAAGAGAGTAGATGAAACCTCAAGTGAAGTGGTTAAGCTCAGCAAGCTGAATGAGCTAGCTAAACAGCTAAGTCAGCTGGGGCAATGAGCTAACAAGCTCCGTGGATGTGGAAAAGGTAAGATCTAGCAATGTTGCATAGATCTAGATATAATGGTTAGGGGAATGGAACCTCAGATTTGTATGATTTGATTTGGGTTAAGGATCAACCTTGGAGCTAGCTGGTAGTTGAGTATACTAACCATTAGCTGAGGTGATTCGACCAGACAAGTATTATATTGGTTGTAGACCAATGGTTAAGTAGAGAATATCCGCTGCGTATGAGTTAAAATAATCTAAGCTAGGAATGACTAAGGTAGTCTTAGGCTAAGGTCTAAGTTAGCCTCGCCTTATGGGCGACATTATAATAAAGCGCGAAATTTTGAGAGGTTCGGTCAGTGTATTGGCCGAGCGATGTGAGGTATCGCCCGCGGCTTAGGCAGCCGGGTCGGGGCCTTACAAGTTGGTATCAGAGCATGCTTGATTCTAGGATGTTTTGGTTGTGCTTGTTCACCCACACATCCGGACAAGTGGATGCTGATGGGGTTAATCCGCCAGTTTTGTTGCCGACTCAGCTGGAGAAGGTTAACAATGGAGTTGGATTGCCTATCGTCCAGCTCGACCCTACTGAGGATATGAGTAGGATGAGCTGAGCTGCAGCTGGAACAAGAGCTGGAAAGGGGAAAATGAATCCTTTCATGTTGGGAACCGGTCTGATCTGAACATTATTGTAAACGATGGGAAGACTAACCGGTAGACGAGATAGCTGCTCTGGCAGCTAATAGTCGAGTTGTGCCAGTAGCGGGGGTGGTCGAGATCGATCCACCAGCTAGGGCAGCTCGGAAGGTGGACTACCTGAGTGTTGCTGGAGCACATAGCTCAAATGAGAACTAAGCATTTCTCAGGTAGTATGGATCTTAATGAGGTAGATGAGTGGAGGAGCTGGTTGGTTCACAACTTCAGCTCAACTCACTGCTCAAAGCTATTATGTTACAAACCGAAATTATTTCGGAAAACTGAGATGACTTGGAACCTTAGCTGTGGTGAGCCAAGTGAGAGTTGTGGTAAAATTGGGTTTCATGCTTGTGAACGGGGAAGTTCCAAGATGAGCCGGCTTAGCCAAGATGCACTCTCCAAGGGCAAGACCCTGAAAACAGAAAGGTTAGTTATCTAGTTATTTGGAAGTAATAGACGGATTGGACGATGGATGCAATGTAAGATCTTTGTGTGGACGACCTGGACAAAGGAAGTAACATGGACCAGAGAGTGGCTTAGGTTGAAAGAAACCTGCAGCACTCTCCTGGAGGTTCGTGTTATCCCTTGGTGGCCGTTCAAAACAAGTGAGCATACGCGATGTTCATGTTTGTCTTAGGGAGACGCTACATGGCTAGTACATGAGTGGGCTTGGGATCAAATGGATCATCTTGGACTCAGTATAAGTCAAGGTAGGATCCCTTAAGATTGAGTGAATGAATGGACCAATTCCAAGAGGAATTGGAAACTCGATATTAAGTATCTTAGTATGATGAGGATTGAGGTATACTATAAACACTTTTGAATGGTATGGGACGTTCCCAGAAGTGCGATGCTTTGGAGAATGGTATGGGATGTTTTCCAAATGTGTGATCAAACCGAGATCCTACTCATCTAGGTAATGATCAGTGGTGTGGAAACACATGTACCTTTAGATACTGGAGCTACACATAGTTTTGTGAGTCCAGGAATGATCGAAAAGGGTTTGTTCTAGATGAGAACATGGGATTGTCTTGTCATAGTGAATGCGGCCGTTGGGCAGGTGATGGATTCACTAAGGTTGGTTAGAGATATCCCGGTATTGATCACAGCCAGGGTAATGCCTGCGGATCTGATTGTTGTCTGCCTTGAGAATCACGAGGTGATATTAGGCATGGACTGGCTTGGAAAGAATCGGGCCACCTTAGACTGTCACTGGAGTTGGGTGCAGTTTGAGAGTGGGTGTGGACCCCCGATCAGGTTCCAAGGTATTTTGTTCGACCTCTGTGGGTTCAGCAGTCCGTGCGGAACGGATGCTTGCAAATGGTTGAGAGGCCTACTTGGCTACCATTACCACTGGGGAGGTCATGGGGGTGGTAACCCGGACGGGATTCCGCTGGTCAGTGAGTTCGAGGACGTGTTTCAGGCGCTACAGGGCATTCCCCCTGATAGGGCTGACCCGTTCATAGCAGAACTGGAACCAGGGACGGCCCCAATGTCCAAAAGTCCCTATCATATTGCTCCTGTTGAGATGGCCGAGCTGAAGTCGATCAAGTCCAGTGAGGGATGAGGATCGGAGCACAACCAAGTCGGAGATTGACCTAGGGTTGGAATAAGAATGATCAAGTCCAATAAGGGACAAGGATCACATGACGACCTACTCAGAGATGGGCCTATGGTCGGGTTGAAACGGTTGAGTCCCTGAGTGGACCAGGACTGGAATATGATAGAGTCCGTGAAAGGACCAGGATCGAATTATGACTAATTCCAGTAATGGACAGAGTTAAGATGAGGCGGTTTAGTCTAGTATGAACTAAGATCGCAATATGGCCAAACTGGGAGAGGCTGTGGCCAGTTAAGGAATGATCCAGTAATTGGTGGCTGGAATCATAAACCTTAGTGTCCGGGAAGGACTTAAGGAAAGGACAATCTGTTAGGACTTATGGTAGAGTGAGCAGCCTAAAGATTGGAACATGTTCGCTAGGACTTGGTTGCTGCATCGAGTGGCTTGGAGATTGGTTGAATCTACTAAGACTTGAGTATGCAGTATGTTCCTAGGGACTGAATTTGATCTAGTCGTGGACTAAGATCCGAAAAAAATGAAGTCTAGAGTAGACGACATTCTAAAAAAAAAAGATATGGGCTTGGTGTCTACAAGGACCGCAACCTGGAGAGTTGGGTCAGTGACACAAGTCATGTCCTTGCATGGGTGCTTGAAGGACCAGTTGATAAGATTTTGGGTTAAATCTCTATCAACTGGGGGAGACTTGTATATATGATGATCAAGACGTGACCAATGAGAAGGAGCATAGAGGGAGATGCAGTGAATTGGTTAAGAAGAACCAATCGAGCATGCTCCAAGTTTTGGATGCAAAGAGTTCGGTTGGAACCTTTGGTCTTGAGATAGGACGTCAGCACCACTGGATTCAAGGACGAATCCATCACAAGTGGGGGAGACTTGTAGCATCCCCGATCCTAGATAGGATCGTCTGGATGGACCATGATGCGAGGAGATGCACCAGCCAGGTCATACGACCTAAAGACAAGCGCGTCATGGTCCAAAACGTGGTTAAGGGAATCAGATAGCTGGAAATTAACCAAAATAAGGCAGAGGCAAGCTCATAGGAGCTTGACAAGCGAGCCAGTAGCTGGACGAGGTCCGGGTGAAGCTCGGTGAAGTGAATGATCAGAATGGATCATGGGAAAACTAAGTTTAGGTCTGGAAATAGACTAAGGGACTTAGAATGATTGGAGAAGGAAAAGGAAGCAAGCTAGACGCAGTGCATGGCAGCTGGGCGATGCGGTAAGCAATCTCGACCAGCTAGGTGAAGTGTAGTGCAGCTCGATGTAGCTCACTGAAGTGTAGGTCAGCTCTATCAGCTGGACTATTAGTTCAGTCAGCTGGGACAGCTGGGGATCATCTCAACTCAGCTGAACTGAGTGTTCAAGTCTTGGGCAGTTGGGCCGGGTCGAGACAATGGCCGGGCCATGTGGGCGACTCGTGTGTGCGATGGGCTGGTGGGCTCTTGGGATTGAGCCAGGAGCATGGGCAATCCGTGTAGGCTGGTTTTGGACATGTCCAGGAGTGGTTTGATAGTTCCAGGACGTCTGGTAACTGCCATAGGCGAGTGGGTGTGATCTGGACCATTGATTGAATCCATGACCAAAAATGATACCAAAAGGGTGCAACCTTTGGAAAGGTAACTGCCCCTTCTTCTATAAAAGGTAGGCAAGTCCGTGCCTTTGCAGGCACGCCAGGACTTCTTCCTACACCCTAAAACACAAAGAAAACCAGACAAAAAGAGAGAGAGAGAGAGAGTCGGATTGCTCCATCCAAGATCAAGAGTGGTGTGAAGGCAGCAAAGAGGCAGTTTTGTGGGCAATCACAAGGGCAGTTGAGAACGACCCCTTGATGGTGATTGATCATGGATGATCACGTCCTAGGCTTCCTATGTGTCCTAGGAACACACGCAAATGGTCAGGAGAGAAGGGAAAAGGCCGGACTCCACTCTCAATGGCATGAACAGCCTTGAATGCGGATGCAGTGTAGAAACTGGTTTCATGGAAGTTCCATGGATGGGAAGTTGGTGCGACCCTTGAATAGATCTTATCAATACTGGAGGTATGTGATAAGACAATTATGGAGGCGTGCTCTGGAGGAGCATGGTCGTCCATGATAAGGGAAAGCACAAGATCTAGAAGGATCATGTATAAGGTAATACTTTATGATTACTTCCTTGTTCATGTTTCTGTCTCTTGTGGTGTGGTTAAGGCCAAGTATGGCACGCCCATTGAATACCACATATTGTGATGTAAACTAAGGATCTAGGACCTTGAGGAAAGGGGTGGATCTTAGTTGATCTAACTCATCCATGTGGGATGGTGGTTAGATGATATTCATTGGATAGTTATCAATGTTGGATCATGGATTGATGTTGGGACTGATCATGATGTAAATCATTGATCCGTCTCATTGAGGAGACACATGGGGGTCCTAGTATTAGAGGAACCATGTGGAAGGTTCAATTCGTTTGGAACCAACAGTAAGCAAATGAGATGAGTAAGGCTAGTACTTGTTGGCATGGACCACAAGTATTAAGCTGGTGTATTTATTTAAGGAAGGCCGTGTGTGATCTGATCTTGGGCAATGATGGACGACCTGATCCATAGGTGATGGATCAAGGTATCTGATCTGATTGATCAAAGGATGCACCGGTTGTAAGAGCAAGATTGATCGGGTTCATTGGGACATGGTTCCATGGCCGGTTAGGGAAGTGTGAAGACTCATCAGTTCTGAGTCATGTGGGGTGGTTGGTTGATTGACTTAGGATCTGATGGGCATTATTAGTCCATGAGAGGACTTGGCTCCAGGGGAGCATATGCCTGAGACTTGATAGCACTGAACCATGGCCTTGGCAGGTTCAGGGATGATGTCCATGGCCTTGGCCGGACTGATCATGATCGGGATCCATATGATCTGGGTCGATTCACTGGATTCCGATTATGGCAATCTCTTAGTTGAGATTTATCATGAGTTTTCATGAATTTTAATTAATTTTTGGAGCACTTTTGGAAGTGGCCAGAAATGTAGCCGAAGACTTCCCAAAGGTACTTTGTCTGTGGAGATGGTTGGCTGAATGACTAAGTACTAAAGGGAAGAGTATATGCAGGTATAAGAGAGCTGTACGAGTAGACGGTGAGCTGGTCGAACCTACCTCGCAGCTCTACCAGCTGGAAGAGAGTAGATGGAACCTCAAGTGAAGTGGTTCAGCTCAGCTAGGTGGATGGGCTAGCTAAACAGCTAAGTCAGCTGGGGCAATGAGCTAACAAGCTCCATGGATGTGGAAAAGGTAAGATCTAGCAATGTTGCATAGACCTAGATATAATGGTTAGGGGAATAGAACCTCAGATTTGTATGAATTGATTTGGGTTCAGGATCAACCTTGGAGCTAGCTGGTAGTTGAGTATACTAACCATTAGCTGAGTTGATTCGACCAGACAAGTATTATATTGGTTGTAGACCAATGGTTAAGTAGAGAATATCCGCTGCGTATGAGTTGAAATGATCTAAGCTAGGAATGACTAAGGTAGTCTTAAGCTAGGGTCTAAGTTAGCCTCGCCTTATGGGCGACATTATAATAAAGCGTGAAATTTTGAGAGGTTCAGTCAGTGTATAGACCGAGCGACGTGAGGTATCGACCGCGGCTTAGGCAGCTGGGTCGGGGCCTTACAGAAGCTGTAGATGCAGGTGAATGAGAGTAAGTAGCAGAGAACAACGACGCAAACCAAGACCAGCATGTAACATCAAGATATGGCCGTAACATCAGAAAACCAAGGCGGTTCGATGATTACATTCTACTCGCTGAAGTTGAAGGTGGCAGACTCTTGCTTACCATCGATGGTGAACCAGAAAGTTACATCGAAGCTGCAGTGATACAAGCTTGGATCGATGCAATGAAGGCATAGATCATCGATGCAATGAAGGCAGAGATCGAATCTATCATCAAAAACAAGACCTGGAAGCTCGTCAAGAAGCCGACAGGTGTGAAACCGATAGGTTTGAAGTGGATCTATAAGATCAAGAGGAATGCAGATGGAACGGTGATCAAATACAACGCAAGGCTAGTTGCAAACGGCTACGTGTAACAACAAGGCATAGACTTCGACGAAGTGTTTGCACCAGTTGCTCGGATAGAAACCATACAACTACTCTTGGCGTGCAAAAGGTTACGTGCAACAACAAGGCATAGACTTCGACGAAGTGTTTGCACCAGTTGCTCGGATAGAAACCATACAACTACTCTTGGCGTTAGCAACAACTAATGGATGGGCGATCCATCACTTAGATGTGAAAACTGCGTTCCTGAACGGAGACTTAAATGATGATGTATACGTGACTCAACCAGAAGGCTTTGTGGAGAAAGGAAAGGAGGATCACGTGTACAAACTTAGCAAACCACTATACGGTTTGCGTCAAGCTCCGAGAGCTTGGAACATCAAACTCGACTGTGTTCTCAAGGAGATGCAGTTCACGAAGTGCACCAAGGAACCTGCAGTTCACGAAGTGCACCAAGGAACCTGCGGTATATCAAAAGAAACAGAAGGGGGAGCTTCTAATCATAGCTATATAGATTGATGACTTGTTTGTAACAGGAACTTCGCTCAACGTTATCATGCAATTCAAAGATGATATGTCCAGAAGATTTGAGATGTCAGACCTAGGGAAGCTTACATACTATCTTGGTATAGAAGTAACGCAAGGAGCTGATGGCATTCACATCAAGCAAGGAGGATACGCTCAAGGTATACTTGTCAAGACGAAGATGGAGTCATGTAAATATACTCACGTTCCGATGCACACAAGTTTGAAAGTATAAAAAGTAGAGGAGGAGCCTGAGATTGATGCAACATCGTATCGAAGTATCATAGGATGCTTAAGGTATCTTCTTCATACACGACCGGACTTGGCATTTTCGGTTGGTGTATTAAGAAGATATATGCAGAGTCCAAGAGAGAGTCATGGAGAAACAGTGAAGCATCTACTACTATACATAAAGGGCACTACAAAGTATGGTCTCTTCTTCAAACGGGATGGAACAATGGAGATTACAGGTTACAGTGACAGCAGCCATAACATAGACGTTGATGATGGAAGAAGCCCTACAGGGTTTATGTTCTACCTAGGAACATCGCCGATCACGTGGACATCGTGCAAGCAACCCACAGTGGCACTCTCTTCATGTGAGGCAGAGTTCATGGCAGCTATGGAAGCTGCAAAACAAGCAATATGGTTAAAGGAGTTGATGGTCGAGATCATGAACAAAGAAGACAAGAAGGTCGTGTTGAAGATTGACAACAAGTCAGCGATAGCCCTCACCAAGAACCCGGTGTTTCACGGTAGAAGCAAACACATACTCTCGAAGTACCATTTCATTCGAGAATATGTGGAGTTCGACTTGATCGAAGTGAAGCACATACCTGGAGTGGAGCAGAAGGCATACATACTCATTAAACCATTGGCAAGGATCAAGTTCGAAGCAATGCACAAGTTCATCGGAGTTCAGAAGATCAACATACCTAAGATTCAAGTTGGAAATAAGGGGGGAGAATGTTGGATAATTCCAATTAACTTGAGGAGCAAGTTAACTCATTAAAGTGAAGTTTGATGGGTTAAGGAAAAAAGAAAACATATCGAGCTTAGGAATGTTTCCATATTATTATTAGGAAAATATGTAGCTTCGTCCTATATAAAGAAGTCTCATGAAGAGATGTAACATAAAAAGAAACACATTTAAATGTTTAGTTTTGAGAGAGTTTATAAATCTAATAAGAAGTGCTAGTTCTTATAATCTTTATGTTTGTGCAACTTTAACCACCGAGAAGAACAATGCTTCTTCTTCTGATGACGACAATTTGAAGAACCTTGGCTTCGATCACCTTGCCGTGGCCACCACGCAACAGAGTAACGCTTCTTCCGATGATGCCACCATCATCGCTTCTATGTCCGATAGGTAGCGTTTTGTTTTGTCTTCATTCTTTCTTTCTATCTAAAGAAGTTAACTATCGTCTTATCCAGTTTTTTACAGGTTGAATCTTCTTGCGACAGTCAAGGTAAGTTTATTTTGGTTCGTCTGTAAACTTAGTGTGTGTTCTTGATAGTTAGTAACTTAGTATACAAAAAAAAGCTTGAATTGTTGTGTGTTTTCTTGATCTGTAGAATCAGGATACTGATATCTCAGAACAAATAAAGGGACAAATAAACATACCCAACATTCGTTTTGCTGCTTCTATCTACATAGCCTGTAGACAAAATGGCATGACGTTGAGTATCAAAGGTACCTGTAAAGATTCTTGTTACTGTTGCTTGATATGTTGAATCAGCTTTTCCTTCAAAACCTTTTTTTTTTTTTAAATGTAGAAATATCTTATGTTGCCGATGGAGCAGAAGAGTCCAAGATTACCAATGCAGTCAGATCTGTAGTTAAAAAACTTGGCCTCCCTCCTCAGTTGATGCACATCAGAGCTGCTGAGTTTGCAGTGAGTTTCTGTGCCTTCTTAACCTCTTGGTTAATATATAATAGCTTCTCATTTGCTGATATTATATTCGTCTGCAGAAGCGGTATTCCACTAACCTTCAAATGGATAGCCAAGCCGTTAAAGCTGCTGAAGAAGCTGTGGAACGTTGTACTGACCATGTTAACAGGTACTGAGTAGATATGTAAGAAGATGTGATTTTTTTTTCTGGAAGAAAATTTATTACTTATCAAAGTAAACTTCGAGAAAGTTCGAAGTCACATTACCTTGCTCACACAAAACAGCTAAACTAACCACTAGCCTACTAGAAACTTTCTTATTTTTGCGGCCGATTTAATACTTAACTAAACTAGGGCCGGAAGCCCAAGCTTCTAATGCTTCTCCTCAGGGGCGGTACTGGGCGGAGCCATGTTATAGCATCTGGGTCAGTTGAACCATATGAATTTATGAACAAAATTTTTACATAGTAATTTTTTTAGAAAACTGGAAAAATAGTGTAAATTTTAGGTAATTGACCCCTATAATATATGTTAATTATGAATTGACCCCTTACAAGTTTTTTAGCTCCGCCAATGCAGCTATGCGGCTTTGCAGGGCTTTAATGTATTCTTTGCTAGGTGGGGAGAGTCCCTGTAAAATATAATATGATTGAGTATGTTGAGTAAGATGTTTTGTAAATAGAAACAAAAGTATTGTTGTATATCCAAACTTTACTTGTAATGCGAATCTTGATGATTTAATTCGTACACGGTTTAAAAAGGGTAAAAAAAGATGAAAGGAGCAATCATGGCTGATAATATATTTGGGTATAAAGAACAACACTTAGACTTTAAAGGCCTAGTACATACTTCTTAGGCCCAAAAAATATTGTCACGGACTCACGTGAGACGGTGAGAGTTTATTCAGGTAAACGACACTAGTTTTGGTTACGTAGCCACGAAACGGCACGTAGTTCCGTCATCTAATAGACGGAGAAGATTATGAACTATCCACCAAAACGTAGACCGGTCCCACACCAGTGGCGGAGGTACATGGACAAAGGATAGGGCAATTGCCCACCATGGATTTTAAAATTTCAGAGTATTTTTAATATTTTTTATCAAATGCCCCTGTTGATGTTGTTCATTTTATATGTATGCCCCAGATCAAAACAACTTCTAGATTCGCCACCATAGCTAGTTACCTTTAAGGTGCACCATCACACAGTGAATTCTCACCCCTTCTCCATTTCGTCTACAAAAAAAGGGGGAAGCAAAAGCAAACCGTTTATTCTGTTAACTCCCTCCACTTCTCTCCTCTTCTTCAAAGTCTCACCTGACTCCATTGATAGCTAACTTCTAGGGTTTTCAAGATGTGGGGCTTCGATGACTGTTGCAGTCGCTATCAAACTAGCGACGGGTTCGTGTACAATCACGTGGCGAAGAATCCTTCTTCGTCTTCTGATGACAACTTGCAGAAACTTGGCTTCGACCTTGACGTGAGCACCACGCAACAGAGTAACGCTTCCTCCGATGATGCCACCGTCATCGCTTCTATGTCCGATAGGTAGCGCTTTCTTTTCTTTCTTTCTTTCTTTCTATTTAAGGAACTTAAAATGTTCTTTCAGGGTTTCTTTCTATTTATAGTTTAACTATTGACTCATCCATTTGTTGTACAGGTTGAGTCTTCGTGCGACAGTCAAGGTAAGTTTTTTTTTTAGGGTTCTTCTATAAACCTTGGTATGTGTTCTTGATAGTTAATATACAAAATGCTTGAATTGGTGTGTTTGTTTCTTGATTGTTAGTATAAGAAGCTTGAACTAGTGTGTGTGTGTGTTCTTGATAGTTAGTATGCAGTAATCTTGAACTAGTGTGTGTGTTCTTGATAGTTAGTATATAACTGGTGTGTGCTCTTGATAGTTAGTATACAGAAAGCTTAAACTAGTGTGTGTGTTTCTTGATAGTTAGTATACAAAAGCATGAATTGGTGTGTGTGTTTCTTGATTGTTAGTATATAGAAAGCTTGAATGAACTAGTGTGTGTTTTCTTGATCTGTAGAATCAGGCTACTGAGATCTCAGAACAAATAAAGGGACAAATAAACATACTCAACGTTCGTTTTGCTGCTTCTATCTACATAGCCTGTAGACAAAATGGCATGGCGTTGAGTATCAAAGGTACTCAGTTTTGAAAAATTCTTGTTCCTGTTTCTTGATGTTGAATCCTTCCTTCAAAACCTATTTTTTTTCTTTATATATAGACATATCTTCTGTTGCCGATGGAGCAAAACAGTCTAAGATTACCAGTGCAGTCAGATCCGTAGTTGACAAACTTGGCCTCCCTCCTCAGTTGATACACATCCGAGCTGCTGAGTTTGCAGTGAGTTTCTGTGCCTTCTTAACCTCTTGGTTAATATATAATAGCTTCTCATTTACTGATATTATTATGTTCATCTGCAGAAGCGGTATTCCATTGACCTTCAAATGAATAGACAAGCCATTAAAGCTGCTGAAGAAGCTGCAGAAAGGTGTACTGACCATGTTAACAGGTACCTTCACTATTTAGGCAGTTTCTGGAACTGAGTAGATGTAAGAACCCTATTTCTACATATTGCAGAAGCAGGCCTCCATCATCAATCGCAGCTGCAGTCGTCTATATCATTGCTCAACTTTCTTATGAGAAGAAGCTGCTCAAAGGTTGCAATTTCAATTTCCATCTAAAATAACAGTCTGTTTTCACCTCTTTTCTTTACCTAACTTATGTTGCACTTGATGAGTTGCAGATATTAAAGAAGCCACTGGAGTTCATGTAGTAAATACGATAAAAGGAACATACAAGGATTTGTATCCACATCTGCCAAAGATAATACCAACGTGGTTTGCCAACGCAAATGACCTGAAAAAGCTTCACAGTCCCTAGTGTATCTCCATCTACGAGGATACAAGCTTATCTCACCAAAGGAAGATTCTTACTAAATGCCCTTGTAGAAAAAAATAGAAAGTTGTACTTGTAGTACATATTACCTCATGAATACGCATCACCAAGATTACTCCAAAGTGTATGTAAACTCTCAGTGACTTTGTCTATTCAAGAGAATACAAGAACATTCGCTTTTTGTTTTTTGTTTTTTGTTACATTTTATGGTAAGATAGGGAGGTTTATGGAACTGAACGAAAAGAAACTAACACGACCCTGAGCGATATGACAGAACCTTAACGGTGCAGCTATGCGGCTTTGCAGGACTCTAACATCTTCTTTGCTTGGTGGAGAGTCCCTGTAAGAAAGAGGACTGAGTAAGATGTTTAAATGAAGAAAAATTGCTTTCATAGTTGGAGCTAACGAAAACGCTTACCCTGATAAACAAGCCACAAAGCTCGGTTCACCAGGAGAAGACTTCTTGAACCGGCTGTTTGGCAAATACACGTCAAACACCTCTCTTGCATCACAGAGTTGCATATCTCCCAAGAGTTTAGTGACAGAATCCTCGCCTTCACCACTAGGTGTCATAATGGCAGCACCCTTTGACGTCCAAGGAACTCCATGCCTGCCTAAGATGTAACCTAGACCCTTCAAGTATCTATAAACCTCATAGCTTTCCCAACAGCATCCACTTTTCTCCTCTGTAACCATCTCATACAAGCCCTTCAATGGGATCACCACATCTTCATTACCCAGGATCTGCAACTCTCCTATCTCACTCAAATACCTGCCAAAGGAAGAGACTTCATCAGATGAATTGAGTTAAAAAAACAAAACAGAACTTTGTTTGCCAAACATACAAAGCCTCTTCTATGAAACAATATGTCTTTCCGCTACGAATGATTCCAGTTGTTGTCCAAAGCTTCCCTCTTTTAACCTCAACTTCAGCCATTCCTAACTCTGTAACCCAACGAGCCTTTGAAGATCCAACTCTACAATAAAAAAAACAATGAGTTGATGATTAGCTTAGCATACAGAAACTAGTTGATGAAGTTAGATCCCACCTGAATTGTAACTTGGGTCCTGAGTGAAACTCTTCGTCGTCATCGGCTGCGAAACCAGGTTCTTCGGTCTTGCTTGAAGAGGACGCTTCCCAGTTTTCTTCCTCCATAAGCACTTCTGTTTTACAAACTCTCTGCCGCAATTCGTCGAACAGTTGGTGTGCAGCTGAAAGGCTTCCAAGCGAAGACGAAGGATGTGCTTTCTCGTGTGGTTTTTTGTGTTTTATATTATACCTTTCTCGTGTGGTTTTTTGTGTTTTATATTAGACCGAATCAAGCAATAATGATTTATAAAGACGGACCGAAACCCAACCGGATTTAACCGAATCGGCGTTATGCAATTCATTATTGCTCGATTCGGTTTAATGAACTATATTTTTGCAAGTTTAATTGCTGGGTTTAACCCAAACCCTGGTCCGGATTTAACCCAGACCCTGAACCGGATTTAACCGAATCATTGCAGGTTGCTGGGTTTCTTGCAATACACACCAGATCTGGAGATCTGATATGAGAAGGTAGCTCGAGTGTAATTTGATTTACACACATCGGTCACGGTCGCGACTGTTAATTAATTCCAGATTCAGCAATGCTTACAAAATATGAGATAGTTTATGTATATTTTAGCATAATGATCACGTTAACTAAACTCTGTTGTAAAACATAATAAAAGCTAACACAAAACTTCCTACCAAGTAAAATGAAATAAAATTAAAATGAAACTGAGAAGAAAACAATTAATCATTTTGTCCGTCTAAAAGATAAGAGAACGTGGAAGCCCCAAAAGTCCAGTGGTTTGACCAAAAGTTCATTAATAGAATCGTTTGTTGTGACTATTGTTGTCTACAAATATTGCTATATTATCATGAATCTGGCAATTCATTTTGCTAAACACATATCAGTTGTCCGAAGCAGTTTCTGCTTCAAGCAACCAAAATCCATATGATATGATGGAACAAATGATGCTCCTGCGTTGCATGAGAGTCTGGCATATGATATGATGGAACAAATGATGCTCCTGCGTTGCATGAGAGTCTGGCATATGATATGATGGAACAAATGATGCTCCTGCGTTGCATGAGAGTCTGGCATATGATATGATGGAACAAATGATGCTCCTGCGTTGCATGAGAGTCTGGCATTGGACTTTCTATGGGAATAGCTATCTTATGTTAGAAGCCAACACACCGTTGATGATTGTGTTCGTTTTAGTATGTCAGGTTCAAACTGATTCTATCATAGTATCCGTTAATCCACTGAGTAAGAGGGTGATTGATGCTTAGCGTTAATTGTTAAATAGACGATAATATTTATAAATATATGGTACCATGACCAATGTACGTCAAAGAGCAAAAAAACTTGAATATTAAAATCTTAGGCTTAAAAACAAGGAACCATTTACTAAAAACCTGCCTGAAGTTAACATCTATCTAATAAGCTTAAACCATCTTCGGATTAGTTAGCATCTGGCTTAGAGCTACTTGGATTGAACTCTCCATTTGTTGCAGTAACTGATGCAGAGAAGACGGGTTCAAGGCTCTCGTTTACGCTCTTTGTTTGTCTCTTTACCCTTTTTGTTCTCTGAGGCTGAAGAGAAGCATCTCCTTCATCGTTCACTTCCTCCTTTGCTTTGGTAGGGACTCTAGGTTTCGGAGTTGAAGCAGCAGCTTTTCTCTGCCAATCACCGCATATATTAGCACATGCTTTTTAGTAATCTATACTAATAAAAAGAACCTTTTGAGGCTCTGTATAGCGTCCACATCAGCGAAAAAAAATCTTCCGAAAGATGACACGTGGCATTATTATTTAAAAATTAGAAAATAAATAATAAGTAAATTTGTAATATAAGGAAAAATAAATAATATGTAAATAAATAAACAGAAACATTGCATTAAACTAATAAGTAAATATAAAATATAAGGAAAATAAATTATAAGTAAATATACAATTAAGAAATAAGAAAACTAAACT
>NC_027751.1:28319050-28368520 GCF_000695525.1 Brassica oleracea var. oleracea
TAAATATACAATATAAGAAAAAATAAATAATAAGTAAATATACAATATAAGAAATAAAAACTAACATCAAACATCTATCTGAAAATGTATTTTTTTACATTTTTATTATTTACAAATACTTTTATAAGTATATATATATACAATATATGAAGAAATAAATAGTAAGTAAATATGCAATATAAGAGATAGAAATGTTACATATTATAATAAGTAAAAACATAAGAAAAAATAAATAATTAGTAAATATAGTATATAAAAAATAAAAATATTACATTAAATATATATCATAATATTATCATTGATATAAAAGCAAGAAATTTAGAAAAAGTAAATATACAAAATAATAAAAGATAAATAGTAAGTAAATATACAATATAAAAAAAATTATACATCTATCTCAAAAATGTATAGTTAAATGGAAAATGTATAGTTAAATAAATAATAAGCAAATTATAATATAAGACATAGAAATATTACATTAAATATCTATTGTAATTTTACCATTTGATATAAAAGCAAGAAAATTAGAATAAATAAATATACAATATAGAGAAATTCCTTAAGATGGTCTGTTTAAATTTTTGTCACAAAATAGCCTTAATAAGAAAAATGACCAAAAGAAGTTTTATTAAAGAGTAAAAATACTTTTATACCGTAGGGTTAACTAATATAGATTTAGGATTTAGAGTTAAGGGTAGGGTTTTGAGGATAGGATTTCAAATTAAAAAAAAAATTAAAATTAAAATTTTCAAAATAAAAAGTGGCTATTTTGGTCATTTTACTTATTCAATGTTATTTTTGTAACAAAAACTTTAAAAAAAACTTGAGAGAGATGTCCTACTACATAACAAAAACTAAATAATAAGTAAATATACAATATAAGAAATGAAAAACTATATTAAACATCTATCTGAAAAATGTATAGTTTTCAGTTTTTTCCTAAGGAAATATATATTCAGAATGTAGGAGTTTTGGGGATAAAAGTATATGCAGAATGTGGGAGTTTGATATTTGAAAGTAACCTCTCATGATGAGAGACCACTAGAGACTCAAATGAGTGATGATATGTAGGCACTGTGCCTAGTCTCCCTTTCACCAAACTCGTTTCAAGTTTTGATGGCATCAGCAGCATTCTTGTGACAACTCTGGTTTTACCTCTTGTGATGTTATCTCCACTAAGATCATCATCGACGAACTCCATAACAGAGTCTGATATTTCATCCAAGAATTGCCGCTCCCATTTCAGAATAGAGAACAATAGCCTTTCCATGACGGAACACAAAGCAAGATATCCAACTTCTGATGGTGATAAATCCATCAAGCGTGAAAAGCCAAATGCTCCACTTCCACTATCTGCTTGATCTACGCTACTATCAGATAAGAATATTGACCTAAGAATATACTCAGGTGAATAAATATTAAAATGCTTCAGCAAGGATTCTCTTGATAAGCCCCGCCTGATAGAAGAACAAAATGTTTCAGAGCTTTGGAGCATTTCTTTCTACAGGAGTGTAGGTATCTGAAAGAGAATAAGAGCGAAACCAAAGTCAGGATCCAGTTAGAGACTACAAGATATTGTATGTCAAGAATTTCACCTTATATGTTATGGGATTTTGACCACTGGAATAATGTACATCCTCTAGCTCACCAAAGGGAGGCGGCAAAAGAGAATTGGACATCACTCCAAAGTAGAGATATGAGCTCCCTTCATTCCTTTCGAACAACTCTGGATGGTTACAGACCTGACATGGGAGACACAAATATATCACCATAAGCCACAGACTTGAACATGTATGAGAAAGCAGGACAAAACGTTAAAAGAAAGCAGGGAAGTAAAAGCTGGCTTGACAAGAGAGCTTGCCTTCCTGAGTTGAATGACAATATTCATCAAGTTCAATAATTTCTTTTCATTGAAATGCCCACGGTTGCCGTCAAACAACTCAGCCAGAGAAATCTTGTTCTTAATAGCCTGATAAAAAGCTTGCTGTCGAGAACTGAGCTTGCAGTGTATAGTAACTTCTGTCTATGTGGTTAGCTCAGAAACCACATCCTTTTTGAGACGTCGGAGCATGAATGGCTTTAATATTGCATGCTGTTTGGGAAAAGAAACAAAATGTGAGTGACTAGATAGCTAAAAAGGTAAAAAGATGCATCCAGTTTACAAACTTGAGAATGCATGGAGAACCAAGAATCACTAACTAAAATTAACAATCAAGTTGGCTCAGAAACAGAAAACAAGAATCCAGAAGCTCTGTGTTCATGGCATACGCATACACATCAATTTCATTTATCGAAAATGATAGCGGAACCATAGTGATAGTGGAAGAACCTATACAAGGATCCTAGCAAACTAAGAAAGAAGCAGACAGACAGGAAAAGAACTTGAGGTATTGCTATGGTAAGGCTGCAAACAGAAACTAAAATCTCACCAGTCTGTTAAGCTGGTGCTCGTTCAAAGTGCCTCCATGTTCAGCATGATTCTCGATTCTGTTAATCAATATGGATTATGTATCAGAAACAAGACTGTTCACTACAAACTTTTACACGAACATCACGCCCAGACAAATAGTACATACCATCTTGAGAACCACTCGTTAAATTGTTCATGACTGTCAAACAACATCGGCATGATGAAATGCAGCAGGGCCCATAATTCTGCCATGTTATTCTGAATTGGAGTACCAGTCAGAAGCAATCGGTTCCGACAGTTGAAACTAAGAAGGGTCTTCCATCTTATACTGTCAAAGAACAAAAAAATGAAACTTGAATGAGAATTTAGCATTTCAACGCAAAAGTAGCATTCCCATGCACTGGGAACCCAAGCAACACCCTGATTCAACCGACTCAAGGGAGAAGTAAGAACCTGGTGGAATTTTTGATTGCCTGGGCCTCATCTAGCACCATATATTGCCATTTCACCCGGCGAAAATACTTTTCATCGGTTACTAATAGCTGATAGCTGGTAATTAAAATATGAAAACCAGCATCCCTGAGAAAGAGAGGAGTCAACAGAGAAGCTTTTAGAAAAGAGCAAAGAAGATTTATTGATTGCGAAGCAGAGTCGCAGGCAAATCATGTGAAAACCCTAAAAATATCACACAGCCGTTACCTTCTGTACATACGCTTGGGATTGATATTCTTTCTTAAGATTGTCCGTTCTTGTAATCCTCCCCAATATGGAAGAGTTTTCAAGTCAGGACAGAAACGACTAATCTCATCAGACCAATTGTTAAGAACAGAAGCAGGGGCAACAACCAGAAATGGACCCCAAATGTTTTTCTCCTGTGCAAGAGCAAGAATGAGTTTTACCATAGCCACACCACAACAGATAAAAAAAGGACCAGCAATTTGATTTACCTCAGCCAAATGTGCCAAGAACGCCATTGCTTGAATAGTCTTACCCAAGCCCATTTCATCAGCAAGAATGCCATTCAAACCCTGGAACATTTAATAATGTTAGTATATAGTGTACAAAAGTACAAAGTACAAATGTACATAAAATTTGAGGGAACCTGCTCATAACAATTGACTAGCCACTGAAGGCCTTTCATTTGGTATTCTTTTAGAGTTCCTTTAAACAACTCTGGAGTCTGAACTGTTGATGTAGCAGGCATTGTAGATCTGCAAGTAGAGAGAATTAATTGGCTTTGTATCCTGAAATCTGAAGATAAAACGAGGCAATAACACGAACTCACGGGTTATGCAAGTCTATATTGCCAGAGCCAGAGACTGAGACATCATTAGGTGGTCCTTCTATGTCAGAAGTTTGCCGTAACTTCATAGATTCAGTGTCAAATGCATCTGTCATTTTTTCTGCTTAGACACTGCCTCTTGGGCAGCTTTCAGGGCATCTGCCTTCATTTTAGCCTCTTCCGGATCCTCCACCTCAGAAGGTTCTGCTGCTGCAGGTTCTCGGAGCTCTTTGTCAACCAGATTTTCATCTGCTATCGACAAGGATTCTGAAGGCTTTGAATCGGTTTTGTTTTGCATGAAGTGACTGTAAAGTTCAGTCTGTTTAATAAGAAAATTGAGCCTCTGTTGCTGCCTTTGTGCCTCTCGAAGCTCCTGTTCGCGTTTTAATGCCTCTGCAGCTTCCTTTTCCTGTTTTTTCCTCTCTTCTGCCTATCAACGTAGTCAAATTAATCCAAGTGTACCGTTTAAACGAACTCCAGCAGAAGAATGACATAACATTTGCTTATCAACTACTTCCATTGTAACTTTAACCATTTCTATAGACAATTTTATACAGCTGTGAGTACTGTTTAAGTCTACTACAGAGTCTATGATAAAATATAATTGGCAGCAGAATGTGTAATCATATCTAGTTAGCAGCCTGTAAGCGTACTACAGAGTCTAAGAAGAATAAAAAAAATGTACCATCTGCTTGTCAAACCGCTCCCAGAATAGCAACATGTCTATGGACATCTTCCTGGTGCGAATCGGTGCACTCCTTGGCAATTTGTATGATCTAGCCACCTTATATCTCACCTGTGAACACAGTAACAGCAAAATGAGAGCTTACTCTAAGATTGAAAAGCAAGAGAATCACAGTTTATATAAGTGAATGGTGATCATCTTCCTCTGCATCATCATCATCCTCACCAGCTTCTACCCACCACTTTCTCTTCTTAGTGCTAGAGTTTATCCCCGGTTTAACGCCGTTGCCGTAGTTAGCTACCAATCAAATAGGCAAATATAAATGCCAAAGTGTCACACTTGGTAGCAAACTTAAAACACACAAAACGAATAAAGTATGTACCTTGATTGCTTCTAGTTTCATCATGGCCACTACAATAATTCTCAATCTCATCTTCATGTCTAGGAATCCTGAAGTTCCTCAACGGCTGCAAAATTTGAAACTTTTTAGCCACAACAAGAGAAAGCTAGAGAATTGCAATCACCAAAACTACATTCATCAGTGAACAAATCATAAAGCTTTGATTTTTGAGACAGACCTCGAGATTGAAGAGGTTTGCGTAACGCGAGTCACTGGATTGCCTTCTTGAAGTATCCATGAGAGAATGAATAGAACGATACGGCGTCAAAATATCTTAAGAGTTGCTAATAGTCACGAGAAGGAATTAAAAAAAAAAAAAAAGAGTTCGTTGCGCAAAAATCATTTAATCACCTTTTCTATTTTATGCAAAACCCTTCCGATAACGGGCGCTCGGATAATGACGGAGATGATAGTCGATAGAGATCCCTCGAGGGTGATAGCTTTTCGGTAGGGGTGGGGAATAATAAAAAATAACTAATCCAAAAATCTGAACCAAACCAAGCCAATAAACCGAATCAAACCAAACCAAACCAAACCTAACATAATATTTTTTATACAATATTTTTGATTGAAAATTTTACTGGAAAAAAACCCAAATCGAAATAAATACCATAAGAACCCAAATATTTAAGAAATTAAAAAAGAATTCATATTAAACACAAAATAATCTCAAACAAATAAATATTCTAATAAACATATAAAATAATTATGTAATAGTAAAATATTAATATATAATTTAACTATTCTTTTTCACTAATTATTCTAATTTTTTCAGTTTTTACTCAATTTTAAAATGTTCTTAGATAATATAAATGAATCGAACCCGAAATTACTCTCTACAAACAGCCAACTGCTTTTTTTTTTTTGAACAACAAACATATTCTTCCAAAAAATCTGAAACCGAGATAAACCAAACCGAATAGAACCAAAACAGAATATGTAAAAGATATAGGGGCAAATGTATAAATACTGAAAAGTCTTATTCAAGATAACCCTAAATCAAACACCATCTCTCTGCCGTCTTCAGAGCTCGTCTGAGATTTTGAGAGATTTTGCGAAAAATGGAGGAAACCAAAGAGAACTATGACCTAACCCCTCGAGTAGCTCCCAACCTAGACCGTCACCTGGTGTTCCCCATACTGGAGTTCCTCCAAGAGCGTCAGCTATACCCCGATGAGCAGATCCTCAAGTTCAAGATCGAGCTTTTGAACAAGACCAACATGGTCGATTACGCCATGGACATCCACAAGAGTCTCTACCACACCGAAGACGCTCCCCAAGGTAATAATAATGTCTGTGAAAAGTTTGCGTTTTTTACGGCCTGTTTGGTTGGTTGATGAGTCTTGTGGTGTTTGATAGATATGGTGGAGAGGAGAGCTGAGGTTGTGGCGAGGCTTAAGTCTCTGGAGGAGGCGGCTGCACCGCTCGTGACTTTCCTTTTGAACCCTAATGCTGTTCAGGAACTGAGGGCTGATAAGCAGTACAATCTCCAGATGCTCAAGGAACGTTACCAGGTTGTGTTTTTGTCGTGTTTGGTTTGCATATTTTATCCAAAAACTTGAGTTTTTATGTGTAATGTTTGATCAGATTGGTCCGGACCAGATAGAGTTGTGGTTTTGTCTGATGTTGTCTTGTTTGGTTTGCATTTCGTATGAAAGACTCGATTTTTATGTGTATGTTTGATCAGATTGGTACAATTTTGTCTTATTTTGTCTTGTTTGGTTTGCATTTTGTATCGAAAGACTCGATTTTTATGTTTAATGTTTTATCAGATTGGTGGTTTTGTCTGATGTTGTCTTTCTTGTCTGGTTTGCATTTCGTATTGAAAGACTTGATTTTTATGTGTAATGTTCTTATCAGATTGGTCCAGACCAGATAGAGTTGTGATTTCTTGTTGACATCTTTTGTGTTGTTTAATTTGCATAAAGACTCAGTTTTGATGTGTAATGTTTTTATCAGATTGGTCCAGACCAGATAGAGGCGTTGTATCAGTACGCCAAGTTTCAGTTTGAGTGTGGGAACTACTCTGGTGCTGCTGATTACCTCTACCAGTACAGAACCCTTTGCTCTAACCTCGAGAGAAGTCTTAGCGCCTTGTGGGGAAAGCTCGCTTCTGAGATTTTGATGCAGAACTGGGACATTGCACTTGAAGAGCTCAACCGTGTTAAAGAAATTATCGACTCTAAGGTCTGCTTTTCCGAGTTTCTTCTAGCTTTTGTAGCCTTTGAGATACTAATTAGCATTTTTTTTTTGTTTCAGAGTTTTGCATCGCCGTTAAACCAGGTGCAGAACAGGATTTGGTTGATGCATTGGGGTCTTTACATCTTCTTTAACCATGATAACGGAAGGACTCAAATCATTGATCTTTTTATCCAGGACAAGTAAGTTTAAACCTTTCTCTCATCGGCTTCCCTATCGCTATTCCTTTATACAGTTTTATAGAAATTCCTTTCTCCATGTATATCATTTGAAACCTATTTATGCTTCTCCCTTGTTATTCTTGTCCATCTAAGTTAGTTTTTAGCTGAATTTGACATGGAAGATTGCTTTTATGTGCATGAGTTCATCACGTATTTTTAGGAATATAATTCAATAATGTTACCATATTTTTATTTATTTTTAGTTAATGTTTAAGTTATAATGTGTTATATTTGAGTTACAATTTTGAATTATTCCTTTAGAAAAATTGATAACTCAAGTGTTAACTCAGCATCCAACAAAATTCCATGTATTTGAAGTTGCATTAGTATTTTTTGTTTTTTGAAAGTTATCTAACGTTATTTTTTATTTTAACAATTTTTTTGTTTTAATACTGAGTGGATGCAGTGGTGGTGTTTGTGTCTGAAACAATATTTTGAGTCAAAGTTAGTCTTGATGTATAATAAGTGAGAGTGTTTTCATTCTTTATGTCCGGGCCATTCTGTTAGAATTGTGCTTTTAGTTTATGCAGTATTGCATACTAATATTATATATATTATTAGGTATATGAATGCCATACAAACTAGTGCTCCACACTTGCTGCGTTACTTGGCAACTGCTGTCATTGTCAACAAAAGGAGAAGGCCTCAACTTAAAGAATTCATTAAGGTCATTCAACAAGAACACTACTCCTACAAGGATCCCATTGTGGAGTTCCTGGCATGTGTGTTTGTCAATTATGACTTTGATGGAGCTCAAAAGAAGATGAAAGAGTGTGAAGAGGTAAACCCATTCACATGTGGTGTAGTATAATATAATGAACAGTCTGACATGTTTTACTACTGTGTATAGGTGATTGTGAATGATCCATTCCTTGGAAAGCGAGTTGATGATGGAAACTTTTCAACTGTACCGCTGAAAGATGAGTTTCTTGAAAATGCCCGCCTGTTTATCTTTGAAACCTATTGCAGAATTCATCAGAGAATTGACATGGGGTGAGTCATCATGTTCGTTTAATTGTATTCATTTCCACCTCTCAACATATTGAGAATCTTATGGCCTTGTCAGGGTGCTTGCTGAGAAACTGGATCTGAAGTATGAGGAGGCAGAGAGATGGATTGTGAACCTTATCCGTACCTCAAAGCTTGATGCCAAGATTGATTCCGAGTCAGGAACCGTAATTATGGAGCCTACTCAGCCCAACGTGTAAGGAAAATACAATGTTTTTCGTTAGACTTAATATGTTTGGAGATTCCACAATCTAACTCTCTTTCCAACGTAATGCAGGCATGAGCAGTTGGTTAATCACACCAAAGCCTTATCAGGAAGGACTTACAAGTTAGTGACTCAGCTCTTAGAACACTCACAGGGGCAAGCAGCTCGGTAGTCACACCTAATTTTGCCCGTTTGTCTTTGATAATCCTTGCTTTGTTGTCACTCTGGAATCAGTTGTGTTCTGCTTTGAATTTGCCTTACTTCGGAAACATGTCTACAAACTTTGCAAAAGTTAAATTTAATGTTGGATTAATAAACGTTGAAATACGATAACCAAACTTGTTTAAGCTCCTGAAGATTGTTTCTAATCAAAGGGTTTGAAGGCTTTGGAATTGTGATCAAGCCTACATAAATTACCGCTTCTACGTGCGACAACATAGATTATGTCACCAGTATACGCCGGAAAGAACATGTCCCAAGTGTCACCTCTCAGAATTATAAAATCCTCTGTACGTTAATAGAGAAATATTAAAAAAATTATAACTAGTACTTTGTACTAATTAAAAAAAATTCCGCTGAGTTGTCACGTAATTAGAAAGCTAATTTTTCTTACGTGGCGGCTTGAGAATCAATTGAGAAATTTGTTAGTCCAAAATTAATTTATTAGGGAATGTTATATTATATAGTATGTTCATTATGGACCATTCATTTATCAAATTGAAATTATTATATATTATTTCATTAAATAAAACCTACGGAATTAACTAATGTGATTAAGATATATATGACAATTAATGATTTTAAATAAGATATATATGACAATTAATAATTTTAAATAATAAAGATTTGCTAACAATCTGTATATTTTTTATTATTTTTGTTTAATTATTAATTATTAAAATAAATTACACAATTACATTAACCATATAATAAAATTTTAGATTTTTTTTGTATATGTTGTATTTTAAATTTTTCAAAACGACTATAAATTACTAAAACTGTTAAAACTCTCACATATACTTTTGTGATCAAGGTTTAATTTTTTTCTATAATAAGATGCAATGATTATAAAATCATATGAATAAATAATTTTATTATAATAATGTTTATGTTAATATATATATATATATATATATATATCATATCGTTTAAATTAAACTATACATCATATGAAAATACATACTTATATTTTGATATTTGCGTTGAACATATATTGAAAAGTTAATATTTTAATTTTGAAATCTTCATTTTTTTTAAATGATTATAAATTATTGAAACCACTAAACATTCCACATTAAAAAAAAAATCGTTGGTGTTAAATTTTGTTACACAAATATGCAAATAATTATAAAATTATGTGAGTAGAAACTTTATTTAATAAATATTCATATTAAAAGTATACTATATAACTATGTTAATATTATTTAAATTTAATTATATATCATATACGATAGATAAGATTAATTGTTTTGATTTATTTACTCTAAAATGATTGCGAGTAAACAAGAGTGCTCATTTGGTTTATATGCGCACACTAATTTATTGCATAATAGTAATTGATTTCTTAGTTATTTAATATATAATTATTATTTTATTATTTCATAATATGTAGAAAAACATAAAATATGTAATAAATATAAAGTATTTATTCTGCACAAGGCCAAATATGTAATCTTAACCTAAGTATGTATCTCTTTAATAATTTCAAATCCTAAACATTTTCTAAATCTCAGGCCAAAACAAAAATAAAGAAATGAGAATAAACTCAAAAATCAATATTTATATCGAGCAATAACCAAAATGAAAAAAAAAACGACACAAAAATGTGAAAAATATTAAAGATAGATAAGATTGACAAATGAACATAAACTTTTCGTGACCATAATTAACTTTTAGATTGCTAAAACATGATATAAAACTGAATTTGCATAGTTTCATTATAAACAAATAGTAGGCCTGAAATTTTTCGGCATAAACGTTAGGTTCTTATGCGATAAATAATTTTTTGACTTAAAATATTTTTTAAAATGAGATCAGCTCACCAGTAAACAAATTATGTAATTAACAATTTTTTTAAAAAAAAAAAATTGTTGAAGGCCAAAAATATTAATTCGATGAAAAATATAAATTTTATTTTTCCATACGATATTTATTAAATAATTTTCATATAAATTCACTCTCAGCGAAGAGCAGATGTTATCCTAGTTACACGTTAATCCAACACATCAGAGTCGTTAAAAAAGAGATCTCCATTTTCAATTTAAATCTATAACTTATGGAAGTTTCTTCAGTATGAAGGACTAGCAGATGGTTTCAGTTTCTTTGGAGGTGGGTTTCCTCCAGAGAGCACCACATACGAATAGAAACACAACATGGCAGCACTGCAATGAAACAGACATAAACACAAGGTTAAAAGAATCCATTAAAGATGAGTACATGTAGCTCACAAAAAGGGATTCTCACCTAACCACAGAGAAAAGTCCAGCAGAAAACAGCTTCTTGGTCTGCATAAGTAGAACGTTAAGAAGTTGAAGACAAGCAAGCAAGCAAAGAGCTAAACAATCAGCATAGTCACAAAGATAATGAAATACCATAGAATAAGCTGTGAAGTTCTTCCAGAAGACAACAGCTGAAAGCACTGCATTTTTAGGGTTTTGAAGAATGAGTAAGCACAAAAGCTTTCATAGATGAGCAGAAACATTTAGATAAACATTCATGTGCACATAAAGATCTTCATTCAGCTGAAAGTAGTGACTACTGACTACTAAACAGTTATCAATTGTTCCTGTAGAAAGTAAACGAAAATTACCTGCTTGATCTAATATATATGGGAAACTAGATTTTCCCTGTCTCCAAATCTTCATGCTCAATGTACTAAGAGCTAGAAGGCCACCACCATACAAGACCCCAGTACTTAAACTTGAAGGATTTCGTGAGAACGCAAATCCAAGCAGCCCTCCATACATAACAAGGCCACCTGAAAAAAAAGTTTCAACATATGATACTACAATGGGAAGTTTAGCAATGCTATTTCAAATTGAGTTTTGAGAGTGACAAAATACCATAAGGAATCCCAAAACAGAAGTCATGGATCTTTGCTGCTCTCTTTGTCTGTGTGACAACATGTTCCTCTACTGGCTCTGTAACAATCTCTTTACTAGTAGCAGATTCATCCACAGCGGTTTCGATTTTTTCTCAACGAAAGGTTTTGAAACCTCAGCTGTATAACTCAAAGAAGCTGGTGGTTCTGAGCTACTCCCATCAACGCTTCTAACTACAAAAGACTGCACCTTTTTAAGCTAACTAGCCATTAGTGATACTATGAGTTCCCAAACAAAGCGTTCTAAGCACATAGCGACAGGCAAAGAACTTGATATGATTCTTAAAAATCAATCAAGGTCGAAACTTTTTGACAGTAATCAGGAAATTATAACAAATACAATAATGGGCATCATCGATAATCGAGAATCTTTACCTCAGGACGGAACCTAGGGCATGGGAACGATCGGGTTTTGAAGTGGAATTGGCGATTGGTGGTGGAGGAGAAACAAGCAAGTTGAGAGATTTTCGCTGACATCTTAGAGATCTAAGATTGAAGAATTGATAGTGAAAAGTCAAAAGGGAAAGAGAAAGAATCGATTTTGAGGGAACGGAGCGTGGTCAATCACCACCAAAGGGATTGGTTTGATTATTGAAACGAAGAAGATGGCGATGATCGGAAATTCGTGACCGTTCGTTTTGTTTTCGAAACATCGGACAGTCAAGATGTGGCGAGGAATCACGCGCATGTGATTAATGCGTTCAAATACTCTTTTTGGATTGTTTGTTTATCGGTTTAGATGGTTTAGACTTTCGATTTCGGTTTAGTGGGCTCGAATTAGTTTGGGCTTATTTTGTTTCAAGCATACACGACTTTTTCTTACATTACCGACCATTCTATTTGTTTGTAAAACTTCACGGTTCTATTTGCATAACTTTAAACCATTTTACAAAAGATATATGATTGACGATTATATTTAGAGAAAAAGACAAAAATAGCACTAAATCAAGTTTATGTTTCCAAACTAGCATTCAAGGTCAAAAATCACAAAAATAGCACTTAATGTTTTATCAAAAGTCATAAATTTAGGGTTTACAGTTAAAGAGTGGGGCTTAGGATTTAGGGTTTAGGGTTTAAGGTTTAGAGTTTAGGATTTAGGGTTTAGAGTTTAGGGTTTAGGGTTTAGAGTTTAGGGTTTAAGGTTCAGAGTTTAGGGTTTAGGATTTATGGTTTAGGGTTTAGGGTTTAGAGTTTAGGGTTTAGGGTTTAGAGTTGAGAAATGAGGTTTTGGGGATAAGATTTCAAATTTTGAAAAATAAAAAAATTAAAATTTTCAAAGGATAAACTTAGAAATGTGCTATTTTTGTCGTTTTAGTTTTTGAGTGCTATTTTTGTGATATAAACTTAGAAATGTGCTATTTTGGAGATTTGCCCTTATATTTACATTATGCTGAATATTTCAAGTAAGCATTTTTCTATTAATCTTTATAATTGTTATTACATCACTTCCTCCGTTTATTTTTCGTTTTAGATTTGTAATTCAAAAATATATTTTTCAAATAAAAACATCATTAGTTATATACCGAACTAAATTTTAACAAACAGAAAAATAAACCGGAGAATATTGTTAATAAAGTTTGCATTAAAATTTTAAAACGATATTTATTTTGTAACAAGAAATTTATTTTATAGCAACAATTAAAATGAAACAGAAAAAATATTTTTTTATTAGAACTAATAATCTAGATTTATAAATGTAGAAACATTAGTGAATCTTAGTTTAATCATCCGAATACGAGAGCTTTTCCATAATTCTTGAAAGCCTCGTTTTACAAAAATAACAACAAAATAAGAGAGCTTTCAAAAATAGAGAAAAAAAAATTGCACACCAAGAAAAAAAAAGGGCAAATCTCCAAAATAGCACATTTCTAAGTTTATATCACAAAAATAGCACTCAAAAACTAAAATGACCAAAATAGCACCTTTCTAAGTTTATCCTTTGAAAATTTTAATTTTTTTATTTTTCAAAATTTGAAATCTTATCCCCAAACCCTAAAATCTAAACCCTAAACTCTAAACCCTAAATCCTAAACCCCACCCTTTAACTCTAAACCCTAAGTTTGTGACTTTTGATAAAACATTAAGTGCTCTTTTTGTGACTTTTGATCTTGAATGCTAGTTTGGGAACATAAAGTTGATTTAGTGCTATTTTTATCTTTTTCTCAAAAAAAAAAGTGCAAAAAGTTAATCAAACTTTTCCTCACATCTTAATGTTCAACTGAAACCAGAACGTACGGCTCAAGACTCACCGACAGCAAAAGTCTTTTCGATCTTTTTTCGGTGCATCATCATAAATTGCTGCGCTGCCGTGGCGACCACGAGACAGTACCCACAAAAAGATGCCATAAAAATTTTAGGGCAATTTTCGTAAATAGACCATTTTTAAGTTTTAGTCACAAAAATAGATTATAATGATCAAAATATTTCATTTAATAGGTAAAAGGACACTAATATCCTAGATATATAAAAAAATAAAAAAGAATAAATTTTTTTTTATAGTTTTAGATTATATGTTTTCAAATTCGAACTTTTTTATAAATTTTTTTTTCGATTTTTTTTTCTTTCAAATTTTCTTTTTGTGATTCGAAAATACTTTTTGAAACTATTTTTAAAATTTTTATTTTCAAATTTTTAATATTTATTTTCTATTTTATAAAATTTTAAACTTCAATCCCAAATCTCACCTCTTAACTCTAAACCCTAAGGTTTGGATTAGTTAACCCTAGGGGTATAAATGTATATTTACTTTTTTAACAAAACATTTTGGTCATTTTGATTCTTTGAGTCTATATTTGTGATAAAAATATTTTTAGTGCTATCATAGAGTATTTTCCAAAATTTTAAGTAACCCGATTATCTTCTGGAACTAGTCGTCTCTATTCCCCCACTTGATTTCAACAACACTAAACCCTAATCAATTTCACACGTTAGTCGTTGCTTGTCTTGCAAGTTGCTGCAAGAGGACATGAAGAAATAAATGTCTCTCTCGCAGTCTCTTATGTGTTAGATACCGTATTCAGTATCATTGTATTAACCACTATAGTACTAGTTAATATACCAACACGTATTTCTCCTTATTGCTTATTCAGTATATCTCCATAATGCTCATTTGGGTATAAGTTCATGTTATACCCTAGAACTTGCTATATATCATATATGTATGTTTTTTGTGTGTGTAATATACCAGAACCGGTTATAGTCACAGTCTAAAGAAACATCCGCGTTGCCTTCCAAAATTTAAAAACTATTATACATAGATTGTATAGTTTTCAAATTGTCAAAAAAAAAATGAAGACTAACCTTTAAATATTTATGAACTCATAATCTCAATTCTGGTTATGATAACACTAAAAGATTTTTGACTAATGTCTTAATTACTACTAGGGGCATTGCCCTCCGCGCTGTGGACATAATTCTTGTTTCATATCAATATTTTTAACGTTAGTGTAGCCGTGAATTTTGCATTTTGGATTGATTATTGTTTTTCAAGTTTTTTATTGTTATAGAGTCAGAGTTGTGATGATGAACTGTGTATGCACTGTTCTCCATTCATGAAGGACTAAACTGTGTTAGTAATGTGATTGATATAGTTCGTGGTGTTGCTTGCTGTGTCACTGACACTTATTGTTTGTTATGTCTTTTTAATTTGTTACTTGTATTGTTGAGATTACATAAATTATATTAAGGTTGTTGAGAGTATCTTTTGTTTCTGGATATTTTTTCTCCAATTTAGTTTTGTAAGTTGTGTGTAATAAGTAATAATTAATAATTTTTATTATCCTTATTATGTTTGTTATATGTTTTTATTTTATTTTTAAACTTGTTGCTCTTACCGGACCTTTAAAACAAATACATGAAGAGTTGTAGAAATAACTATAAAATGAGTGATAATTAGTATTTGGGCATTAATGGGTTTTAAACGAATATTTGTATTTCTCATAAGAAGACAATAACATTGGCTTGTTGACATTGAGCATGTAAGCTATTTTTATAAGACAAGAGGAGTGAGCATGTAGAGATGTTGTTGCCGCATTTGTGTCTGTTGGGATTGTCTCTTGTATCTCCTGGTGTGACTGTGTTTGTTTTTCTTTTATTTGATGGGTAATATGTAAACAAAAATTATTGTTAGTTGTATTTATCAGAGTTTGTAACTTACTCTGCTTTTTTGTTTAGGTAATTTCACTGATCTTGGTTGTCGTCTTCGTCTTCTTCGTAAGCATCTGCGAAAGTAAGCTTGTAAATTGTTAAATAGTTGGCCGTGTAGTTTGTATTTGTTTAGCTGGCTCAATGTATGTGTCGTTGAGTTTTAGTTGAGTTGATTGGTTTGGTATATTTGTTTTGAAATTTATTTGTAAGATTAGACAAAAAGAGAGGTGATCATTAATGATTCGTCTTTTTTTTTATTCTAGTTTTTGGTGTTTTTATTGTTTGGGTTATTGTGGTTTCTTTTAAAGCTGTAAAATAAAGATTTGTGTAAAATTAAATTGATAAGTAAGAGAGATAAATAGACAACCACAAATCTTGGGTAGGAAATATTTTTGATTATTGATGTTAACACAATATAGACAGTAATATAAAGGGAATTATGTGTTGATTGTTTCTTACAGATCAATGAGGAGACGAATAACGACTCGAGTTGTTTCTTTGGTGAGGTCAGAGCCTTGGACAGAACGAATTTGCTCAACCACATCTGCGAGTTTAAATATCAGTTATGATATCGAAGCATAATATAAACTCAGACACAATATGATAATATACCTGGGAGTTCTAGGTTTGTGTTCGCAATCACTTTGAGATTGTCGAACAATCTAATCTTAACTGGAGATTGATCTCAGGAGCACCCGTGATGACTTCATCAATAATGGTTAGTGAGATGAAACGAATGAGGAATGAATGATCAGTTATCTTGTACATGCTTGAGCACCTAATAACCTCAAAACGATCGACTTTCACAATGAAATCTACTTTCAAAAATGGCATGTAATGATTAGCACGTCCGACGGGAGTAAACCCATGAATTACGGAATCTGCAAATAATATTATTCAACAAAGAATCAGAAAATCAATTAAAACAATTATGTTAAATAAGTGTGATAGATCGAAGATTAACTTACCTTTTCATCAAGGAAGAGAACCGTGATTCCCACAAACTCCATGTCCTTCTTGAAGTTGAGGGAATCCCAGAAGCGGAGGAAGCCAGAGGCTATGCTCTGACTACTACGACCAAGACGAAGAGACTCAAAGGTTGAGTAGCGAACGCCGGGACGCCGGTTGAGAAACTGGAGAGGCAAAGAGAAACATTTTCTAGAAGATGGTTAAAGCTAAGAGGAATCAATGAGTTTTGTGGAGATTCAGATTGGGTTCATCAAAGATGAGAATCATATATATAGGGTTTACAGAGGAGCTACAAATCATGAACATTTATGATCAAGCGATTTAAGATGAAGACATGAAGAGTTCAACGGTGAAAAAATAGATTACGAACAGACACACGGCGCAGCTCTGTAACTCTGACTTGTTTGAGACAATGATGAAAAGAACTCAAACTCATGTTAAACGACAACCGTTTACAATATGGGAAACTATAATTGTTGCAAACTTGAGTTTGTTTTCATATAACGTGATGAATCTCATTTAAAAATGAAACCCATAATACACTTGTAGGCCCGACCCTCAGAGGAAGCCGAAGAAGCAAGGGTTTTCGACCTTCATAAATATATATTAGGTTCGGTCATCAATGCACAAAGTATCATTTAGCTTAGTGGTATAAATGTTGGTATTTATATCTCAATAACCCGGGTTCGAGCCATGGGCTTGACACTTTTTCACACTTTTTAAAAGTGAGACCCACAAAACGCTGACGTAGCGCGCTGAAGAGTGAGCAAAAACTCAACTATTATAATATAGATTACTAGGGTTGGCCCGCCCTACGGGCGGGTGTTATGTACACAATAAAAGTTGGAAAAACTAGGGTTGACCCGCCCTACGGGCGGATGTTGAGTACACAATAAAAGTTATTCTATACAAAAATATATTTTTATTTTATAAAGTATTTTAAAATATTCTAAAATTAAAATAACTATAAAATAACAAATAAAAATATAATTCTGAGATCATTTTGATATTTTTGATAAATATTTTCTGTTTGAGTTTAAAGTGAGGTAACATTCACTGTCTTCTGTTTTATTAAAAAAAAACAAAATTAGTGATCCAACTGCTCGTATCTTCTGGTAGATCCGGTTTGATCTTCATCATAACTTGTCATTGTCATGTAAAATATTAGAATTTTGTTGGCTGTTTTTGGATGTGCTAGATTTTGCATTTGAAAGTTATTTGTTTGGTTAGGATGGAGTTTTATATCTTTGAAATGTTTTACGTAAGGAATTGATTGATGGAGATTTTGAGACTTCCATGAATTTGATGTCATACGAATCATTTAGCAGGTTGATGAAAATGATATATATTATATATAAGATCGTGGAAACGGTGGACGTGTGTCAATGGAAAGACTGTAAATGGCTGGAGGTTAAGATGGTTGTATACCTGTGGGCTGTGTGTTTTGTGCTGCCTCATCGAGAATTGGGCACGATGCCATTAAGTTACGAACATCTGCTCTGGAAAACTTTGCAAGCTCAGTGATTATGTTGACCTGTATATATTTTGCTACATAGTGATTGTCAGATATTAGTACTTGGATTTGATTTTATGACGTGGGAAGTTTAAATCTTAAGGTTTATTCATGTGTTTGACTTAATGGAATGAGTGTGTCATTCTTTTTGGGACTTATTACTTAAAAATATTGTGTCCTCCAGGTTGGTACCAAGATCATGCAATGGTTGATGATGGATGTTTTGGTGGTCAGTTTTTAGTTTTGACGACCATAAGGTTTGTTATAGAAAGTGAGCAAGCTAGGTATTAGCAGTCTTGTTTGTTATTTGCCAAATAACAAAAAAAAAATAGATTTGTAGAAAGAAGCTAGAGAGATAGGGAAAAAGAGGTTTGATAAAAAAAAAGAAAAATTTACACTCCAAAGACATATTATGTCTTTGCAATTATACAATAGAACACATCTTGCTTTTGACACATTTTTTTCTCTATGCTTTGTTCTTTTTACCTTTTTAAGTAAACTAACTAACTCAAATCCATGTCTCTTCTCTCCTCAATACTTTCTTTATTTTAAATAAACAAAAGACTTTTTCTCTCTCTTATTCCGAATCTCAAAATCATTTTCCCAAATCCATGAATTTTAATCTCACTGATTTCTCTTTCACCTCTCGTTTCATTTGATTTCAAAACCGACCATGATGCCTCACCGGATGATGTATGCGCCGCCTCCTTACTCTCCTTATCACCACTATAATTATTTGTATCATCATCACCAATCTCGTGGTGGCAAACATAAAAACGCTGAGAACGTTGAGAACTGGATCGATTATTTTGCTTAAGTGGATGGATGATAGTTACCTTACTTATTTCTTTTCTTTCGTTGGAGAAGTAAGTATGTGCTTCACTCTTACTTTTCCTCTTTTTTAAAAAAGCTTGTGTGTTTTCTTGTTTATGTACAAAGTCTTCTTATTTTGTGGATTAAATTTATATTTGTTCCTTGATGGTTTTGTTCATTGTTTGGCTGCTGTAATCACTTTTTAGTTTTGAAACAAAGTGTGTAAAATAACTTAATTTATTGAGAAAATAATTTGAAGGTTATATGGACAAAAACATCAAAATGGAAAAACACAAAAAAGGCATTCAAGATGTTCGACGAAATGCTCTATAAAAATATACATGTCCATAAAACGGTGTCCACACAATCCTATATGATATATAGAAATATGTATATCCACAAAATAGTGTCCACAAAACCTCGTCCACAAGAACTCGTTCACATGGACATCAAAATTTATTATAAATTTACAAAAAATATATACATTATGGATATCAAAATGTAGAAGAGAAAAAGTTATAACTTATTTTATACATTAATATAGATTTCATACATTATAATTTGTAATAATGACCAAAAAATATGTTGGGAAATACAAAACCATTTTTTAACAAAAACATTTAATTTTAATATATATTTCAATCTTGTAGATTTTTTTTGTTTTAGATGTCATCTAGTGGCTTAGAATTAAACTCAATCATCTAAAAGAGCTAACTAAAGTAAATATTGGTCCCCACAATATAGACAACATTTTAAAATAAAAAAAGTACAACCATCCTCTAGTTTCCCTTAACCAAGCGTGAAGGGTACTGATGTAAAACCACATAGGGTGGAAAAGGACAATGTGTCCCTCCACTGGGAAGTGTCCATATCAAAAAAAGATAACAATGCGTCTGGAAGGTAACGCACTCAAAAAAAAAAAGATAGGTAAAAAGGAAAATTATATTTATCTACTATCTTTACATTATCTACCTTCTTATTCGAGACGGTTAAAACTCTGAGCTAAGATCGAAAAGCGTTTGCATAATTATCCAAAACAATGTTAGGAATGAAAAAAAAAACTATTTGAGATCGTGAGCTATACAGTGAGGGAATACAGCGTGATGATAAAAAGTAGAGTATATATGTTCAGCACATTATCTTTATTTCCTTACGTCACACGTCTTATTTTTGTTTCAGTGTTTAAATTATCATTTTTATGGCCATACGTTTTTTTAGTACATGTTTTGCTGAGTAAATATATGGAATCTAGGAACCTAAGTGGTTGAATGACTCAGGAGTAAAATAACCATTGGATTATTGAACTTAATTTATAAGATCTTCTGAAGAAAACACAACAGAGAATAGGGGGAACAGGGATAATGATTCATAAGCATTTTCAAACAGGTATTAATGTGACCAGCTCTAGCATACTCTTCACCTTAGCAGATGTTGTGGTCTGAGCTTTTTTTCAGTATGAGACCAGTTGAAGTTTTGCTGCCAGAGTTATTCTCCTTCTCATTCCCACCTCCAAACATCTTCGCCGAGAGAGAAACTGATCCCACGCGTGTGATCTCCAGGGTCCAAGATGTAGCACCATCCTTTTTCTGGCTTATACGGTCACCTTTCCACTGCAAATAAATTTAATGGACTGCAGGTATAAATTATTGCAATCAGAAACAAAGTTAAGAAAATTGCTGCATATAAACATATTATAGTTTGAAACTGTACCTGATGCTGAGCAGTGATGATAAACTGGTTAAGCTCCGCTATTTTCATAGGCTCAACCTTTGAAAAGCCCCTCAACAAAGAAGCTGCTGATGTGTTCCCAGTATCATTTGTGAAGAAACTGTAGTAGTAATGAGTGTCCCGTGGGAGTGTGTGAGATAAGTCATGTAGCAGTACGTTTCTAGATGTAATCAAGCAGTAATTTTTAAAAGCTTACTTGTAAAAATAACTCTCTCATGCATCAGTCTCCTTGTCATAGTGAGTCCCTGATGTGGCATTTAGAAAAATCGTCCTGGAGATGGGGTGTCAGTCTTTGCAAAAGCATCATGGTGGACATCATTTTACGAAAACATAATAGGGTTTCACAACAGTATGAAAGAATACCTCCCACAATCTTGGGATTATAGTTTGTTGCAACAAAAACTCGTGGATCCACCCTAAAGCTTTTAAGTTTTGTGAAACCACACAACTTGATAGTGGAACACACTCAAGGTGAAAGACACGTCACTACAAAGAAAAAAATGCGGACCAAATCTTCAACGTGTTTGTCTAATAAAGTAGTGTTATCAATTATAAAGGTGTAGAAACCTATATAAGAAGTCTTGTGGAGGATCGCTTACATGCCTCTTTATAGCAGTTAGTTCACCAGTTATATATGACCTAAGATGAACATTTGAAAAAATAAACTGCTTTGAATGATGAGTGAGTTTAAGTCCAAAAAAATAATAATAATAGGGTTACCTGGAATACATGAGTGTTTGTTGGACGTTGACGGTAGCTTACATGAGTGTCGGCTGCAATATAAGAACATAGTGAAAAAAAATTAACAAAGGAAACAAAAAAAGATCTCAGAAATATGAACATAGTCTTTTGCATTTTAAAAAGTCGATAAATGTGTGAGTTTTAAAGTCGAGAATACTTTGTAGTCACATTCGAATCAAGCAGGAGCATATCCACGGACATCAGTTCATCACCTCGCCTGATGTTCCTTGCCTCCTAGAAACGCAATAGCCTAACCTCCACCTCCACCGTGGAAAAACATCTACAGAATTTCAAATCTGAAAGGAAAACTCGAGCATTAGCCATTTTTTTCAGAAAATAAGGAGATTGTTTTGTTTTAATAGATTGATAGGATTCTATAGATTGTAGAGATGCTAACATTTTTATAGTGGAACCACCACTGCCTTTAAAGAGCTAAAGTGGAATTGAAGAGAGATCGTGGAAGGTGGATTTAAAGAGGGAATTCAATAGCAATGTTTCCATTGAATACTTGATCAGTAGGAAGAAGATGAACAGTTCGCTGGAAAATATTGAGTCGATAAGGCGCCGATTGATCGCTGGATCAAGAGGAAGAATACTCAGTTTCAATGGAAACCCTAAATCGCCTACGGCGGAGATGGTAGAGAGATAAAAGACAGGATAATAAACGCACCGTTTCGCAATACATCATATCATGCTTTAATAAAATAGTCTATGGGAGTCGCACAAAAAAAAAGTCCATGGGCTTAATAATGCAAAATGTTCAGACATAATAAGAACGTAGGCCCAACGGATTCCGGAGAAGGAAAGAATGGTACGGAGCGTTCTAGCAACTGACGTGTCAGCGCGGGAGGCTTCCTATTTCTGACTTGTCGTCCTTGTTGGCAGCACCGGGAGTGATTAAAAGTTTCTTTTATATATAAAGATGTCAAATTCCTTCTAATCAAGTCATGTATCTTCATTTCTTCGTGACTTCGTTAACTTCTCGCTCTGTTCTTCGTCAATTCCATTACTTCAGGTCATCAAAATTTCTTGATTTGTGTATATAGAAACTATAATACAATAACAATGAGCCATATATAGAGTATTCACAAAATTTAATGTAGAACATCTCGAGACACTTTTAAAATTAAAATCAATATATATGTATATATATATATATATATTTACATATTATAATGTTTTACAGTAATTCAAAATATTTAAGAAAATCTACTGATAGATATATTTTAAGGTATTTTCTTTATTTTTATTAGTCTGTTAATATTGGAGCCGTTGAAAAAAAAAATCAACAACTGAATTACTTCAATAAAAATGTTGAAACATAAGTGAGAAGTGGATTAATTTGTTGAGAGTATCCATCATATTGAATCAAGAAGAATACGTAGATAATGAAATGTTTTATTGTCATTTTGTCAACCAAGTCTTATTTATTTGCAATGTATGATGAAAATGTAAAGCCGACTCCTCCTGATGTTAAGAAGTTTAGGGGATTGTTTCATTCTAACAAGCAGCCTAAGTACGATTTTGGTACCAATTTAAGTGCCATGGAGGGAAGGCTATATTTTATACATTAACAAATATATAAAAGCATCTGCAATGGTAAACTTCATTTTTTTCTTCAAAATATGAATATCTTAAAAAAATGAAGAAGCATGTTCTCCAATGGTTTACTTCATTTTTTTCTTCAAAAATGAATATTCCAAATATATTATTTTTCTGTTTTATCATTATTTATCAAAAACATCTTTTACTTTTGCTAGTTTACTAATTTTACCCAAATATTTTATTTTAACAATATTTCACCATAATTGCTAATTAATATTAAATAAACATTATCATACAATATAATTAGTACACATAGCATAAATAAATAACACAAGAACACTACATTTTATAAGGAAGCATGAAATGTATATTTTTCCCACATGTGATCAATTAAATTGTTCCGAAGAGTGAAATGAGCTTCTTGATCTTTAATTCTTCTAATCGAGCCAAAAATTCTTGAAAACGAATATTATCATGCTCTTCGATATCAACCTCTAGAACTGGAACTTCTCCACCAACTTCAATTGGATCATCAAGATCACGCTCATCTTTAATTATCATGTTATGTAGAATTATACATGTAGTCATTATGTCATGTAGCACATCTTTTTTCCAAAAACGAGTTGGTCCTTTCACAATTGCAAAGCGTGATTGAAGAACTCCAAAGGCATGTTTCACATTCTTTCGATATGCTTCTTGTTGTGTAGCAAAATATTTCTTCTTTGAACCCACTGGCTCATGAATAGTTTGCACTATGCTAGACCATTTTGGATATATACCGTCGGCCAAATAATATCTCATATTATATTATTTGCCTTGAATGATATAATGAGCAGGAGGTGCAATACCTTGAGCGAGATTGGAGAAAAGATGTGAAGACTCCAAGACATTGATATCATTATTTCTGCCTGACATCCCGAAATATGCATGCCGTATCCAAAGATCATAATCCGCAACAGCTTCAAGAATTATAGTTGGTTATCCACTACGACCTGCATATTGTCCAGCCCAAGCGGCCGAACAATTTTTCCACTTCCAGTGCATGCAATCTAAGCTACCCAACATTCTCAGAAAGCCTCGCTCTTCACCAATCTTCAGAAGTCTTGAAACATCGGCAAGTGTTGGCAATTTTGATGTATTCATCAGTAGCATCAGCGGGCAAACCATAAGCTTAGCATCCGAAAGACGGCTGTTGCTTTCTGGAGAGATGATAAACCAAGTCTTCCAGTTGTATCCTTTCGCTGTCTAAAGTAGTTGTCATGGTCTTCAACAACATTAACAATACGAAGGAATAAAGAACGAGACATACAATATCTCCTACGAAACATGGTGTTGTTGTAAGTTGGATTCTCTGAGAAATAGTCGTTGAATAATCTGCAATGCGCGCTTTCTCGATCTCGATGGATAAAAGAACGTCCAGGAACTAAGCCTCCATGAATCACCTGGCTGCTTTGTTGATTACGTAGGTATTCTATTATCACATTATTATTTTCGATAGCAGAATGTACCGCTCATTCTTCTTGCTCAAGACTATTAATCATTTCTACATTTTCAGCATCATCATCTGAAGAGGATGAAGAAGAACTCTAATGTAGAGGTGAATTTGTGAAATTGTAATTCATTTTAAAAGAAGAAACTTAGAGTGTGTGAAGTAAAAATTTAATTTGTGAAAACCAACAAGGATTTCTACTATATATAGATCATTTTGGAATCACTTTTATTGTAATATTAATTCACATTATTTTAGATTGAAAAATGTGAGAATCTTTGAATCACTTTTTCATTGCATTATCAAATCATGCCATAGTAGATTGAAAATGTGAGAATCATTGAATCACCTTTGCATTGCATTATCAAATCATGCCATAGTAAATTGAAAAATGTGAGAATCTTTGAATCACCTTTTCGTTGCATTATCAAATCATGACATAAAATATAAAAATATATAAAAATATTTGAATCACTTTTTCATTGCATTATCAAATCATGTCATAACATATTAAAAAAATGTGAGAATCTTTGAATAAACTTTTCATTGTATTATCAAATCATGTCATAATAAGTTTAAAATGAGAGGATTTTAATTCACTTTTTCATTGCATTATCAAATCATGTCATAGTAGATAAAAAAATGTGAAAATATTTAAATTCATCTTTTCATTGAATTATCAAATCATATCATAATAAATTAAAAATGTGAAAATCTTTGAATAAACTTTTCATTGTATTATCAAATCATGTCGTAATAAGTTAAAAATGTGAGAATCTTTGAATAACTTTTTCATTTTATTATCAAATCATGTCATTATAAATTCAAAAAATCTGAGAATCTTTATTGTGTATAAATAACATGTTGTGTTCTACATTTTTATTCACAACACTGAATCATTATATTTTCTATTGCATCCACATCTTATTTTAACTTTGTTTACAAAATGCCGTTACGTTCTGCTGGATATACTCATGAAGAAGATAGACTTTTATGTCAAGTATATATGAAAATATCCCAAGATCCAATCAAATGTGTTTATCAGTCGTTCGACCAATTCTGGTCTCGTGTGGCAGCTGCTTACGAGAACGGAAAAGATGCAAGTTGGAGTAAACGTACAAAGAAGTCTATCCATTGTCGAATTCAAACTACTGAGAAAGAAACACAGAAATTGCATGCATGCATCAAGCAATGTGAAAACATACGTCCAAGTGGTGCTTCAAATGATGACATTGTAAGTATTTTTTTTAGTTAGTGTAATATATATTTTACTTACTTTGCAATAATGTTTTATGTTTTAAAATGATATGCAGTTTAAAGAAGCCAAGTTAATGTTATTGGATGATCCAAAATACAAAGGAGGTTGGAAGTTCGATCCATGTATGGAGCATTATAAAGAATTTCGAAAAGTTTAAAGTTGGTGACACATCCACGAGAAACGTATCAAACTCATGTGGTTTCGGGGATACAAATCTAGAATTGGAAAATGTTACATCTGATTCTGCTACACAAGAATCTCCAGATTTGTCTACGTTTTCTATGAATTTAGATGATGAAGAAGATATAATGGGTGGATCTTCGTCTAAAAAACCAATTGGAGTGAAAAAAGCCAAACTCAAAAGAAAAATTGATGAACAAACATCACTTGTTATTAACACCGTGGAAGAAGGGAAAACAAAATTATTGGAGAAATTAGAGAAAACAAATCCACAAAGACAGCAACATTTGGAAATTCAAAACAAGAATTATGCTTTGAAAAAGTTTAAAGAAGAGAACAAAATTTTATTTCGTGATTTGAACTCCATACAAGATCCTAACGTTCGTGCATAGATCAACAGCCTTCTCAAGCAGCCACTTCATTTGGACAATATTTTAACAATCTTAGTTGATCTGGAAATGATTTACCAGATTATTAAGTGTTAGGGTGGTGTATTCAATCTAAAATTTGAGGTGATTTAATTTTTAATGAGGTTTTAGATGATTTTAAAGAATTGCAGAGAATAAAATGATTTTTATTAAATCACTCTAGAATATCACCTAAAACTATGGGATTTGGGTTTTAATTTTTTTAACTAAGAAACTCCACCCAAACACTCTAAAATCACTTGAAAACTTTAAAATTCCACAACTTAAAATATTTTCAATAACAGTAGATTTCAGAGTACTTTATAAAATGCAAAGTTCAATAACACTGAATTTTAAATGAGTTTTTAAAATTCATGTTTTTTGAATAACAGTGGATTTGTCATTTTAACACAAATCACCTAAAACTCTCAGTTGAATACACCCCCATTAGTTTATGATGTGCTAAGTTTTTTTTTATATTTAGATTGATGTTTATAAGTCTTTCAGTTTTTATATTATTTATGTAATTGTGTTTCATCTAAATATTAGTAAAAAAACATGTTTCTAGTATATTTATTATTTTAAATTGATTGAATAAAAAAATAATAAAAACTTTAAAAGTATGTTGGTAATATTAGCTCTTATAGTTTGTTTAAGTAAATTAAGAACAAATTAAAGTTGAGGGACCAATCTGTAATTAAAAAAATGTGTCTTCAAAAAATGATGAAGTGAATAGTATTTCTTCAAATTTGAAAAAATACAGTTCAATTCTTCAAAAAATGAAGAAATGAAAAAAAAAATAAAGCACCATTAGAGCAAAAAATGAAGCAAAAAGTGAAAAATGAAGCACCATTAGAGATGCTCTAACAATAAATGAGAATTTTCTCCATTCTCCTGCTGCCACGTCAGCAATCACCTAGGGGTATTTATTGACATCTGGCAGCTCCTCCTTATTCTTCGACTCACTGTTTTTCGTTCAAAAAATGTATGGGCCAATTGAACAAAGCAAAACTAACCCGTGACAGCCCGTGTAACATAAGCCTATTGTCGGCCCAAAAAAACCAGGCACAAACTATCTCCATCCATGCCGTGCTGCCCCCTTCATCTTCTACATATTTTACTGCGATCCCTAACCTCACTGCACGTTTCAAGTCGCCGTGTAACGGCTGCCATCCACAACTATGAATCATCTAATCGTATTCAGCACCATAACAGTTCAAAGTCACGGTAGCTCTTCATATCCCATGTCTTCTCCCTATATATTTCTCTCTGATTTTCGCTTCTATTAAGCTATTTTTTCACATCCCGTACATTCACACTACATGTTTCTCTCTAATTTTTTTATTATGTTTTGTAATGGGTTTTAAGCACATCCCTACTCTTTGCGTTGTTCAATTCCTAGATGATGGTCCTTTGCTAAACGCTATGTTTGTTGGCTCATATTCAATTTATGTTTTTCTTTTGTTGTTCCAGGTGGAGACAAAGATTAGAGAAACAGAAAAGAGGCTGGAGAAGCAACTATAGCAAACCTTTATTTTTTTCAGGCAAGTTTCAACTTTTCTTTCACGATTTTGTCTTTCGTTTCTTTCTAAGATATGATAATAAAAGTTACTAAAACTTTGTTTCCTATTATTGCAGATCAACAGAGGAGCTGATTCAATCAGGAAAAGCTTCAGAATCGGAATCCAGAAGAAAAAAGCAGCTAATTTTGGGCAAGTTCTTCCTCATGCTTACAAACAAATGACTGATGTGTTTGGAAATTATGTCATTCGAAAGGTCTGTTCCTACTTGACCCTATGTATTATATTACATTGCCCGTGAGACTAACCCTTATTTATTTGACCATGTTTCAGTTTTTGAATACGGCAACCCATCACGGAGAAACGAACTCGCGGATCAACTCATGGGACAGATAGTACCACTTTGTCTGCCGTTGTACGGATGTGAAGTGATACAAAAGGTATAAAGGTATTACAAATTTTACAAATGGTGGACTCAGCGGTGAAAATTTGTTTTTGTGTAGGTTCTTCATATCATAAAACCTGATCAGAGAGTTCGTTTAGCAAGTGAACTTGACGGGCAGGTCTTGAGATGTGTTCGAAACCAAAACGGAAACCATGTGATCCAGAAAGGCATCCATAATATCCCTGCAGACTGAGTAGGATTCATGTTTAGCCGCTTTCCTTGGTCAAGTTTCCATGCTCTCTATCCATCCTTATGGCAGCCATGTCATACCGGTAGTAAGAAATCAATTAAACAATTGTTTTCCTTCTCCTTATCTTGGTTTCTCTCCTCTTATACAATAACAATGCATTTTCACTTTTTCGCTTCCCTTATGTACAGTAGAGAGGCATCTGGAGCATTTTTCAAATGAGCATCAGTCTCACTTCATTACCGAGGAGATACTGCATCCTTTCCAAGGACCAATATGGAATAAACAAAATCCCACAGTTTGTTAACCACTTAACACGTAAAACCAATGTTCCTATTTGGATAATGTCTTGGGAGAAGTTTAAATCTTTGTGCTAAGACTATTGAGAAACTCTCTTCGATTTAGGTGTGTTAAGACTATTTAGTTCCTATTTGGACAATGTTCATCTTCTTGAACTTTACGTGGTTGCTGTTTTGTACGGAGATGATTTATGTTTCTGGTTGAACAAAATGCTGTGCTGGAGCCATATATCCAGAGAGGACATGATCGATCATGCTAGGACGGGGATAAGAAAGATTCTTACTTTTGGAATTCCAGTCATTGACGGAATAATTGAATTTGTATTGTCTAATACAATTTTTTTTTATATTCTTTTAGTCCTAGAACCGATTCTAATTGTTCGACAAATTAAAAATTTAGTACTACTTTTATTATTAAAAATTATATATAAGATAGGTGAGCAAGATGAAAGTTAAATAAACTTAGAGGTTAACATCTAAAAATTATTTAATCTTGATTATTTAGGTTATTTTTTAAATCAACTATTATATTTGTAAATAATAGTAATAATTTTGATTTAGCTTTATTAATTTTTAGGTCCCTTTATTTAATTTTCTGTTTTCAGATAAAAGAATAAACTGCCATATAAACAAACCTATTAATTAAAAAAAAACCTATAAATAAACTTTTTATTTGGGTAATTTCACCCAATAAATTAAACTTATCAGTCTAACTAAAATTTACGGTTATGCAATTTTGGTGTAATATACATATCAAAAAATTATTAGTGTGGTAAAAAGGACCAAAATACTGTTGGCTTGAATGTTGCATAGAAAAATGTTTAAATGGTTAAAGTAAAATCATGATTTTATAAACATATCAAAATTCTCTTACAGATTTAAGCAGGGGAAATGAAGCTTTAGTAAATAAAATTTAACACAAGCCCACAACTGTGTGACTATCTACATGTGATGAATTAACAACTCCTTATAAGATAACTATTGAGCATCAAAAACGGAAAAATGAATGTTAATCACAAGAAACTATCCGAGAATTTATAAATGTGAAAACTCACTTCAATTAACTATGTAGTTCAACTGGGGGTTCAGATTGCAGCTTTGACAGCCCCACATACTGAGTTCTATACCTTGCGGTCTCACCGGACGGAAGATGATTGTAACCGAGCAGGAGATGAAACTTAAGGTTATGGAATGCCTTCCCATCCAAGAAATCTCAGGTAAAACAAATCAACTTATTTGCATTAACAAAATGATATTTTCAGAGGAAATAACTTTAAATTTTCTTCTTTATATGAAGAAGATGGATACCAAGAGAAAAAAAACATGGATACTGAGATCGTGACGTTAATTGCTTGGTAGAACAATAATTAGCTGAAAGAACCGTTTGTATGTATTCAAATATGCCACCCACTTCAGTATCTCCTGCGGGAACCTTAAATGGAATGACGAAACATCAGGGTTTCTCTTTAAACCCCAAATTCTGGGAATAAAACTGCGGACGGACATCATCGTTGCGAGGAAATGATGCCAAATAAAAAATTGTTTCTCTTTCCGTTGTGCTCAGCAAACCTTTGGGATAGACTAAGGTGTTGTTAGTGACATCACCAAAATGTGATTTCTGGAGTGGAATCTCTAGACGAGGTTGAAGATTCTGATTTGAGTTTTCCATGCACAGAGCTTACCATTTACCACAAAACATGAGAGTTTATGCGTCCATGAACACCCTACTCACCTTTGTATAAAGGTCTTGCAAACCAGACGTGTAATTTAGTTCTTCATGATTAATTCTCACCAGTGTTCTCTGCTGATTCATATGCATGCTCATAGTTCCCTGAGTTGTGGGGCCATTACTTGGATTTTGCTGCTTGATCAACATTTTTCCAGTAGAGGGTCAAAATAACTTTATGCTATACGCGGGTTAGCTTATCACCAATTTTAGAGATTACTCTAAACAAATCTGCAATAACAAAAAAATTGGCCTATATACCATGTTGAGTAAAAATTGACCTAGAAATGCGACAATACACATTGTCCCATTCAACTTTATTGTTGAAAAAATGACTAACCGCATAAGATGATGAGGTTAAGTTTCTATTAATCAAATAAACATACGCCAAAAGATTACAATAATTAAAATTGACAATGTGAGAACAAATATTTTACAGAAATTTGAAACAAACTTACTTCAAAATATAAACAATTTTCAAATGATTAATTCTAAAGAAAATAAACAATAACCCTGTGCGAACCGCAAGAAAACCACCAAGGAAATAGATTGAATGGTGCAACTAGGATTAATCACGAAAAACTCCAGTTAAGAAATGATTTATGGAGGGTTTAGGCGGAGAGCGAATTGGCGCCCAAAGTGTATGGAATTTCATCGTGGAGGTGCATGTGCGAGAGGAAGATGTGCGAGGGGAAGACTGTAGACGAAACACATGTAAATTGTAAATTCATGTAAGAATAAAACATATGAACACGGCGCATAGCGCCGGAAGTATATAAATAAATTTTAGGTTCCTAAGCAACATGAGTTCAAATGCATTCCACTATATATATTTCATCGTATAACCACATGGATACGAGTCTATGTTTTACCCAGTGGCGGATCCATGATTGTTTTAAACCTGGTTAGGATTTAAATGGGCTTTAAATTCAGAACAAAAAAAAAGGAAAAAAGAGGTGTCAACTGAGGTTTGAACTCTGGTTTAAGGGTGTCAGCCCACGTTATAACACCATCATCGCTAACGTAATACACTTGTACAAACTTAACAAACAACATTTATAAACTTTAAGGGTGTCAGCTGATCCCCTTCTTTATAGGTGGGTCCACCTCTAATTTTACGGTTCATTTGAATATCTGGAATGAAAGTTTATCTATAGAATACACCTTTTTCAGGATTAGTCTCAGCTGTTCTATAAGTTTGGGTTACTTTCGTATTAGTCAAAATAAAAAATATATAAATACAATGAATAATTAAGATGGAGTGGGTGGTAATGATTAATGAGACATTTATTTTAAATTTAAGCATGTGGGTTTTTTTTACTGAAAAGACTGGTTTTAAAACATTGATGATGTACTACAAGAGAGTCCTACTTTTCTCTCTAAAGTATATTCTCTGACCTCTCTCTATAAGATCTGTTTTTGGTTTCTTTCCGATCACCGGCTCCGGTTGCTCTCTTAGAGCCGGAGTCGGATTTTCTTTTGTTTTCCGTGACTGAGAGAAACTTTTGATTGGTACAATCTTCTTCTAGGCGTCTTCGGTCAGATCTTAGATCTATCTGTGCGGATCTGATTCTCTATCCAGTATCTTTAGCCTTTTGTTGTTGCATGTATGTCTTGAGATTTCTTGGGTTCTTCTCTGGTTTCGATCTTTTGTCTCCTTGTCCTTTGCATGCGACAGAATCCGGAGTCGATTGCAACTGCTCCTTGTCATTTACCATTTGATCTGATCGAGATCTGCTTTTCGTCAAGCTTCAAGTTGGTGTTTAAAGTCGTCTCCTCATCGACATCGCCTTATCCGGTGTGAAGACTATGGAAATAGATTGTCCAGTTGTCTCATGGGTCTTGAAGCTTTGTTCTCTATCCTGTTTGGGCTATTCTCTATAGGAGGTTGCGTATCTCGGTGGTTTGATCAAGCTTTGTCTCCATCGGTTTGTCTATTCCCAAGATTCTCTTTTAAAGTTTACATGCTAAATAGTTCTTAATGTGTTCTGGATTTAGTTGATTGTCCCTTGTTGTTTTAGAAGTTTGATTGTGCTTTGTTTGGTTCTCAGTTTATGTTCTTATTTCATCTTGTCTCCCTCTTGTGGGCTAATGTTTCCGGGGATATATGTTTATTCCGCCGGACTTATGGTTGTGTTCTTATGTATAAGTTTTTGATGTAATCTTCTGAATCAATATAATCAATCAGTGTTTAAAAAAAAAAACATTGATGATGTAATCAGTGCCAGACTTTGGGGTAGTACTGGAGGTGTAAGAGCACTCGGTCCTCATATTTTCATTAATATTTCTTTACTAATTTAGAGTTTTTTTTTTGAAATTATTTTTAATTAAAGGTCCAATTTCTTAAATCATACAAATATAAGTAAAAAAAAAATTGTATGGCACAGGGTCCAAATACTTTTTAAGCCGAGCCTGGGTGTAATTCATGATTATCGTAAGGAATGGTTATAGCTGCCGGAGCCCGGGAGTCTCTACGTTCATCACGTATGTCACATTGTGACGCAAATGTGCGTGACGTAAAGAGGAGACTTTCAATTTCAGTAGTTTGAGTACGGACGAGGGAGATTTCATCAATTATAATTTTCTGTCTAAGAAAATTATGGACCATATATGACAAACAAACGTTTTTATCACAGAAAACAAAAGAAAAAAACTACAATGAATATGATTTTTCGATTGTTTTCTTATACAGAGAATATTAAAATAATGTTGGAATGTGTAGGGGAAATTGTTAAGCCAAAAACGTAACTTTCTCTCTCTCTAATTTCTCTGACATCTCTCTAGAGCTCTCTTTAACAAATTACCGTTTTGGTGGCCGGCGGCCTTGTCGCCGTCGGTCGCTTTTTTTTTTTTTTTTTGGTTCCGATCTCCGATCGGATTTAAGTCCGGCTTGCTCGGATATCTCTTGTTTATATTTCTCTTTCTCTTATCTCCGTTTTATACGGTTTAATCTCCGACTAGTTCGGTTCTTTTGTTTTGTTTTCTTCACCTTTTGAGGGCTTGATCCTCCTTCCAACTTACTTGGAAAGTTTAAATGCCGGGTTTTCGATTGGTTTCTTGTTTTCTTTTGGTCATGCTTGCTCGTCTCTTCATATAAGTGTAATTCTTTGCTTTTATTGAAAGAGTCTTATGAGTAGAGTTTCTATATGCAAGATTCGACAAGGGTTTCAGATGCTCGAGTGCTTTGCATGAAGAATCAGTGATTTTCGTCGTATTAGATGAGTCCCTGAAGAGTGTGATGCCTCGATCTTCTGTGGGGTTAACTTGTACCGAGGGTTCAACAAGATCCAATCCTTAAGCCGAAGATATTCAAAGGGTTAAAAAGACAGATTTGTATGTTCTTCTTAGGTCTCATGGAGAATAAAGCTTCCAGGCCCTAAGTGATACGCCTTAGAAAGGATCACTCAACCGGATTGGAAAAGATATGAACTCCGAAGGAGATCTGATGGATCGATGGGTCGCACAAAGGTTGCGGATTGGCCTTTGATATTCCCGAACCAGTTTGTTGCCGGATGTGACGCACCGGTTCAACAAAGAGGCGATCTTGAATTGTTGCTTGATAAGACTCACAAGACCAACGGACAAGAAGAGTCTGCTTGGAGCTAACCACACCAAGGAAACAAGAAAAGTTCTTATCGAAGAACAGAGAGTAAATACTCAAAAAGTTGAAAGAAAATGAAATGATTTTATTATGAGAAGTGTTAACATATTTATACTACTTGAGGAATAGAAAAAGACTTAAGAATGTATTAAAGACAAACTTAGTAAATCGAATCTGGATGAGAAATTTAAAGACAATGTATTAAAACTCTTGGATCTCAGATCTGGTCAACGAGACTCTTCGGCTAACGTCCAGGTTCGTCTGAACCAAGTGGTTCCTTCACGGTAAGGAGCAGGACGGCCGCGGCGCGATCCGGGCAGTCTGTTGGGTAAGGCTTATGCGCCAACTTGGTTCCAGCACGACCCAAGTCTTTGGACAGTTGAAGAATCCGTGCCTTAGAGAAATTTTGATCGTCAAAAATCAGGAACTGATCATACTGGCCGGCTGATCCATCAGTACGTTCATCGGGACACTCGGCTCGGATCAGACAGACCAAAAGGGAAAGACTATGGTCTGTCTCGGGTTCTTCTCGATCAAAGTGAGGTCTGGCTTGACCATCAGTCTTGGCTTGGCGAGTGGTGCGGGGAAGATGGGCTTCGGTTTGGTCGGTTCGATCGTCTGGATGTGGTTCCAGCCTTAGCTCCTTTCCAGACTTACGCGGGTCGATCCGGTACACGGCTCGGTCAGCTGCGCGAACCTCGGTCGGAATGATCTAATAGTCCTGAGCTCCATCCTGGACTGGTTCCATGTACTGATCCATGTACTGAGGTGCATCATTCCCTCCCTCTTCAACAGGATTGTCCACAAATCTGGATCATCTGCAAGAAAAGGAGATAAGTCAGAAACATTAAAGCTTGAAGAAATGTCATACTTACCTTGCAAATCAAGCTGATGAGCATTGTCATGGATTTTCCTAATGATCTGAAAAGGACCATCGACCCTAGGCATGAGTTTGGACTTTCTTTCTTCCGGAAATCGTTCCTTCCTAAGATGGACCCAAACAAGATCACCCTCTTCACCATCGACCTGAGGCATGAGTTTGGATTTCCTTTCTTCCGGGAAACGTTGCTTCCTCAAATGGGCCCAAACAAGATCACCCTCCTCAAAGAAAAACTTCTTTCGTTTCTTGTTTGCCTTTCTTGTGTACACCTCGGTTTTGGCTTCAATGTTGGCACGAACTGTCTCATACAACTTCTTGATCGTGTCTGCCTTTCTCTTGCCATATGTACTAACTCTTTCACTCAAAGGCAAAGGCAAAAGATCAAGTGGAGATAAGGGATTGAAACCGTAAACAACCTCAAAAGGAGAAAACTTGGTAGAAGAATGTAATGAATGATTGTAAGCAAATTCAACATGAGGCAAACATTCTTCCCAAAGTCTAAGATTTTTCTTAACCAATGATCTAAGCAATACAGACAAGGTCCGGTTAACAACCTCAGTTTGACCATCGGTTTGAGGATGACAAGTGGTGGAAAACATCAATCTAGTTCCTAGCTTAGACCATAACGTTTTCCAGAAATAACGAAGTAACTTAGCATCACGATCAGAAACAATGGTCTTAGGCATTCCGTGCAATCTAACAATTTCCCTAAAAAATAGATCAACCACTTGCACAACATCATCAGTCTTATGACAAGGTATGAAATGAGCCATCTTAGAGAATCTATCCACCCCCACAAAGATAGAATCTCGACCAGATTTAGACCTAGGCAATCCAAGCACAAAGTCCATAGATATGTCAACCCAAGGATGAGAAGGAATGGGAAGAGCGGAGTACAAACCTTGGTTTTTTGTTTTAGACTTGGCCTTCTTGCAAACCACACATCGGCCACAAATCAGTTCCACATCCTTCATCAAACCCGGCCAATAGAAGTGCTCATACACTACCTTGTGTGTTTTCTTAATCCCAAAGTGTCCCATAAGACCTCCTCCATGTGCTTCCCTGAGAAATAACTCCCTCAAAGAACATTGGGGGCACACACAAGCGGTTATCAAAGAATAAAAATCCAGAAGCTTGATAATACTTTCCATAAGCCGCCTTGGAACAATTTTTGAAAACTTCTTTGAAATCCGAATCAGTTGCACAAAGATCTTTGATAAATTCGAAACCAAGGAACTTTGTTTCAAGAGCTGAAAGGAGAACATACCTCCTAGACAAGGCATCAGCCACCACATTTTCCTTACCTTGTTTGTATTTGATCACATAAGGAAAAGTCTCAATGAATTCGACCCAACGGGCATGTCTTTTGTTCAACTTCTGCTGGCCCTTAAGGTGTTTCAAGGACTGATGATCCGTATGGATAACAAACTCCTTTGGCCAAAGATAATGCTGCCATGTTTGAAGAGCCATCACCAAAGCATTCAACTCATGGTCATAAGTGGGGTAGTTGAGCGTGGCTCCTCCAAGTTTCTCACTGAAATAAGCAATGAGTTTCCTGTCCTGCATTAGAACAACACCAATACCAACACCCGAGGAATCACATTCAATCTCAAAAGTCTTAGAGAAATCAGGAAGAGTAAGCAAAGGAGCTTGAGTTAACTTCCCTTTTAGGATTTGGAATGCCTCTTCTTGGGCTTTTTCCCACTTGAATCCAACGTTCTTCTTGATCACTTCAGTAACCGGAGCGGCTATGGTACTGAAGTTCTGAGCGAACCGTCTGTAGAAGCCGGCTAAGCCATGAAAACTCCTTACTTCGCCCACGGTCGTTGGACTTGGCCAGTCTCGGATGGCTTTGATCTTTTCCTCGTCCACTCTAAGTCCATCAGCACCTACAAAAAAGCCTAAGAACACCACGTGATATGTTCCAAAAGAACATTTTCCAAGATTTGCAAAAAGTTTTTCTTTCCTTAAAACCCCAAGAACAGATTTCAAGTGCATCTTATGATCATCAAGGTTTTTGCTGTAGATAAGAATATCATCAAAGTAGACAATCACGAAATGACCAATAAAAGACCTCAAGATATGAATAATCAAACGCATGAAATTTCTAGGTGCATTAGTAAGACCAAATGGCATGACAAGCCACTCATACAATCCTAGTTTCGTCTTAAATGCAGTTTTCCACTCATCACTTTCTTTCATTCTAATTTGGTGATAGCCACTTTTCAAATCAATCTTAGAGAACACTGACGAACCATGCAGTTCATCTAGCATGTCATCAAGCCTAGGGATGGGATGCCTATACTTTACCGTAATGTTGTTGATGGCACGGCAGTCCACACACATGCGCCAATATCCATCCTTTTTTGGCACAAGGAGGACATGCACAACACAAGGGCTAAGGCTCTCCCGGATGTAACCTTTCTCCAGTAGGTCACTAATCTGTCTCTGAAGTTCCTTGGTCTCCACCGGATTGATTTGATAGGCTGGCCGGTTTGGTAGAGATGCACCTGGAACAAAATCGATCTGATGTTCTATGCCTCGCACTGGTGGCAATCCTTTGGGGTTCTCATCAGGAAAAACATCAGAAAAGTCATGCAAAACATCTAACAAATCACTCGGAATCTCCGGTGCAGAGTCAGAAGAAGATGAGGCCATAAGAGATTCTTTATACACAAGTAAAAGAAATGGCTTTTGAGAGTAAAAAGATCTCTTAACCTGACTTTGTTTGATGAAGAAGTTGGAATTTCTGCGAGATGACTCAGGTTCGTCCGACTTAGACTCTTGGTCACGGTTCTTCTTAAGTTAAACCTGATCTTGGTGAACTTCCAATGGTGATAAAGGCACCCGTGTGATCTTCTTTCCCTTATGGTCAAAGGAGTGTCGGTTTGTGAAGCCATCATGCACGGCTCTCTTATCAAACTGCCATGGACGGCCCAAAAGGACATGACAAGCGTCCATAGGAAGAACATTGCAAACAACCTCATCCTCATATCGTCCAATGGTAAGAGGGATCGTGACTTGCTCCTTTACGTACTGTTCACCGGTTTCATTCAGCCATTCCAACCTGAAAGGTCGAGAAAGAGGTCAAGTAGCCAGCCCAAGTTTCCTGATAAGAGTATCACTAGCAACATTAGTACAACTCCCACCATCAATGATCAAAGAACAAACTTTTTCAGAGATAAACAACAAGAATGAACGAGATTCTCCCTTTGTTTTTTTCATTGGTTTTGGGTTGAACACTCAAGGAACGTCTAGTAACAAGTAGTGATCCATGAGCTGGGTAGTCAAATCTGTCTTCCACATCAAAGATCGGCTCAGAATCACTATCAAAGGTCGGGCCAAGGTTATGGTCCGTGTGGCCGTCCGTCTCGTCGGATATGGATCGTCCCAAGCCTTCCTAGCAACGAGTAATGGCCCGTGATGTGGGTAGTCAAAGGACTCGTCTTCTTCATCAAAGATAGAACCAAGATCTTCCTTGTCCTCCTGCTCGTCCTCGGACTCAACCTCTCCATTCTCCATGAGAATCATCACTCTTTGGTTCAGACATTTGTTTGCATAGTGTCCTAGACCTTGACACTTGAAGCATCTGATGTCTCTTGCACGGCTAGGATTCTCAATAGCTTTTCCTTTGTCAACACGAGCAGGAACATCAGTCTTTAAAGTTGTATTTGTTGTGCAGAAGACTTACCTTTGTCTTGATAACTTGGCTTAGGAGCAAAAGACGGTTTAGGAGTAAAGGCCGGCTTTGAGTAGCTCTTCCTTTTGACCTGTTGTTCGATCATGATGGCTTTGTGCAACATTTGTTCCACGGTTCCATACTCTTGAAGCTCCATACGGTCTTGGATGTCTCGGTTGAGGCCAGAGAGAAACCTAGCCATAGTAGCGTCCATGGGCTCGTCTACATCGGCCTTGATCATCAAAGTTTCCATCTCCTGGTGGTAGTCTTCCATGGTCTTGGTGCCTTGAAGCAAACGTCTAAGTTTCTGGTGGAGGTCCCTGTGATAGTGGGCAGGAACAAAACGTCTCCTCATCAGCATGGAAAGCTCGTCCCATGTCTCAATCGGTCTTTCGCCTGTTCTCCTCTTGTGGGTCACAACTTGATCATACCAATTAATAGCATAGCCGGAGAATTCAGTAACAGCTAGTCTAACTTTCTTAAGTTCATAAAAGTTTTGACAATCAAAAACATGTTCAATTTTTCTTTCTCATTAAAGGAAAACATCAAGATCATTTTTACCCTCAAAAGGTGGGATTTCAGTTTCAATCCTCCTAGGCTATCATCAATACGTCCATTTCTAGCAAAAGGATTGGTATCACCTGGTTCCTGGTTTCTGTGACCTCTCCTAGGTCGATTTGTGGATCGGATGTCGTCCTCATGAAAGTCCTCCTCTCGGATCTCATCATCAGACCGGTTCGGCCTCCTTGGGCGATCTCTTCTGGCTCTGGTTCGAGGACGCGGCTGTTGACTGTTCTGGATCTCGTCTAGCCTTAGATGGATATGCTCAAGACATGCGTTCATAAGGTTAGTAAAAGAATCGTTCAAGGCTCGCATATACAAGTTAGATAAACCGGCCACTGAGTTTCCGGGTCGGCTCCTTTCGTCTCCACTACTCATGGTTTCCTGAAAATTCTTTAAGACACGTAAAGTTAGATTAAAACCTCACACTCTCAAGTGTTTGATCTCGCTCACACACGTGTTTCTCTTAGATTTTTTTTTTGGTAATCACTCACAAGCCTTATACTCAAGGTTCTAAGAGATTTATTCAAGGAATCCCAGGGGACAAACTTTACGCAAACAAGGATTTTTTTTTTTTTTTGTAAGATAGATAGAAAAGAGAGAACTTTTGGTTTTGAAATCCGTTTTAACCACCTCAAAGGCTGGATTTCTCCTAAGCCAGCATGCTTTCTCTTCCACCACCAATCCACAAATCAAGCTCTTTGAAATCTTTTTTTTTTTTTTTTAAATCGTAGATCTTTTTTTTTTCTTTTTTTATACGTTTTCTAGTGGATGGTAATGAGGGGCCCGGATTTAAGATAAAAAGAAGAAGATGAAATGTTTATGAAATGGGATATGAGAAGATGAACAGACAATATCAGAAGAGTGGCTTTGATACCACTTTGATACGCCTTAGAAAGGATCACTCAACCGGATTGGAAAAGATATGAACTCCGAAATAGATCTGATGGATCGATGGGTCGCACAAAGGTGGCGGATTGGCCTTTGATATTCCCGAACCAGTTTGTTGCCGGATGTGATGCACCGGTCCAACAAAGAGGCGATCTTGAACCGTTGCTTGATATGCTCACAAGACCAACGGACAAGAAGAGTTTGCTTGGAGCTAACCACACTAAGGAAACAAGAAAAGTTCTTATCGAAGAACAAAGAGTAAAGACTCAAAAAGTTGAAAGAAAATGGAATGATTTTATTATGAGAAGTGTTTACATATTTACACTACTTGAGGAATAGAAAAAGACTTAAGAATGTATTAAAGACAAACTTTGGATGAGAAATTTAAAGACAATGTATTAAAACTCTTGGATCTCAGATCTGGTCAAAGAGACTCTTCGGCTAACGTCCAGGTTCGTCTGAACCAAGTGGTTCCTTCGCGGTAAGGAGCAGGACGGCCGCAGCGCGATCCGAGCAGTCTGTTGGGTAAGGCTCATGCGCCAACTTGGTTCCCGCACGACCCAAGTCTTTGGACAGTTGAAGAATCCGTGCCTTAGAGAAATTTTGATCGTCAAAGTTCAGGAACTGATCATAGTGGCCGGCTGATCCATCAGTACGTTCATCGGGACACTCGGCTCGAATCAGACGGACCAAAAGGGAAAGACTATGGTCTATCTCGGGTTCCTCTCGATCAAAGTGAGTTCTGGCTTGACCAATAGTCTTGGCTTGGCGAGTGGTGCGGGGATGACGGGCTTCAGTTCGGTCAGTTCGATCGTCTAGACGTGGTTCCAGCATTAGCTTCTTTGCGGACTTACACGGGTCGATCCGGTACACGGCTCAGTCAGTTGCGCGAACCTCGGTCGGAATGATCTGATAGTCTTGAGCTCTATCCTGGACTGGTTCCATGTACTGAGGCGCATCACTAAGTCTAGCGGACATAGCTAAGGCGATGATGCGACGGAGCGGCGAAGCTTTCATGACGATGGTCTCTTCTTTTTAGCATGTGGCAAAAACAATAGAGACGTGGCTTGCTTCCAATCGCAGAAAGTGGAAGACACGTGTTTAATTAATTTTCATCCTTATCTCTTGAATCTGGAGTTTGTCTTCTTTAATTTTATTGTTGGGCTTGTCCCATACTAAATATGTCTTATAAAAAACTGGCATTTATGGTTTTTAATATTAAAGATTGTCGACAAAAAAAAAAGTGCAAGGGAAATTGTTACGGCGGTGGACAGATCTAACAGCAGCAAGTTGTTCTTATACAGAGAATATTAAAATAATGTTGGAATGTGTAAGGGAAATTGTTATGGCGGTGGACAGATCTAACAGCAGCAAGTTGTTCATATACATATGACGTCTATTTTGTCGTCCAAAACTGAAGTTGACGGTGAGAAAAAATAATTGGCTGTTAATATCATTGCTCTACCCAAACCACGTCTCTTCATCATAGTAGTTTACTCGTTATAGTATTTATACTACGTTATTCGAATATACTCCAACGTTTACGTGTAGTGCAAAACTCACTCGTATGGTCTGAGTAGTGAGTACTATACTAAATTTTTAACTTTCATTTATTTGCATTCTGATTTTTGTAGCCTACTATGACGATTAGTAACTAATTAAGACTTGGTTGACAGTATAGTATTTTACAATACATTTAAGAGTACAGTAAAAACTCTATAAAATTAATAATGTTGTGACTATGCAATTTTATTAGTTTATAGAGTTATTAATTTACAATAAGTTTCTTTTTTAGATTTTTAGATTTTAGAGTATCTCTCTAATATAAAATAAAAATAATAATTAATTTTACTCTATATACATTAATTAAATTTTTGAAATTCCACTTTCATAGTATTTTTCTTATATTGTTTCGTGTATATAAAATATCTTCTATAAAATTTAATTATGGTTTTAAATATAACTTTACTAAATATTATCAAAATATATTGAATTGTTAAGAAATAATAGAGATAATATCATTTGAATATAAAAAACAAATACAATGTTTTATTTGTACATATATATAAAATGTATACACATATAAATTATTAATTTATGATTTTAATGAGACCATATATTTACACAGAGTTTTTCAAAAAAAAAAAAAATTTTCTTATTATTTTATCGATTTGTGTTATTTTGAGCCGACCCAACTCGGAACCAGAAAAATTTATTAATTTATAGTATTTATTAATTTATCGAGTATTAATTTATAGAGTTTCTACTGTATTCGTCAATTAAGACCATATGATTTTCTTTTCTTTTTCTGTTAAAGGGTAAATATCATTAATAACAAAAAGAGGATTAACAAACATAGATGATCTAGTTTATGTTAAATCTTGGCAAAAAGAAAGCTAAACAAGTGAGACCATATATTTATACAGAGTTTTCTAAAAAAATATTTTCTTATTATTTTATTGATGTGTGTTCTTTTTTGAGCCGACCCAACTCGAAACCGGAAGAATTTATTAATTTATAGTGTTTATTAATTTATAGAGTTTCTACTGTATTCGTTAATTAAGACCATATGATTTTCTTTTCTTTTTTTTTTTGCTAAAGGGTAAATATCATTAATAATGAAAAGAGGATTAACAAGCATAGCAGATCTAGTTTATGTTAAACCTTGGCAAAAAGAAAGCTAAACAAGGTAATAACAATGTTTCAGATGAGCAAAAAAAGTTAACACATCCACTTAGCCTTAAGGTTTAGGAAGACCAGGTGATTTTCAATTAGCTTTAACTCTTGGAAGTTTTGGAAAAATGTATCCAGTTTTATAGTTGTTTTTATTACAAACAATGAGAAAAATGTAAATAAAATATCTGAGTTTTATAGTTGTTTTTTATTACAAACCGCATGCAGAATCCAACATGCAGGAAATATTTGCGCGTAAATCCAGGGTCTAATTAAGAAGAATTTAATTTTTTTTTTAAATAGAAGAAGCATGTTCACTTATAATGATCGATGTTAACTAATGTTAACCTTCATCCAAAAATGATTTGGTAAAAAAAGTGATGGTAACAGATTTATTTGGACCACTAAAATTCTGGGTTTTTTGCAAATATGACTCAAAACTAAAAGTCAAATATAAAACTAATCCATGATTTTTTTTTAAACTTTCATTTGTCATATTTACCCCAAAAGTTCGGATTATTTACAAAAATGCAATTTTTTTCGAAAATAAGTTTTTTACTCTCTCATCCTCATCTTATTCAAGATTTACAATATTGTCATTACCATCAATACACCAACCACCATGAACAACCAATTTGAAGCTCTTAATGCACATAAAAATCGATTTTGACTCCGTTTATTTCATTTCTTATGAACTAAAAACTACATATTTTTCACTTTCTCTCTATATTTATCTAAAAAACCCAAGATTTTGATTTTAAATTTTTTAAGGATCATAGAACCATTAAAGCTCATGATTTGTGGTCATTAAGAAGTAGGTTGCTTTGGTGGTAAAGTGTGGCGTGGTTGGAGAAGCTAAACAAGTTATCTCATTGGTTAAAGCTATGAAATCATATTTTTTTTCTAGAACTGTCCGTCAGAAGACTTCCGTGTAAGTCTTCTCCGACGAGTAAATCGTCTGCCAGAAGACTTACATAGAAGTCGTCCGGATAAAATAAAATATTTAAATATTATTTTCAATTGCAAAAGTAACCTGAAACGACTTACATGGAAGTCGTCTAGAAAAAAAAATTAAATTTTATTTTTCTGTTAGACCACTTATGTGTAAGTCGTGTAGGAAAAATCAAATTTATGATACAATCCGGTCAAATGCAAAACTAACATGTTTATCCTAGACGACTTCCATGTAAGTTTTCTAGGAAAAGTCAAATTTCTGACACATAAAATCAATTGCAAAACTAACCTATGCATTGACAAGAAGACTCCTGTGTAAGTTTTTCGGACGACTTCCGTGGAAATCGTCTACGTCAACGTTTAATAAAATTTTTTTTTTTCGAAAACTATAAAGACTTTTTAACATTTTCTATTTAATTCATGTATATTACTCAATATTGGGGCTCATGAATGAAATTCATAACTTAATTGGTGATAATTATGAGGTTAACAACATTCATGCTTATTAATGTTTCTAGATGAGGAGAGAAGACTTCCTCAAAAGTCTTCTACGTTAGTTTTTATAAAATTTGTATTTTCAACTTTAAGATATATATTTTTAACTTTCAAAAGTGTTAAGTAACTTCAAGAATATCAATTCATAATAATGTATCTTCTTAGATCATAAGATATATTTTTTAACTTTCATGAAATTTGAAATTTTAATTTTCACTTAAAATTTGAATTTTCCGCTTAAATTTCCCTCTTGTATTTAAATTTTCCGCTTGAAATTTAAGTCTTCCGAAAAGTCTTCTGATAAGTAGTCTTCTAGAAGACTTCCGAGAAGACTTTTAGTGAAACTGTTATAGGTTTGAACTAATGTAATGTTTTATCTTTTGTGAATTTGACTAAGTTTTCTTGAGAAGTTTTCTCTATTAGTTGTAGTAAATTTGACTAAATTTTTGTGTTATTGTGTTTTGCTATTGAAGTTGTATAAATAACTTCAATAATGTCAAGTACTTTTGGCAAGGTAATATTGTAGACATGAACATATTTACCAATTTTGTTCATTAATATCTTCTCAAATTTACAAAAGAATTCACAACTAAAAGAGTACACATACAAATTACAAAACAGACCATAAACAAAACCATTATAGCTCATTCCTCCAGAAAGACAAGATTAGACTCCACTTGACATGGGAGAAGACTTTGGGAGAAGGCTTCCAGAAGACTTCCATGAAGTCGTCTAGTGCATTAAATGTTAGAAAAATTCCAAGAAGACTTCCCTGGAAGTCTTCCAAGTCTGTCTCAGATCTGAAAAATCGGTATATCCAAAAGCATTCAAATGGTTTCAAAACATAGAAAAACTTCAAAAATAAGATAAGAGCTTAAAACAATCAAAAGAATTTTTAAAAAGTAAGAGCTTTAAGCGACAAGAAGTTATCAAATAAGAAAGTATAATTTATTGTTCTACCTTTAAATGAGTGGAAGATGAGAACCATGTAATGAAAAACCTACAAAACAAGATGAATTAGTGAGAATGACATGAGACAAAAAAATGATAAATTGATATAAAGTTTGGTGTTTACAAAAAATGATAAATTGTAAAAAAGATAAGAGCTTTAAGCAACCAGAGGTTACCAAATCAAGAAAAATCAGACATATAACTTACCAAAACACTCAGATCTGAAATGAAAGAAGAGACATGAGAGAAAACTCTGCTAGAAGTCTTCTAGAAGACTTCCTGGAAGACTTCCAGAAGACTTCCTGGAAGACTTCCTGGAAGTCTTCTAGTGCATTAAATGTTAGAAGACTTTCGAGAAGACTTCCTTGGAAGCCTTCCACGTTTGTCTCAGATCTGAAAAAGTCTCAGATCTGAAAAACATGCATACCCAAAGCATTCAAATGGCTTCAAATATAGAAAAACTTCAAAAATAAGGTAAAAGCTTAAAACAACCAAAATAATTTTCAAAAGATAAGAGCTTTAAGCAACAATAGATTACCAAATAAGAAAATATGATTAATAGATCTACCTTCAAAGGAGTGGAAGATGAGAACCATGTAATGAAAAACCTACAAAAACAAAATAAACCAATGAGAAGACATGAAATAACTATAAATTGATATAAAATTTGGTGTTTTTAAGTTCAATGATTTTAAGGAGAGGTCGGAGAGTTTTAGAATGAGAAACATTACATTTTTGTTGCAGCCATTTGAGAGGAAGAAAGAGAATGTGTAAATTTTCTTTATAAAGGGAGACAAAAATTCTAATAAAGCAATTTTTCGATTCTTACTTGAAAGTCTTCTAGAAACAAAAATATTTTTAGCCGGAAACTAAAATATTTTTAGCGGGAGTTATAATACTTTCAAAGAAGTCTTCTAACTGATAAAATACTAATCACCAGAAGACTTCATGGAAGTAGACTAGGTCCTAAATATAAATCATAAACTCAAATAACAAATTAAATAGAAACAAACACTTCATTAAACTTAAAATGTGTTTAATATACACAAAACTAAACACATATATGTCAAAATTTTAATTTTTCAAAAAAATGTTAAGATTCCAAAATTTAACCCTAAGAATACATACAATATTACAACATATGTTGTCAAACCCTAAACTAAAAAATATCATGATTCACTACTTTAATTCATTTATGTTGAAAATAGTTCACCTTTATTATATTTTAATTTATATCACTTACAACTGTTTATAATTGCATGATTTCAATTTTTTCCCTATCAAAATACTTTTTACAAAATTTATAAATTATTTTTAAGATCTACTATATGAAAAGTCTTCTGTAGAATTTCAGAAGACTTACAAAAGCTCAGAAGACTTTACGGGGTTATATTCGTAAAAATGAATTAAGAGTTTTTGTTTGGTCACTAGTCCTTTGTGTTACTTTTGTATTTGATTCAAGTTAGAGATCCTTTTGGGGTTAAAATCAAGTTTTAAGTCATATTTGGCAAATTTCACTAAAACTTTTTTACGTAAATGTAACCGTTTAACAAATATGTAAAAGCCGTTAACATAAACAAATACGTAAATGTAATTTCTACATTGTATATTTGAATACATTTAGGTGTCACCGTGTACTGATAAATTTATCGCTATTTTTAGGCAACATTTTCCATTTTATCACCAGCTCCTACTATTTCTAACTATATGGTTCTGTAAAAATGTTATATAACATTAGTTGAATCGTTTTGAGAATCTGGTTATGAATCCGAGACATCTAGAACCTAACACTAATTTTGTGAGAGAATATCAATGGGTTTATTCGTTCTTGTGGATCTTTACTTCACCAAACTTTCATATGGATTGTACTTTAGTGTCTAAAGTATAAGGTGCCAGTGATGGCTCCAAGAATAGTCTAACCTTACACCATGATTAATCCGGGGTTCTTAGAGTGGGGTTCTTAACGGAAGTTAAGAAACTGTTTCTTAACTTCTGCTAAGAACCCATTCTAAAAACCCTGGGTTTATCATGCTCTTAATGGTCTAAAACGTATTACTAATAACGTAAAGGAAGCGAAGAGTTAATATTATAGTTCACACGAGATTAACGTATGATTAACGTCTCATAATGCGTGATCAAACCTATTACTAGAAAAACACAACCACTTAAATTTGAGTATTTAAAAAAACCGAATCATGCCATCTCATTTGACTCTTCAGTCTATGGGTATATTGACCCTAGCTATTGAAAGCTGTTTGTGTAGAGAACAGTCGTCGTAGACTTTTCAAACAAATATGTATTGAAGTATATTTGTTAAGGGCGTTGCATGCATTGACTGACTTGAACCCCGGACTCGCACTATAAATAGGCGCAGAATGGTACGATTCAAACATATAAAAAAAACTCAAAAGTATTATTTCATGAAAATGTCTGGGGTTAGGATGTTAGCATCATCACCAATGTTGCTGTTTCTTCTCAGCCTTCTAATGGCTTCCTACTTCGACACCACAGGTTTAGTCATCTTTTAAGCTTATGTAGCATCCATTAATTAATCATCTTCTATAACCCTATTGATTATATTTTATTGCATGACAATTTTATTACTAGCTGGACAAATCGGAGTATGCTTCGGGCAGATGGGAAATAACATACCAAATCCAGCGGAAGTTGTGGCTATGTTCAAGCAGTACAGCATCCCTCGAATGCGGATGTACGGTCCCAACCCTAACGCTCTCAACGCTCTCCGTGGCTCCAACATCGAGTTCATCCTCGACGTTCCCAATGGCGACTTAAAACGTCTCGCAGACAGCCAAGCGGAGGCCAACACATGGGTCCGCGACAACGTCCAGAAGTACAACGATGTCAGATTCAAGTACATCTCGGTCGGAAACGAGGTGAAACCAGGGGAGCCGGGGGCGGCGGCTCTCTTCCAGGCGATGCAGAACATTGATAGAGCGCTTTCCGCAGCACGCCTCAGCGATATCAAGGTCTCCACGACTACATTCATGGGAGCCTTCGCGGACACGTATCCTCCGTCGCGCGGACGATTCAAGGATGAGTATAGAAACTTTCTCCAACCGGTTATAGGTTTCTTGGTGAACAAGCGATCTCCTCTGCTCGTGAATATCTACACTTACTTCGGCTACATGAACCGCGACGTCTCTCTAGAATTCGCTCTGTTCCAACCGAATAGTAATAATGAATTCACTGACCCCAACAACCAGCTCCGTTACCAAAACTTCTTCGACGCCAATCTCGACTCAGTTTACGCGGCACTGGAGAAATCGGGCGGGGGGTCGTTGGATGTCGTGGTGTCGGAGAGCGGTTGGCCCACGCAGGGAGGACCCGGGGCAAGTGTGCCGAATGCGGAGGCTTATGTTAACAATTTGAGACTACATGTTAATAAGAATGGATCTCCGAAAAGGTCAGGGAAACCTATAGAGACTTACATATTCGCCATGTTCGATGAGAACGGGAAGCAGACGTCGCCTAATGATGAGTATGAGAAGTACTGGGGGATGTTTTCTCCTACTACTAGACAGCTTAAATATGGTGTCAAGTTCAACTAATCTCCTTGGAGAGACTTCTTGAAGAAGCAAGGGCGCGATGCGGTAAATCGTATTTGTCTATTTGAGGGTTTTTTTTATGTGTCTTAAAAATGTGTGAACTTGTTGTAATAATAAGGACTAATGAGCCTTGACCGTTGTTTTTACTTCGTATGTTTCAATAATGAATGAGAGTTGTTCGATTATAGTAAACAGTTTTTTTTAATATTTAGCTGAAACATTTAGACATGACAGAAGCCTAAGCAAAGCCATCATCAACAGCCGTCTATTTATGTCGTCCGAAACTGAAATCGACCGCAAGAATAAATTTATTTGGCTATTAATTAGGATAACTACACAATGCATATACTGGAAAATATTGGCAAAATGGGTCACTTTCGAGTTATAATTCGGGCTTTGGGCCGCGCAGAGTTTTAATTTGGCAAATGGGTCGCGTGTATTTGTGACCCTATGCGACTTGAAAGCAAAAGATGAAACGATCCTTACTCCAGCTGCGGAATATCGGAAATGCTACTCCTCTCTCGCACGTGAGAATTTCGGCGACTTTCCCGGTTCCCGAAAAACCCGGGTCATTAACTTCGTCGTCTTACCTGCACTGGGCGGTAAACGACCTTCTGGTAGATTCTTTTACTGTAAAAGTCTGAGAGGACTATTCGTCTTTCGACCTAGATCCACCAGTGTTCCCTAGCCTGTCGCAGCCGTTGGAGAATCTTCCCCGGCGATAATTAGACCCCAGACGACGC